>NC_088228.1:44316313-44616313 GCF_036934945.1 Oncorhynchus masou masou | reverse complement strand
GCAGCTGCTGCCAGAGGAAAGCAATTGGCCTGGGTTACGTGTGTACACAGTCAGCACTATTAGATGGAGACACAGTATGTTGAGTTACCTTCGCCATGATTTTGCCATTGACGCCTCATGGTGTGTGAGGGAGAAGAAGGAGGGTGTTTGTTCTTACGTTCATAGTGTATGTGTGTGTGTGCACATGTGATTGTTCGTTTTCATATAGCCTGAAGTTAGTTTTCATTCATCTTGTATCAACGACCACAATAAATGCATTAACCTCTTCGATATAGGGGGCGCTCTTTTAATTGTTGGATAAAAAAACGTTCCCGTTTTAAACAAGATATTTTGTCACAAAAAGATGCTTGACTATGCATATAATTGACAGCTTTGGAAAGAGAACACTCTGACGTTTCCAAAACTGCAAAGATATTGTCTGTGAGCAAGGAATGAGCCTGCCCGATCTATCGTTTCCCCAAGGTGTCTGCAGCATTGTGACGTATTTGCAGGCATATCATTGGAAGATTGACCATAAGAGACTACATCTGCCAGGTGTCCTCCCGGTGTCCTCCGTCGAAATTGGTGCGTCATCTTCAGCTGCAGGTCTTTTTCCAAGCGATTCAGAGGAGAAAGTAGACATCCATGAACGATATATCAATGAAGAGATATGTGAAAAACACATTGAGGATTGATTCTAAACAGCGTTTGCCATGTTTCAGTCGATATTATGGAGTTTATTTGGAAAACAGTTCGCCGTTTTGATGACTGAATTTTCGTTTTTTTTTGGTACCCAAACGTGATGTACAAAACGGAGCGATTTCTCCTACACAAAGAATCTTTCAGGAAAAACTGAACATTTGCTATGTAACTGAGAGTCTCCTCATTGAAAACATCCGAAGTTCTTCAAAGGTAAATGATTTTATTTGAATGCTTTTCTGTTTTTTGTGAAAATGTTGCCCGCTGAATGCTACGCTAAATGCTACGCTAGCTATCAATACTCTTACACAAATGCTTGTTTTGCTATGGTTCAAAAGCATATTTTGAAAATCTGAGATGACAGTGTTGTTAACAAAAGGCTAAGCTTGAGAGCTAGCACATTCATTTCATTTCATTTGCGATTTTCATAAATAGTTAACGTTACATTATGCTAATGAGCTTGAGGCTATAACTGGATACAGGTTTTTTTCATAGCCAAACGTGAACAAAACGGAGCGATTTGTCCTACACAAATAATATTTTTTGAAAAACTGAACATTTGCTATCTAACTGAGAGTCTCCTCATTGAAAACATCTGAAGTTCTTCAAAGGTAAATTATTTTATTTGAATGATTTTCTTGTTTTTGTGCTGGCTGAATTCTAGGCTTATAGCTATGCTAGCTATCAATACTCTTACACAAATGCTTGTTTAGCTATGGTTGAAAAGCATATTTTGAAAATCTGAGATGACAGTGTTGTTAACAAAAGTCTAAGCTTGAGAGCAAATATATTTATTTCATTTCATTTGCGATTTTCATGAATAGTTAACGTTGTGTTATGCTAATGAGCTTGAGGCTATAAATAGGATCCCGGATCCGGGATTGCTCGACGCAAGAAGTTAATGTATTTTCTGTAGGAAAGCTAATTATCCATCATATATGAGATTCCTGGGAGTGTGTAAACTTATATTTTTATTATCATAAAATTTGTGTATGTTCTCTATAGTTCTGTACAGACATGCTCAAATTAGTTGGTAACCTTAGAGCTCATTGAAATAATGCTTCATTCCTCCTGAAAAGTGAGGAAATTAAAAGATATTTGATCATGTATACTTGCATGCCTTTTGTATGTCATAGAATAAAGCAAAGAAGCTGTGAAAAGAGATGAATTAATGCTAATTATACAAAGACGTGTTAGAAAAGAAAATAAATAATTGGATTATGGTGATATTTCAAACAAAACATTTTCTTTAATTAGTATCACACATCTCCTATCTTGTAATCAGTCATTCAGCCTATTTAAATGGAGTAAAGTAGTCACTGTGCTGTTTGGTATCATTGTGTTCACCACACTGACCATGGACCAGAGTAAAGTAGTCACTGTGCTGTTTGGTATCATTGTGTGCACCGCACTGAACATGGACCAGAGAAAGCTGAGGAGAGATTTGACTGAGGAGATCAGAAAGAAAATAATAGACACGCATGGGGAAGGTAAAGGCTACAAGACCATCTCAAAGCAGCTTGGTGTTCCTGTGACAACAGTTGCAAATATTATTAAGAAGTTTAAGGTCCATGGAACTGTAGCCAACCTCCCTGGGCGCGGCCGCAAGAGTAAAATATACCCCAGATTGAACAGAAGTGTAATGGTTCTCGTCCTCCTCTTCTGAGGAGGAGTAGCGAGAAGGATTGGAGGACCAATGCGCAGCGTGGTATGTGTCCATAATGTTTAAAACCTGTTAGAGATAGGGGGCAGCATTTTCACTTTGGATGAATTGCGTGCCCAAACATAACTGCCTCCTTCTCTGTCCCAGATGGGAATATATGCATATTATTACTGGTGGATAGAAAACACCCTGACGTTTCTAAAACTCTTTGCATTATGTCTGTGAGTATAACAGAACTCATATGGCAGACAAAAACCTGAGAAGAAATCCAAACAGGAAGAGAGAACTCGATTTTCAAAACAGTGCCATTTGAAGTCCATGTTAGTTATGGATGTGCATGCACTTCCTCGGGCTTCCACAAGATGTCACCATCTTTAGATTCTGGTTGTATGATTCTACTATAAAGGAGGGGCTCATAGGAGCTCTTTTACTGAGTGGGATTCCTGGGACTTCCTTCTGATGAAGATATTCAAAGGTAAGTGAATATTTATAGTGTTTTTTGACGCTTTTGTTGACGCCAAACTGGCGTCTATTTCTGTGGCTAATTTGGGTTTTGAGCGTTGTTCTCAGAATATTCTTTTTCCGTAAAGTTTTTTAGAAATCTGACACAGCAGTAGCATAGCGGATACGTTTATCTTTAATTCTGTGAATAACACTTGCATCTTTTGTCAATGTTTATTGTGAGTATTTCTGCAAAATTACCGGATGTTTTGGAATCAAAACATTTCTGCACGTAACGCGCCAATGTAAACTGAGATTTTTTATATATATATATATGCACATTATCGAACAAAACACACAATACATGTATAACATGATGTCCTATGAGTGTCATCTGATGGAGATAATCAAAGGTTAGTGATTCATTTTATATATATTTCTGCTTTTTTTACTTTTTATCTTTGGCTGTGAAAAATGGCTGTGTGTGTTTTTGGATTTGGTGGTGATCTAACATCGCTGTAAAACATTTAAAAAATCGGACATGATGGGTAGACTAACAAGATGTTTAACTTTCATTTGCTGTAATGGACTTGTTAAAGTGTGAAAGTTAAATATTTCCCCAAAATATTTTTTGAATTTCCCGCGACACCTTTTCAGCTGAATGGGGGGGTGTTCCTTTTGAGGGACTCCTAGCCATAACAAGTGTTAATCAAAACGCAACAGAACACTGGAACAAAACAATAAACGTAAATTAACGAAACAGTCAACAAGCACTGACACGGAAGACAAACACCCACAACTCAAAAGTGAAACCAGGCTACCTAAGTATGATTCTCAATCAGAGACAACGATTGACAGCTGCCTC
Organism: Oncorhynchus masou masou; assembly: GCF_036934945.1. NCBI lineage: Eukaryota > Metazoa > Chordata > Actinopteri > Salmoniformes > Salmonidae > Oncorhynchus > Oncorhynchus masou. The sequence goes on along the minus strand of NC_088228.1, from coordinate 44,612,666 downwards.
TGATTGAGAACCATACTAGGCCGAACACAGAAATCCCAAATTATAGAAAAACGAACATAGACAACCCACCCAACTCCGCCCTGACCATACTAAAACAAAGACATAACAAAGGAACTAAGGTCAGGACGTGACAGTACCACCTCCCAAAGGTGCGGACTCCGGCTGCAAAACCTAAACCTATAGGGGAGGGTCTGGGTGGGTGTCTGTCCGCGTTGGCGGCTCTGGCGCGGGACGTGGACCCTACTCCACCATAGTCTTTGTCCGCCTCCTCAACCGCCTCCTTGGCCTCTTTCGAGCAGCGACCCTCGCCACTGACCACAGACTGGGGCCGCGAGCAAACGGTCCCGAATGGACGGGAGATTCCGGCAGCGCCGGACCGGCGGGAGACTCCGGCGGCGCCGGACAGGCGGGAGCACCTGTAGGGAGGAGACAGAGAGACAGCCTGGTGCGGGTGGCTGCCACCGGAGGGCTGGTGCATGGAGGTGACCCTGAAGGCGCACTGGAGTTCTTGAGCACCGAGCCTGCCCAACCGTACCTGGTTGAATGCTCCCCGTAGCCAGGCCAGTGCGGCAAGGTGGAATAGCCCACACTGGGCTGTGCTGTCGAACCGGGGACACCATGCGTAAGGCTGGTGCCATGTACACCGGCCCGAGGAGACGCACTGGAGACCAGATGCGCTGAGCCGGCTTCATGGCACCTGGCTCAATGCCCACTCTAGCCCGGCCGATACGAGGTGCTGCAATGTACCGCACCGGGCTAAGCAAGCGTACTGGGGACACCGTGCACTCAACCGCATAACACGGTGCCTGCCCGGTCCCTCTCACTCTCCGGTAAGCACGGGAAGTTGGCGCAGGTCTCCTACCTGACTTCGCCACACTCCCCCCCAATACATTTTTGGGGCTGCCCTCGACTTGCTGCAGTGCTGCCTCCTCATAATGCCGCCTCTTGACTTTCGCTGCCTCAAGCTCTGCCTTGGGGCGGCGATATTCTCCCGGCTGTGCCCATGGTCCCTCGCCCCCCAGAATCTCCTCCCAAATCCGGTTCTCCAAGTATCGCTGCCTCTCGTCACCACGGTGCTTGGTCCTTTGGTGGTGGGTGTTTCTGTTACGGATCTCGTCCTCCTCTACTGAGGAGGAGTAGCAAGAAGGATCGGAGGACCAATGCGCAGCGTAGTAAGTGTCCATAATGTTTCATCAAAACACAACAGAACACTGGAACAAAACAATAAACGTGAATTAACAAAACAGTCCCGTGTGGTAGCAAACACTGACACGGAAAACAAACACCCACAACTCAAAAGTGAAACCAGGCTACCTAAGTATGATTCTCAACCAGGGACAATTATTGACAGCTGCCTCTGATTGAGAACCATACTAGGCCGAACACAGAAAATCCCAAATTATAGAAAAACGAACATAGACAACCCACCCAACGCATGCCTTGACCATACTAAAACAAAGACATAACAAAGGAACTAAGGTCAGAACGTGACAAGAAGGATAGTGTGAATGGTAGAAAATGAACCAAGGATAACTGCCAAAGAGTTACAAGCTGAACCCCAAGGTGAAGGTATGTCAGTTTCTGATCGCTTGTTGAGGGAATGTGGGCTCCATGTAAGAAGACCCAAGATGACACAATTTTCGAAAGGAAAACATAAAAAGCCAGACTGGTATTTGCATAAACGCATATTGACAATCCTTCTGGGAGAGTGTCCTTTGGACAGATGAGTCAAAACTGGAACTTTTTGGCAAGTCACATCTGCTCTATGTTTACAGACAAAGAAATGAAGTTTTCAAAGAAGAGCACAACATAGCTACAGTGAAACATGGAGGAGGCTCGGTTCTGTTCTGGGGCTGCTTTGCTGCACCTGGCACAGGGTGCCTTGAATCTGTCCAGGGCACAATGAAATCTCAAGACTATCAAGGCATTCTGGAGTGAAATGTACTGCCCAGGTCATGTGTCCTCCAACAGGATAATGACCCAAAACACTCAAGGATGGATAAGAACAAAACATGGACTATTCTAAAGTGACCTTCTATGAGTCCTGATCTGAATCATATCTAACATTTTGGAAAGAGCTGAAGCTTGCAGTCTGGAGAAGGCGCCCATCAAACCTGAGACAGCTGGTGCAGTTTGCTCAGGAAGAGTGGGCCAAACTACCTGTTAACAGGTGCAGAAGTCTCATTGAGAGCTGCAGAAAACGTTTGATTGCAGTGATTGCCTCTAAAGGTTGTGCAACAAAATATTAGGTTATGGTTCTCGTAATTTTTGTCCATGCCATTTATTAGTTTTATTATTATCAAAATTATGTTGAATAAAAAATCAAAAGCAAAGTCTGATTTCTATCAAATAGAAAATAAACAATGGTGGATGCTAATTGCTTTTGTCAGTTTCAAGTTATTTCAGAGAAATAACGCGCGGCTCTAGCAGGGCGCCGACACCGGCCTCGGGGATGACCCGGAGGGCGAGGCGCAGGGAGATCCGTACGAAGACGGTGGAACTCCTGCAGCATTGAAGGGTCCAACACCTCCTCGTCCGGAACCCAGCACCTTTCCTTTGCACCGTAGCCCTCCCACTCCACGAGATACTGAAGGCCCCTCGCCCGATGCCTCGAATCCAATATGGATCGAAAGGACTACGCTGGGGCCCCTCGATGTCCAGAGGGGGCGGAGGAACCTCCAGCCACCACCGGCCTGAGGAGAGACACATGGAACGAGGGGTTAATATGGTAATTGGGTGGAAGCTGTAACCTATAACAAACCTCGTTCACTCTCCTCAGGACTGTAAATGGCCCACCAAACCGCGGACCCAGTTTCCGGCAGGGCAGGCGGAGGGGCAGGATTTGGGTCGAGAGCCAGATCCAGGCTCACTGCGGTGACGGTCTGCATTCTCTTTTTGACGCAGCACAGCCCGCTGAAGGTGAACATGGGCAGCTTCCCAGTCTCATCCGCGCGCCTGAACCAGTTGTCCACCGCAGGAGCCTCCGGCTGGTACCCCAGTACGCACTGGAAGGGAGAGAGGTTAGTGGAGGAGTGGCGAAGCGAGTTCTGTGCCAAACAAGACAGTCTGTAAGGCTGTAGGGAGACAAGGCAGAGGGAGGAGATGACAGGACTTAGAGAACCGATCCACAACGACCAGGATCGCGGTGTTACCCTGTGAGAGGGGAGATCGGTAAGAAAATCCACCGACAGGTGCGACCAAGGCCGTTGTGGAACGGGTAAGGGGTGTAGCTTCCCTCTGGGCAGGTGCCTAGGAGCCTAGCACTGGGTGCACACCGAGCAGGAGGAAACATAAACCCTCACGTCCTTAGCCAAGGTAGGCCACCAGTACCTCCTGCTCCAACAGCGCACTGTGGATGACCCGGAGGGCGAGGCGCAGGGAGATCCGTACGAAGACGGTGGAACTCCTGCAGCATTGAAGGGTCCAACACCTCCTCGTCCGGAACCCAGCACCTTTCCTTTGCACCGTAGCCCTCCCACTCCACGAGATACTGAAGGCCCCTCGCCCGATGCCTCGAATCCAATATGGATCGAAAGGACTACGCTGGGGCCCTCGATGTCCAGAGGGGCGGAGGAACCTCCAGCCACCACCGGCCTGAGGAGAGACACATGGAACGAGGGGTTAATATGGTAATTGGGTGGAAGCTGTAACCTATAACAAACCTCGTTCACTCTCCTCAGGACTGTAAATGGCCCACCAAACCGCGGACCCAGTTTCCGGCAGGGCAGGCGGAGGGGCAGGATTTGGGTCGAGAGCCAGATCCAGGCTCACTGCGGTGACGGTCTGCATTCTCTTTTTGACGCAGCACAGCCCGCTGAAGGTGAACACGGGCAGCTTCCCAGTCTCATCCGCGCGCCTGAACCAGTTGTCCACCGCAGGAGCCTCCGGCTGGTACCCCAGTACGCACTGGAAGGGAGAGAGGTTAGTGGAGGAGTGGCGAAGCGAGTTCTGTGCCAAACAAGACAGTCTGTAAGGCTGTAGGGAGACAAGGCAGAAGGAGGAGATGACAGGACTTAGAGAACCGATCCACAACGACCAGGATCGCGGTGTTACCCTGTGAGAGGGGAGATCGGTAAGAAAATCCACCGACAGGTGCGACCAAGGCCGTTGTGGAACGGGTAAGGGGTGTAGCTTCCCTCTGGGCAGGTGCCTAGGAGCCTAGCACTGGGTGCACACCGAGCAGGAGGAAACATAAACCCTCACGTCCTTAGCCAAGGTAGGCCACCAGTACCTCCTGCTCCAACAGCGCACTGTCCGACCGATCCCAGGATAACCAGAGGAGGGTGACGTGTGAACCCAATAGATCAACCGGTCACGAACAGCAGACAGGACGCACAGATGCCCAGCGGGACACTGGACGGGAGCGGGCTCTGCACATAACGCCTGCTCGATGTCCGTGTCCAGTTCCCACATTTCCGGCGCCACCAGGCAGGAGGCGGGGAGTATGGGAGTGGGATCCTTGGGCTGCTCCTCTGTGTCATACTGCAGAGACAATGTGTTTGCCTTCAAGTTCTGGGAGCCTGGTCTGTCGGAAAGATGAACACAAAACGGGTGAAAAACATGTCCCACCTTGCCTGGCATGGTTTCAGTCTCCTCGCTGCCCAGATGTACTCCAGATTGCGTTGGTCAGTCCAGATGAGAAAAGGGTGTTTAGCCCCCTCAAGCCAATGTCTCTACACCTTCAAGGCCTTGATAAAAGCCAACAGCTCCCGGTCCCCCACGTCATAGTTTCGGTCCGCCGGGCTGAGCTTCTTCGATAAGAAGGCACAGGGGCGGAGCTTAGGTGGCGTACCCGAGCGCCGGGAGAGCACAGCTCCTATCCAAGCCTCGGACGCACCCACCTCCACTATGAACGCCAAAGAGGGATCCGGATGGGCCAGCGCAGGAGCCGAGGTAAACAGAACCCTCAGGTGACCAAAAGCCCTGTCCACCTCAACCGACCACTACAAACGTACCGGGTCCCCATTCGGCAGTGAGGTCCCTGACCAAAACCCCGGATAAATCTCCCGTGGTAGTTGGCGAACCCTAAGAACCACTTCACCTCCTTTACCCTGGTGGGAGTCGGCCAATTACGCACGGCTGAAATGCGTGCGTAATTGAGGTGGAAATGCGGTTATTGTCCATCTCTACCCCTGACGCTGAAAAGCGGTACCCTAGGAAGGGGATGGACTGCTGGAAGAACAGGCATTTCTCAGCCTTGACGTACAGGTCATGTTCCAACAGGCGACCAAGCATTCTGCGCACCAGGGACACATGCTCGGCGCGTGTAGCGGAGTATGTCAGAATGTCATCAATATACACCACTACACCCTACCTGTGCAGGTCCCTGAAAATCTCATCTACAAAGGCTTGGAAGACTGATGGCGCCTTCATCAACCCAAACGACATGATGAGGTACTCATAATGCCCTGAGGTGGTACTGAAAGATGTCTACCACTCGCCTCCCTCCCGGATACGCACCAGGTTGTAAGTGCTCCTGAGATTTAGTTTGGTGAAGAAGTGCATTGACTCAATCGCTGTGGCTATGAGTGGTAGTGGGTAACAAAACCTCCCAGTGATCTGGTTCAGACCGCTATAGTCTAAACACGGGCACACACCTCCCTCTTTCTTCTTCACAAAAAGAAACTCAAGGAGGCGGTTGAAGTGGAGGACCGAATGTACCCCTGACGCAGGGATTTGGAGACAAATGTTTCCATAGCCGCTGTCTCCGCCTTTGAGAGGGGACTCCTTGGAAGTGCAGCGTCTACTAGGAGATCTATCGCACAATCGCCCCGTCGATGGGGTGGTAATTGAGTTGCCTTCTTTTTGGATAAGGCGAGAGCCAAATCGGCATATTCAGGGGGAATACACATGATGGAGACCTGGTCTGGACTTTCCACCATAGTAGCACCAACGGAAACCCCTAAACACCTACCTGAGCACTCTCACGACCACCCCGTGAGAGCCCTCTGTTTCCAAGAAACAGTGGGGTTATGACAAGCTAACCAGGGTAGGCCTAGCACCACGGGAAACGCAGGAGAGTCAATAAGGAAGAGACTAATTCTCTCCTTGTGACCTCGCTGCGTCACCATGCCCAGAGGAGCGGTGGCCTCCCTAATCAACCCTGACCCTAATGGTTGACTATCTAAGGAGTCAACGGGGAAAGGCACAACCACGGGAACAGTGGCGATCCCTAAACTATGGGCGAATGATCTATCTATAAAATTCCCATCCGCGCCTGAATTGACAAGCGCCTTATGCTGGGAATACGGGGAAAACTCAGGAGAAAGTGACATACAAAAACATATGTGGAACAGAATGCTCTGGGTGAGAATGGTGTCGACTCACCTGGGTTGAAGCCAGAGCGCCCTGCCTGCTGTCTCGATACCCAGAGGAACCAACCCGGCACCGACCGGCAGTGTGACCTCTGCAGCCACAGGACATCCTCGTGCAGACTGCAGCAATAATGGTCGATCAGGGCCCTGTTGTTTTCATCCTTCGCCGGCAGCCAGGGTCCAAAATTCCAAGGCGAACTCCTGGGCGCTCCTTGTCCCCTGCCTCAGATGAATGAGGCATTCACCCGCCGCTCTACCCTCGGGTGGGTCGTCGAAGATTGCCCGGAAGCGGCGGGTGAACTTCTCAAACTGGTACAACATCGCATTGCCCTCTCTCCACATGGCGTTGGCCCACTCCAGGGCTTTCCCTGTGAGGCACGAGACGAGGGCGGACACCCTCTCACGGACCAAAGGAACTGGGTGGACGGTTGCCAGGTAAATGTCTAGCTGCAACAGGATCTCCTGGCAGTTCGCAGCCGTCCTATCATATTCCTGGGGAAGGGAGAGACGAATCCCACTGGGACCAGGAGAAGGAGGGGCGCGTAGTGGAGACCCCGGTTGTGCTGGTGGAGGCGCTGGTAGAACTCCCTGTCTCTCCCAGTTTACCTTTGTCTGGACAACGCGTTCCATGGCGGTGACAAGATGGTGGAGCATTGCTGCGTGCTCCTGGATGTGCTCCTCTACCCCTATACCCGGGGTACCTGCTCCTGCTGACTCCATACGTTTGTTCCGGAATTCTGTAAGGGTTGCGTACTGGCGGCAGAGAAGTCAGGCGCAGGAGAGCAAAAACTGTGTTTCAACGGTATAGTTTAACCTCTCTAGGGTATGTGGGACGCTTGCGGTTTAAAGATTAACTTCTTGTGAATCCAACCACAGTGTCAGATTTCAAAAATGCTTTACGGCGAAAGCATACCGTACGATTATATGAGAACATCGCCCAGCAGACAAATCATTACAAACCTTAACCAGCCAAGTAGAAGAGTTACACAAGTTCGAAATAGAGATAAAATTAATAATAGACCTTTGATGGTCTTCATATGGTTGCACTCAGAAGACATTAATTTATTCAATAAATGTTCCATTTGTTCGATAAAGTCTCTTTATATCCAAAAACCTATCTTCAGTAATCCACAGGCTCAAACGCAGTCACAACAGGCACACAAAAAAATCTAAATTGTATCCGTAAAGTTCATAGAAACATGTCAAACGATGTTTATATTCAATCATCAGGTTGTTTTTAGCCTAAATAATCAATAATATTAATTTTAGCCTAAATCGCTAAATAATTTTAGCCTAAATAATCAATAATATTTTAACCGGACAATAACGTACAAAAGGTAAACAAGAAAGTTACTCTCTCGGTCGCGCTCATGAAAAAGCTCTGTGACACGTCAGGGTCCACTCATTCAGACTACCCTTACTCCCTCATTTTTCAGAATACAAGCCTGAAACAATTTCTTAAGACTGTTGATATTTAGTGGAAGGCATAGGAACTAACAATTTGAATCCTCAGTCAATGGATATTGTAATGGCATTGAATAGAAAACTACAAAAAAAGAAAAATCCTAATTCCTGAATAGATTTTTCTCAAGTTTTCGCCTGCCATATCAGTTCTGTTATACTCACAGACACCATTTTAACAGTTTAGCGTGTTTTCTAAAAAAATCTACCAATTATATGCATATCCTATCTTCTGGGCCTGAGGATAAGGCAGTTTAATTTGGGCACGCTTTTCATCCAAAATTCCAAATGCTGCCCACTACCCTAGAGAAGTTAATAATAAAATCACTGTAAAGAGGAACAATCAATACAATGGGTACAAACCCCGTCGCATACCAGAATAACGTGCACAAGCACTTACAATAAACAATGGGGGTAACAGAGGGTTAAATACACAACATGTAATGATGGAATTCAAAACTGGTGTGTGGGAAGACAAGACAAAACAAATGGAAAATGAAAAGTGGATCGATGATGGCTGGAAGACCGGCGACGCCGACCGCCGAACGTTGCCCGAACAAGGAGAGGAACCAACTTCGGTGGAAGTCGTGACAAGTAATGGGTGCAAAACAAATCTTGATTGAGTTAGTATACTTATGTATATGATAAATAAATTGCTATTTATCATTGTGTAGCATAAAATTCTCAATCAATCTCTCAATGTAAATGCAAAAACACAGATATTAAAAACATGTTTTTTTTAAAAATCTACTTTTAAAAAAATGTTGATGAAGTTTCATGTAGTTTTTTTTTTTTTTCAGTTTCACTAGCTTTGAGTTCAACTTACTTGTAGTTTAAATACCGAACCAAATGATATGGGGATTTCCAGGTCAGTCTATGCAACACTAGTGGCAACACTGGTGGCATTGTGAACAAAGAAAGGTACACAAAACCATTTGTACAAAAATAAAAGCCCTTTCCAAAAATCTAACTGGACTGCTCTAAGCTAAATTACATCTAAATGGGCCAATAGATGTATGAGATTAGATTATATTTTAGACACCCACACACACACTTCCACACAGAGACACGTACAGCCCTTCTCTCTCCGGAGGGACTATAGTCTACTCAGCGTCTGGATTTGATTACCAGACTACCACAACCTCCCCAACTGCAAAACATTCACACAGAAACACAGCCATCATCTCATCCATATTCCATACCTCATTATACAGCTCCCCAGTGCCCTGAAACACCCAAGCAATGTCTCCTATTATCCAAGGACAGAACCAAGCTATGTACCTCTATCCCCTCGCCATGCTGGGCAAAGACCTGGCTGTAAGCTATCGTACCAAAACGACTGTGTGTGTGTGTGTGTGTGTGTGTGTGTGTGCAAGGGGGCGTGCGTGTGTGTGAGTGTGTAGGAATGGGAGCCTGTATTTTAACCCTAAAAGTGCAAACTATTATACTTTGTCTTTAAAGCGCCACTGGGGTTATATTTTTTTACCCTAAATCGGTAATGATTGCAAAGAGTCTGTCAAGCAGTAAGACTTTTCCTTTAATTACATTTTTGTAACACAAGTTATTGGTTTTATTTCCCCATTTATTTCCCCAACATATTTTAGAAAATTTTCACACATTTATAGTCACAATTTATTATTAGAAATATACGTTTTGGGCTGTTTTTGATGTTTTTAACAGTTATTTTTACACATTTATAGTCACATTTTATTATTAGAAATATACGTTTTGGGCTGTTTTTTGGGCTGTTTTTGATGTTTTTAACAGTTATTTTTACACATTTATAGTCACATTTTATTATTAGAAATATACGTTTTGGGCTGTTTTTTGGGCTGTTTTTGATGTTTTTAACAGTTATTTTTACACATTTATAGTCACATTTTATTATTAGAAATATACGTTTTGGGCTGTTTTTTTGGGCTGTTTGTTTGGGATGTTTTTAACAGTTATTTATATACATTTCATCCATAGAAATTTGTCATGAAAATGTTTCTGTTATTCAATCAAAGTGTTGCTGTAATACTCAGAGGTTGAGAAATTGGCAATTGAGCTAATCTGACGTACTGGTACAACCTAAGTTAACCACCGATAAGGGCATTAAAGGCAACATGGGAGCTGGTGCCATCACACTTTTAGCTAAAAATTTGGAACGCTATGGGAAATCAACTCAAAACTATTCTGGCTCGAGGTGGCTTGGGCTGGTTTTTAGAATTTAGAAAAAAAATCTAATCAGAAATGCCTGATTTACGTAAGTATTCAGACCCTTTGCAATGAGACTCGAAATTGAGCTCAGATGCATCTTGTTTCCATTGATCACCCTTGAGATGTTTCTACAACTTGATTGGAGTCCACCTGTGGAAAATTCAATTGATTGGACATGATTTGGAAAGGCCTGTCTATGTAAGGTCCCACAGTTGACAGTGCATGTCAGAGCAAAAACCAAGCCATGAAGTCAAAGGATTTGTCCGTAGAGCTCCAAGACTGGACTGTGTCGAGGCACAGATCTAGGGAAAAATACCAAAACATTTCTGCAGCATTGAAGGTCCCCAAGAACACAGTGGCCTCCATCATTCTTAACTCTTGTGTAGTGTTCACGTCACGCCCTGATCTGTTTCACCCCTTTTGGACAAACAGAAAGGCTATACAGCTGCTTCTCATTGAGTCTCCCCATGTTCCAGTTGTTTTAGGATTTTCTTGGCTTAAAAAAAAAAGTTCAACCTGGGTTGTAGTCCGTTTTGCCATTCCCATTGCCTCAAATCAGCGCAGCCTTCCCCAAGAAAGCCTCTTCAGGCTTAAGTCAAGTCTGAGATTTCTCTACCGTCCCCACAGAATACCACGACCTACTGGAGGTTTTCAGCAAGACACAGGCTACTTCTCTTCCCCCGCATCGTCCTTATGATTGTGCCATTGATCTCCCAGTCACCACACCACCTTGTGGTAGGTTACATTCTCTATCTGGGCCAGGAGACCAAGGCCATCGAGGAGAACATAGGAATCTCTGGCTGCTGGGGCCGTCAATCTGCATCTCCTGCAGGTACAGGGTTTTTCTTTGTGAAGAAGAAGGACAAGACTCTTCGTCCGTTCATTGATTACCGGGGCGTTAATGACATAACGATCAAGAATCATTACCCCCTACCACTCCTTTCCTCAGCTTTTCAATCTCTCCAGGGCACCACAATCTTTTCCAAACTGGACCTTCAAATGCTTCCCACCTGTTTCGGATACGCGAAGGAGATGAGTGGAGACAGCATTCAGCACAACCAGCGGACCTTATGAGTACCAGCTTATGCCGTTTGGACTCATCAACTGTCTTCCAGGCCCTGGTAAACAATCTGCTCCGGGACATACTAAACCAGGTTGTGTTTGTATACCTTGACGACATCCTGGGATTTTCCCGGTCTGCCCAAGAACATGTTCTGCAGGTTAGCATGTCCTTCAGCACATCCTGGAGAACCAATTGTTCGTAAAATCCGAGAAGTGTGAGTTCCACCACTCTACCATCTCCTTTCTGGGATATGTCATTGCTGAGGGAAATGTCCAGATGGATCCTGGAAAGGTGAAAGCAGTGGTGGATTGGCCTCAACCCACGTCCAGGGTGCAGTTGCAACATTTCCTAGGTTTTTCCTAGGTTTTTCTAACTTCTACCGCCATTTCCTTCGGGGTTACAGCACCCTGGCGGCCCCCTTCTCTGCACTCACCTCTCCCAAAGTACCGTTTACATGGTTTCCAGCTATGAACATCCTTTGTGGACCTGAAGCATAGGTTCACAACAGCACCCATCCTCATCCATCTGGACCCGTCCCGTAAATTTGTGGTTGAGGTGGATGCTTCTCATGTTGGAGTGGGGGCCATCCTGTCCCACCAAAAGCTCCCTGTTCCTTCCTGTCCCCACAACTCAGCTCTGCAGAAAGAAACTACTGCGTGGGTAACCGAGAATTCCTGGTGGTCAAGATGGAGGAGTGGAGTCACTGGCTGGAGGGAGCTGAACATCTTTTTTTGGTCTGGACCGACCACAAGAAACTGGAATATCTTGCTCCGCCCCCTACAGCCACTTCCTGTCCCTCATCACCCCTGGTCTAATATTTCTCTGGATTTCGTTGCTGGGCCTCCTTCGTCAGATGGCAACACCACCATCCTGACGATCGTGGACAGAATCTCCAAGGCCGCCCATTTCATCCCTCTCCCTAAATTATCTTCAGCCAAGGAGACGGCCCAGCACGTCTTCCATATCCATGGGCTCCCGGTTGACGTTGTCTTGAACCCGGGGTCCTCAGTTCTTGTCACAATTCTGGAAGGCGTTCTGCACCCATATTGGGTCGTCAGCCAGCCTGTTCTCTGGGTTTCATCCCCAATCTAAAGGCCAGATGGCATGAGCCAATCAAGATATGGAGACGGCACTCCGGTGTCTGGTTGCCACCTAGAGTCAGCAACTGGTCTGGGTGGAAAATGCCAGGAACACTCTCCCTTGCTTGGCTACAACACTATACAATTTTGAATGATGAATGGGGTATCAGCCCCCGCTTTTCCCAGAGCAAGAAGTTGAGGTCAACGTACCTTCATCCCAGATGTTCGTCCGCCGCTGTCGGCGTACCTGGAAAAGAGCTAGACCACCTCTCAAGACCACCTCCAGGTATCATCGACAAGCGGACTGCCACTGGACTCTGGTTCCTCACTATCAGGTTGGGCAGAGGGCTGTCCCCTCGGGACCTACCCCGCTGGGTAGAATCCCTTTAACTTTCCCCCAATTTCATTGGTCCTTTCCCCATTTCTAGAGTCATTAGTCCCACTGCTTTCCATCTGCTGTTGCTGTACCCTCCGTGTTCACCCTACTTTTCATGTTTACAGGATTAAACCCTTGTCTCACTGTCTGTCTTCTGCTTCTAGGCACCCCCCCCCCGTGTCATCGATGGCCAGCCAGCGGTTACGGTGAGACGCCTCCTGAGGGTTCGACCACGGGGCAGGGGTTTCCAGCATCTGGTTGACTAGGAGGGTTATGGCCTGGAGGAGAGGTGCTGGGCTCTGGCTAAAGACATCCTGGACCCAGCTCTTTTTGCAGATTTTTACTGCCGACACCCCAGTCAGCCAGGTATGCGCCCATGTAGGACGCCAGGTGGAGAGAGAGGGGGTACTGTAACGCCCTATCCCTGTGTTTCCTGTCTCTCTGTGCCAGTTCGTCTTGTATGTACAAGTCAATCACCGTGTTTTCCCCATGCTCCTGCTTTTCTATTCTGTTTTACTAGTCCTCCTGACCTTTGCTTGTTTTTTCTGGACTCCATTCCTGCCTGCTTGACCGTTCTGCCTGCCCTGACATTGAACCTGCCTCCCATTCTGTACCTCTGGAACTCTGAACTGGTTTTGACCTTTTGCCTGTCCATGACCATTCTCTTGCCTACCCCTTTTGGATTGTTAACAAACATCTTGGACTCTAACCATCTGCCTCCTGTGTCTGGATCTTGTGCCCTTATAGTTCTGGTCTGTGGGACCCATTTTTGATATTTACTTAAATAAATAAAAATTAAACCTGAGACTCATTGGCCTTAGCTCATTTTTTGTGAAGAAAATAAAAACAATTTGATTGAGTGCACACTGTGCACCCCCTACACATTTATATTACATACAGTATGTAGTGTTTGGGTCCATTGGCCCAAGGGTAAAAAACAAAGCATGGGAAAGTGTGTGTGTAGGTGAAAACAAGTAAAACATTTAACCAAAAGGTTTGCTGTGTGCCTTCACTCTGTTTTTCTCCTCCGCCTGTTGTTCCAACCTGCACAATATTTAGAAACATTGTAAAAAAAAAAATCAGTATTTTACCACACTACCTCAGCATGTGTGTGCATGAATAAATAACTTTGCATGTGTGGCTCCTTACCACAATCAATCTGTATGGCAAAAATAATCTGTGCTCAAAGGTCCTTAGACATAATTTTTGCAGAGAGAGAAGCTAGTGTGGAAGGAACATCTTCCACTTTGGAAGATGAAGAATTTTCAGAATATGAGGATCATGTCTCTATCAATTCGGAGCCTGACAGTGAGTTCGAAGAAGAGGATGAGATTAACCATCAGCCAGCCCGTCAGCAACCAGCTCATCAGCACCCTGCAGGAAGAGAAATATGGATGTCAATTTTTTTTTAATTGAATGGTGTTCTTGCCCAAGGAACGAGCCTCCCCGCATGGCTGCCAATGTGATAAGGATGCAACCAAGGTCGACGTGGATGGTTGTTACTCATGTGCAGGACATAAAGTGTCCTTTTGAACTGTTCATCCCAGACACCATCCAAATATTAACCATGTATGCTGTCTATATTGCTTATAATTGATATAAGTCAACATCTAAATACTAAGCATTTTTACATAAATGGTTAGGGCTGTATTGTCTCTTGTAACTAACCATTCCGGATCCGGGAGCGTAATCATCAACTGACACTAATTACCATAACGCAACGGACATAAATATTACTAGAAAATATTCATATTCATGAAATCACAAGTGAAATATATTGAAACACAGTTTAGCCTTTTGTTAATCACCCTGTCATCTCAGATTTTGAAAATATGCTTTACAGCCAAAGCAAGACAAGCATTTGTGTAAGTTTATCGATAACCTAGCATAGCATTATGCCTAGCTAGCAGCAGGCAACCTGGTCACGAAAATCAGAAAAGCAATCAAATGAAATTGTTTACCTTTGATGAGCTTCAAATGTTTTCACTCACAAGACTCCCAGTTAGATAGCAAATGTTCCTTTTTTCCAAAAATATTATTTTTGTAGCCGAAATCACTCCGTGACTGAGAATTCGACCGGAAATTATGGTCACGACAACGCCGGAAAATATTCCAAATTAGCTCGATAGTATCAACAGAAACATGGCAAACGTTGTTCATAATCAATCCTCTAGGTGTTTTTCAAATATCTATTCGATAATATATCAACCGGGACTGGTGGCTTCTTAGTAGGGAAGAGAGAAACAATGGCCGCATTTGTCCTTTACACACAAAACAGACTTCAGCTGACCACTGACGCAATGTTGACGTTCAGGCTCATTTTTCAAAATAAAAGCCTGAACCTATGTATTGTGACACTAGACACATTAGGGAAGCCATAGAAAAAGGAATCTGGTTGATTTCCCATTCACTGCTCAATAGGGACGCATAGGAATGCAGAGGTTTCTAAATAAGAGTCACTTCCTGATAGGATTTTTCTCAGGCTTTCACCTGCAATATCAGTTCTGTTATACTCACATACAATGTTGGCCATCCTAAGCTGTCAATTATATGCATATTCTAGCATCTTGTCCTGACAAAATAGCCCATTTACTTAGGGAACGTTATTTTTCCAAATATGAAAATAGTGCCCCCCTAGATTCAAGAAGTTAAAAACCTAATAATGCTGCGGGTCCATCAGCCCAGGGAAAATTGGGTGAATAACAAAAACATGAACACCACAAAAGGGTTAAATGGAAGAAGTTTGGAACCACCAAGACTCTTCCTAGAGCTGGCCGCCCGGCCAAATAGAGCAATCAGGGAGATGGGCCGTGGTCAGGGAGTTGACCAAGAACCCAATGGTCACTCTCGCAAAGCTCCAGAGATCCTCTGTGGAGATGGGAGAACCTTCCAGAAGGACAACCATCTCTGCAGCACTCCACCAATCAGGCCTTTGTGGTAGAGTGACAAAGTTACTTCTCAGTAAAATGCACATGACAGCCCGCTTGGAGTTTGCCAAACGGCACCTAATGGACACTCATCAGTCTGATGAAACAAAGATTGAACTCTTTGTGTCGCTGAAACCTGACACCCTCCCTACTGTGAAGCATGGTGTGGGGATGTTTGTCAGTGGCAGGGACTGGGAGACTAGTCAGGATAGAGGGAAAGATGAACGGAGCAAAGTATCCCTAGCTGTGTACTCAGAGCATGCGCAGACCAGCTGGCTGGAGGGTTTATGGGCATATTCAATCCCTCCCTATCCCAGTCTGCTGTCCACACTTGCTACAAGATGTCCACTATTGGTGCTGTACCCAACAAGAGCAAAGATAACTGAACTAAATGACTATTGCCCCATAGCTCACTTCTGTCATGACTAATTGCTTTGAAAGGCTAGTTAAGGATCAAATCACCTCCACCTTACCTGACACCCGAGACCCACTTCAATTTGCGTAGCGTCCCAAAATTTCCACAGATAATACAATACCCTGCACGCTCCCATTTGGACAAGAGGAATAACTATGTTAGAATGCTGTTCATTGACTATAGCTCAGCCTTCAACACCATAGTACTCTCCAAGATCATCATTAAAATCAGGGCCCTGGGTCTGAACCCCAACCTGTGCAACTGGGTTCTGGACTTTCTGACATGCCGTCCGCAGGTGGTGCAGGTAGGAATCAACACTTCCAGTACGCTGATCCTCAACACAGGGGCCCCACAAGGGTGGGCTTAGCCCCCTCCTGTACTCCCTGTTCCCCCATGACTGCGTGGACACACACGGCTCAAAGTCAGTCATCAAGGTTACAGATGACACAACAGTAGTAGGCCTGATTACCAACAATGACGAGACAGCCTACAAGAAGGAGGTGAGGGTCCTGGCAGAGTAAAGCCAGGAAAATAACATCAACAATGTCAACAAAACAAAGGAGCTGATCGTGGACTTCAGGAGACAACAGAGAACGCACGCCCCTGCTCACATAGATGGGACCACAGTGGAGAAGGTGAAAAGCTTCAAGTTCCTCGGAGCACACATCACTGACAATCTGAAATGTTCCACCAACACAGACAGTGTGGTGAAGAAGGTGGAACAGCGCATAAGGAAGTTGAAGATATTTGGCCAAACTTTTACAGATGTGCAAACATCCTGTCGGTCTGTATCACCCCCTGGTACGGCAACTGCACCGCCCGCAAGGGCAGACCTCCAGAGGGTGGTGAGGTCTGCCCTATGCATCACCAGGAGCACGCTGCCTGCCCTCCATGACACCTACAGCACCCGATGTCCCAGGAAGGCCAAAAAGATCATCAAGGACATCAACCACCCGAGCCACGGCCTAGGCCATCAAGAAAGCGAGGTCAGTACAGGTGCATAAAAGCTGGAACCGAGAGACTGAAAAACAGCTTCTATTTCAAAGCCATCAGACTGCTAAATAGTCAGCACCACCCGGTTACTCAAATCTTAGAAGCTGCTGCTCTATGTACATAGACTTGGAAACACTGGCCACCTTAAATGGGACACTAGTCTCTTAATTCAAGTTTACATACTGTTTTACTCATTTCATATGTAAATTCAGCAAAAAAAGACAAAGATAATAAGATAATTCTCCATTTAAACTTGTCTTTACGAATATGTAAAGTTAGTTTTGATTTAGAATGGCCCGTTATCAAATGGGCAGGGGAAAAAATACATAAATAAATTAGAAATTAGAAATAAATTATAGCCTATGCACTCGAATAGCGAATGGAGGCTTTCCCACTTGTTTGTTTTTCAATCATGCCACATAGGCAACTCTGGTTATTTCACTCCATGCATCAACAACTGTTTGAGGAGCGACAGGGCATATTCTGCCCAAAATCTGTGTGCCATGAGCTCTTGCCGCTCTCCAACCCTGTTCCTGTTCCTAGTGCTTACTTTGGGAAATCAAATGAAATCTGTTCAGGAATATCAACAGTAACATGTTTTCACAACAAAACATATTTAAATAAAATGTTGACGCCCCCTCTCTCTGAGAGATATATTCTGAAGCTAAAGGTATTGTGTCAGTCTATTATGAAAATATAAAAATCCCCTATTAATAGGCTATTCAAAGTCAAATACAAATTCACTATAATTGATGGTTAAACTCTTGGTGACGGGGCAGTATTTTCACGTCCGGATGAAATGCATGCCCAAATTCAACTGCCTGCTACTCATCCCCAGAAGATAAGATATGCATATTATTAGCATAGAAAACACTCAAAAGTTTCTAAAACTTGTTTGAATCATGTCTGTGAGTATAACTTATTTAGCAGGCAAAACCCCGAGGACAAACCATTCCAATTTGTTTTGAGGTCACTCTCTTTCCAATCAAATCAAATCAAATGTATTTATATAGCCCTTCGTACATCAGCTGATATCTCAGAAATCCAGCCTGAAACCCCAAACAGCAAGAAATGTAGGTGTAGAAGCACGGTGGCTAGGAAAAACTCCCTAGAAAGGCCAAAACCTAGGAAGAAACCTAGAGAGGAACCAGGCTATGAGGGGTGGCCAGTCCTCTTCTGGCTGTGCCGGGTGGAGATTATAACAGAACATGGCCAAGATGTTCAAATGTTCATGAATTACCAGTATGGTCAAATAATAATAATCACAGTAGTTGTCGAAGGTGCAGCAAGTCAGCACCTTGGGAGTAAATGTCAGTTGGCTTTTCATAGCCGATCATTCATAGCTTTTCATAGCCGATCATTAAGAGTATCTCTACCACTCCTGCTGTCTCTAGAGAGTTGAAAACAGCAGGTCTGGGACAGGTAGCACGTCAGGTGAACAGGTCAGGATTCCATAGCCGCAGGCAGAACAGTTGAAACTGAAGCAGCAGCACAGCCAGGTGGACTGGGCACAGCAAGGAGTCATCATGTCAGGTAGTCCTGAGGTATGGTCCTAGGGCTCAGGTCCTCCGAGAGAGAGAAAGAAAGAGAGAAAGGGAGAATCAGAGAGAGCATCCTTAAATTCACACAGGACACCGGAAAAGACAGGAGAAGTACTCCAGATATAACAAACTGACCCTAGCCCCCCGACACATAAACTACTGCAGCATAAATACTGGAGGCTGAGGCAGGAGGGGTCAGGAGACACTGTGGCCCCATCCGATGATATCCCCGGACAGGGCCAAACAGGAAGGATATAACCACACCCACTTTTCCAAAGCACAGCCCCCACACCACTAGAGGGATATCTTCAACCACCAATAGCCCACAAAGATCTCCGCCACGGCACAACCCAAGGGGGGCGCCAACCCAGACAGGAAGATCACATCAGTGACTCAACCCACTGAAGTGACGCACCCCTCCTAGGGATGGCATGAAAGAGCACCAGTAAGCTAGTGAGTCATCCCCTGTAATAGGGTTAGATGCAGAGAATCCCAGTGGAAAGAGGGGAACCGGCCAGGCAGAGACAGCAAGGGCGGTTCGTTGCTCCAGCGCCTTTCCGTTCACCTTCACACTCCTGGGCCAGACTACTCTCAATCATATGACCCACTGAAGAGATAAGTCTTCAGTAGAGACTTAAAGGTTGAGACCGAGTCTGCATCTCTCACATGGGTAGGTAGACCATTTCATAAAAAAGGAGCTCTATAGGAGAAATTTGAAATTCTAGGGACAATTAGGAGGCCTGCGTCTTGTGACCGTAGCGTACGTGTAGGTATGCACGGCATGACCAAATCAGAGAGATAGGTAGGAGCAAGCCCATGTAATGCTTTGTAGGCTAGCAGTAAAACCTTGAAATCAGCCCTTGCCTTGACAGGAAGCCAATGTAGGGAGGCTAGCCCTGGAGTAATATGATACATTTTTGGGTTCTAGTCAGGATTCTAGCAGCCGTATTTAGCACTAACTGAAGTTTATTTTTTTAGTGCTTTTTCCGGGTAGCCGGTGTAACGACTTTCCTCTGTTGAAGAAGGGGCGGACCAAAATGCAGCGTGGTGGTTACTCATGTTTAATGATGGAAAAATGTACAAAAACAACAGACGGAAATGTGAAAAAACTATACAGCCTATCTAGTGAAACTAAACACAGAGACAGGAACAATCACCCACGAAACACTCAAAGAATATGGCTGCCTAAATATGGTTCCCAATCAGAGACAACGATAATCACCTGACTCTGATTGAGAACCGCATCAGGCAGCCATAGACTACGCTAGACACCCCACAAAACCCCAAGACAAAAACACACCACAATAACCCATGTCACACCCTGGCCTGACCGAATAAATGAAGAATAAACATAATATATTTCGACCAGGGCGTGACAGCCGGAAAGTAAAGCATTGCAGTAGTCTAACCTAGAAGTAAAAAAGCATGGATTAATTTTTTCTGCATCATTTTTGGACAGAACTTTTCTGATTTTTGCAATGTTACGTAGATTGAAAAAAAGCTGTCCTAGAAATGGTCTTGATATGTTCATCAAAAGAGAGATCAGGGTCCAGAGTAACGCCAAGGTCCTTCACAGTTTTATTTGAGACGACTGTACAGCCATTAAGATTAATTGTCAGATTCAACAGAAGTCCTCTTTCTTTCTAGGGACCTAGAACAAGCATCTCTGTTTTGTCCGAGTTTAAAAGTAGAACGTTTGCAGCCATCCACTTCCTTATGTCTGAAACACATGCTTCTAGCAAGGGCAATTTTGGGGCTTCACCATGTTTCATTGAAATGTACAGCTGTGTGTAATCCGCATAGCAGTGAAAGTTAACATAATGTTTTCAAATTTCATCCCTAAGAGGTAAATATATAGTGAAAACCATAGTGGTCCTAAAACAGAACCCTGAGGAACACCGAAATTTACAGTTTGATTTCTCAGAGGACAAACCATTCACAGAGACAAACTGATATATTTCCGACAGATACGATCTAAACCAGGCCAGAACTTGTCCGTGTAGACCAATTTGGGTTTCCAATTTCTCAAAAAAAATGTGGTGATCGATGGTATCAAAAGCAGCACTAAGGTCTAAGAGCACGAGGACAGATGCAGAGCCTTGGTCTGGTGCCATTAAAAGGAAATTTACCACCTTCACAAGTGCAGTCTCAGTGCAACGATGGGGTCTAAAACCAGACTGAAGCACTTTTTATACATTATTATACATTATACATTACATTACCAGAAGCTAATCCAGAAGCTAATCAGAAGCTAGTTAAAGCTTTCGTCGATTCTGGAGCAAACATAAATTATTCCGGGGCTAGCCAGCTGAAGAGTTCCATCAATCACTCCTGGGCTGCAGTCACCTATCCGGACCCGTTTTACTGCCTACACGGAGCCCCACCGGGCCATCACAAATGGACTGCCGACGTTATCTACCCGAAGGAGTTATCCGGCTGGCTCCTCCATCGCAACATTACCTGAACGCCCATCTGCAGTCTGCTAACCGTTAGCTGTCTTATTGGCTGCTATCTGAATAGACAATCGGACAATTTATTTATTTTTATTTATTATTATTTTTTTCTTCTTCTTGGGCCTCTAACTATATCTATTGTTTTTATTTTTGTTGTTGTTGTGTGATTTGGATTAATCCCCTCTACCACACGGAACCCCACTAATCTATTGACGGAACGCAAGAGGTGGCTAATAACATTTACATTTACATTTAAGTCATTTGGCAGGCTCTTATCCAGGCTAATGGCCGGCTAACTTGGCAGAGGGCCCACTGAAGAACAACAGACGTCCATCCTATGCTAGCTTGCAACCGATGGCCTGGCTAGCTGTCTAAATCGCCGTGACCCCCAACCAACCTCTCCACTCTCCGGACTCTTTTGATCACTCGACTAAGCATGCCTCTCCTTAATGTCAATATGCCTTGTCCATTGCTGTTCTGGTTAGTGTTTATTGGCTTATTTCACTGTAGAGCCTCTAGTCCTGCTCACTATACCTTATCCAACCTATTAGTTCCACCACCCACACATGCAATGACATCTCCTAGTGAAGCCCCAAGGAAGAACCCGGATTTCAATGATGTTTCTAGAGACAATATCCTCTCTCTTCATCAGAACGATACCTAGGTTTACCTCCACTGTATTCACATCCTACCATACCTTTGTCTGTACATTATACCTTGATGCTATTTTATCGCCCCCAGAAACCTCCTTTTACTCTCTGTTCCAGACGTTCTAGACGACCAATGCCCACTGCATTGCTTTTAGCTGCACCCTTATTCTACTCCTCCTCTGTTCCTCTGGCAATGTAGAGGTGAATCCAGGCCCTACAGTGCCTAGCTCCACTCCTATTCCCCAGGCGCTCTCTTTTGACGGCTTCTGTAACCATAATAGCCTAAAAACAACGGTCTGAAAGCCCGAGCTGGCCCGTGAAGGGAAAATACACTCAGCGATCGGGCTGCGCTCTAGCAGAAATTGGGGTGAGGAATGAGCGGCACAATTCATGCATGTTAATGTTCGGAACCCGGAAGTGGACGGCCGGCAGGTGGATTAGAAGCCTCCTCCCTAAGTTTGTTCTATTCACTGCTTTAGCACACTCTGCTAACCCGGATGTTCTCACTGTGTCTGAATCCTGGCTTAGGAAGACTACCAAAAATTTGGAAATTTTAATTCCAAACTACAACATTTTCAGACAAGATAGAACTGCCAAAGGGGGCGGTGTTGCAATCTACTGCAAAGATAGCCTGCAGAGTTCTGTCCTACTATCCAGGTCTGTACCCAAACAATTTGAACTTCTACTTTTAAAAATCCACCTCTCTAAAAACAAGTCTCTCACCGTTGCAGCCTGCTATAGACCACCCTCTGCCCCCAGCTGTGCTCTGGACACCATATGTGAACTGATTGCCCCCCATCTATCTTCAGAGCTCGTGCTGCTAGGCGACCTAAACTGGAACATGCTTAACCCCAGCCATCCTACAATCTAAACTTGATGCCCTCAATCTCACACAAATTATCAATGAACCTACCAGGTACCTCCTCTTTCACCCTTGTCAAATCGGAGGCTACCTCCCCCAAAACGTTAAACATGGGCACCCTGATAGATATCATCCTAACCAACATGCCCTCTAAATACACCTCTGCTGTCTTCAACCAAGATCTCAACGATCACTGCCTCATTGCCTGCATCCGTAATGAAAAGCCAAGGCTAGCTTTTTCAAGCAGAAATTTGCTTCCTGCAACACTAACTCAAAAAAGTTCTGGGACACTGTAAAGTCCATGGAGAATAAGAACACCTCCTCCCAGCTGCCCACTGCACTGAAGATAGGAAACACTGTCACCACTGATAAATCCACCATAATTTAGAATTTCAATAAGCATTTTTCTACGGCTGGCCATGCTTTCCACCTGGCTACTCCTACCCCGGTCAACAGCACTGCACCCCCCACAGCAACTCGCCCAAGCCTTCCCCATTTCTCCTTCTCCCAAATCTGTTCAGCTGATGTTCTGAAAGAGCTGCAAAATCTGGACCCCTACAAATCAGCCGGGCTAGACAATCTGGACCCTTTCTTTCTAAAATTATCTGCCAAAATTGTTGCCACCCCTATTACTAGCCTGTTCAACCTCTCTTTCGTGTCGTCTGAGATTCCCAAAGATTGGAAAGCAGCTGCAGTCATCCCCCTCTTCAAAGAACTTCTACTTTTAAAAATCCACCTCTCTAAAAACAAGGGGGGACACTCTTGACCCAAACTGCTACAGACCTATATCTATCCTACCATGTCTTTCTAAGGTCTTCGAAAGCCAAGTCAACAAACAGATTAGCGACCATTTCGAATCTCACCATACCTTCTCTGCTATGCAATCTGGTTTCAGAGCTGGTCATGGGTGCAGCTCAGCCACGATCAAGGTTCTAAATGATATCATAACCGCCATCGATAAGAAACATTACTGTGCAGCCGTGTTCATTGATCTGGCCAAGGCTTTCGACTCTGTCAATCACCACATCCTCATCGGCAGACTCGACAGCCTTGGTTTCTCAAATGATTGCCTCGCCTGGTTCACCAACTACTTCTCTGATAGAGTTCAGTGTGTCAAATCGGAGGGTCTGCTGTACGGACCTCTGGCAGTCTCTATGGGGATGCCACAGGGTTCAATTCTTGGACCGACTCTCTTCTCTGTATACATCAATGAGGTCGCTCTTGCTGCTGGTGAGTCTCTGATCCACCTCTATGCAGACGACACCATTCTGTATACTTCTGGCCCTTCTTTGGACACTGTGTTAACAACCCTCCAGGTGAGCTTCAATGCCATACAACTCTCCTTCCGTGGCCTCCAATTGCTCTTAAATACAAGTAAAACTAAATGCATGCTCTTCAACCAATTGCTACCCGCACCTGCCCGCCTGTCCAACATCACTACTCTGGACGGCTCTGACTTAGAATACGTGGACTACTACAAATACTTAGGTGTCTGGTTAGACTGTAAACTCTCCTTCCAGACCCATATTGAATATCTCCAATCCAAAGTTAAATCTAGAATTGGCTT
The DNA here is from genome assembly GCF_036934945.1 of Oncorhynchus masou masou. Taxonomy (NCBI): domain Eukaryota; kingdom Metazoa; phylum Chordata; class Actinopteri; order Salmoniformes; family Salmonidae; genus Oncorhynchus; species Oncorhynchus masou. The sequence continues at coordinate 44,588,763 of NC_088228.1, read as the reverse complement.
CCTATTTCGCAACAAAGCATCCCAAACAAACCCTTGTAATACTGACCATCCTACCAATCCTCGACTTTGGTGATGTCATTTACAAAATAGCCTCCAATACCCTACTCAACAAATTGGATGCAGTCTATCACAGTGCAATCCGTTTTGTCACCAAAGCACCATATGCTACCCACCATTGCGACCTGTACGCTCTCGTTGGCTGGCCCTCGCTTCATACTCGTCGCCAAACCCACTGGCTCCATGTCATCTACAAGACCCTGCTAGGTAAAGTCCCCCCCTATCTCAGCTCGCTGGTCACCATAGCATCTCCCACCTGTAGCACACGCTCCAGCAGGTATATCTCTCTAGTCACCCCCAAAACCAATTCTTTCTTCGGCCGCCTTTCCTTCCAGTTCTCTGCTGCCTATGACTGGAACAAACTACAGAAATCTCTGAAACTGGAAACACTTATCTCCCTCACTAGCTTTAAGCACCAACTGTCAGAGCAGCTCACAGATTACTGCACCTGTACATAGCCCACCTATATTTTACCCCAAACAACTACCTCTTTCCCTACTGTATTTAATTTATTTATTTTGCTCTTTGCACCACATTATTTTTATTTCTACTTTGCACATTCTTCCATTGCAAATCTACCATTCCATTGTTTTACTTGCTATATTGTATTACTTTGCCACCATGGCCTTTTTTTGCCTTTACCTCCCTTATCTCACCTCATTTGCTCACATCGTATATAGACTTGTTTATATTGTATTATTGACTGTATGTTTGTTTTACTCCATGTGTAACTCTGTGTCGTTGTATGTGTCAAACTGCTTTGCTTTATCCTGGCCAGGTCACAATTGTAAATGAGAACTTGTTCTCAACTTGCCTACCTGGTTAAATAAAGGTGAAATGAAAATAAATAAATAAATACAAATATTTTAAAATATTTGTCTTCAGGAAGGCAGTGAGTTGCTGCGCAACAGCTTTTTCAAAAAATATTTGAGAGGAATGGAAGATTCGATACAGCCCCAAGGTTTGGCTTTTTCAAGAGAGGCTTTATTACTGCCACTTTTAGTGAGTTTGGTACACATCCAGTGGATAGAGAGCCATTTATTATGTTCAACATAGGAGGGCCAAGCACAGGAAGCATCTCTTTCAGTAGTTTAGTTGGAATAGGGTCCAGTATGCAGCTTGAAGGTTTAGAGGCCATGATTATTTTTATCATTGTGTCAAGAGATATAGTACTAAAACACTTGAGTGTCTCTCTTGATCCTATGTCCTGGCAGAGTTATGCAGACTCAGGACAACTGAGCATTTAAGGAATACGCAGATTTAAAGAGGAGTCTGTAATTTGCTTTCTAATAATCATGATCTTTTCCTTAAAGAAGTTTATGAATTTATTACTGCTGAAGTGAAAGCTATCCTCACTTGGGGAATGCTGCTTTTTAGTTAGCTTTGCGACAGTATCAAAAATAAATTTAGGATGGGACTCAATGGGATTTCATTGGGAATCCAGATTTCTAAGGGACCTTCTTGCAGTTCCTATCGCTTCCACTGGATGTCAACAGTCTAGAAATTGTTTGAGGTTAATCCTCTGTGTAATGTAGAAGTAGGGCCATCTTGAACGAGGGTCACTTCAAGTGTACTGTTAGATAGAGGCGCATGACCAGAAACCATGCTTCAGTTTGTATTCTTCCTGTATTGAACACAGATCATCCCGTCTTAAATTGTATCGATTATTTATGTTACAAAATACCTAAAATTGTATTACAAAAGTAGTTTGAAATGTTTTGGCGAAGTTTACAGGTAACTTTTGAGATATTTTGTAGTCACATTGCTCAAGTTGGAACCAGTGTTTTTCTGGATCAAACGCGCCAAATAAATAGACATTTTGGATATACACTGCTCAAAAAAATAAAGGGAACACTTAAACAACACAATGTAACTCCAAGTCAATCACATTTCTGTGAAATCAAACTGTTCACTTAGGAAGCAACACTAATTGACAATAAATGTCACATGCTGTTGTGCAAATGGAGTAGACAAGAGGTGGACAGTTTAGGCAATTAGCAAGACACAACCAAAAAAATAAAAATAAAATAAAGGAGTGGTTCTGCAGGTTGTGACCACAGACCACTTCTCAGTTCCTATGCTTACTGGCTGATGTTTTGGTCACTTTTGAATGCTAGTGCTTTCACTCTAGTGTTAGCATGAGACGGAGTCCACAACTCACACAAGTGGCTCAGGTAGTGCAGCTCATCCAGGAAGGCACATCAATCTGAGCTGTGGCAAGAAGGTTTGCTGTGTCTGTCAGCGTAGTGTCCAGAGCATGGAGGGGCAACCAGGAGACAGGCCAGTATATCAGGAGACATGGAGGAGGCAACAACCCAGCAGCAGGACCGCTACCTCTGCCTTTCTGCAAGGAGGAACAGGAGGAGCACTGCCAGAGCCCTGCAAAATGAACTCCAGCAGGCCACAAATGTGCATGTGTCTGCTCAAACGGTCAGAAACAGACTCCATGAGGGTGGTATGAGGGCCCGACGTCCACAGGTGGGGGTTGTGCTTAAAGCCCAACACCGTGCAGGACTTTTGGCATTTGCCAGAGAACACCAAGATTGGCAAATTTGCCACTGGCGCCCTGTGCTCTTCACAGATGAAAGCAGGTTCACACTGAGCACGTGACAGACGTGACAGAGTCTGGAGACGCCGTGGAGAACGTTCTGCTGCCTGCAACATCCTCCAGCATGACAGGTTTGGCAGTGGGTCAGTCATGGTGTGGGGTGGCATTTCTTTGGGGGGCCGCACAGCCATGTGCTCGCCAGAGGTAGCCTGACTGCCATTAGGTACCGAGATGAGATCCTCAGACCCCTTGTGAGACCATATGCTGGTGCGTTTGGCCCTGGGTTCCTCCTAATGCAAGACAATGCTAGACCTCATGTGGCTGGAGTGTGTCAGCAGGTCCTGCAAGAGGAAGGCATTGATGCTATGGACTGGCCCGCATGTTCCCCAGACCTGAATCCAATTGAGCACATCTGGGACACTGGGACATCATGTCTCGCTCCATCCACCAACGCCACGTTGCACCACAGACTGTCCAGGAGTTGGCGGATGCTTTAGTCCAGGTCTGGGAGGAGATCCCTCAGGAGACCAACCGCCACCTCATCAGGAGCATGCCCAGGCGTTGTAGGGAGGTCATACAGGCATGTGGAGGCCACACACACTTCTGAGCCTCATTTTGGCTTGTTTTAAGGACATTACATCAAAGTTGGATCAGCCTGTAGTGTGACTTTCCACTTTAATTTTGAGTGTGACTCCAAATCAAGACCTCCATGGGTTGATAAATTTGATTTCCATTGATACATTTTGTGTGATTTTTTTGTCAGCACAATCAACTACGTGAAAAAAAGTATTTAATAAGAATATCTCATTCATTCTGATCTAGGATGTGTTATTGTACTATTCCCTTTATTTTTTAAGCAGTGTATATTGACGGAATTAATCGAAAAAAAGGACCATTTGTGATGTTTATGGGACATATTGGGGTGCCAACAAAAGAAGCTCATTATAGGTAAGTCATGAATTATATTTTTATTTCTAGTTTTTTAGTTTTGTGTCGCGCCTGCAGGGTTGCAATATGCTTTCTCTCTTTTGTTTACGGAGGTACTATCCTCAGATAATAGCATTGTTTGCTTTCACCAAAAAGCCTTTTTGAAATCTGGCATGTTGGCTGGATTCACAACACGTGTAACTTTAATTTGGTATCAAAGTATTCAGACCCTTTACTCAGTACTTTGTTGAAGCACCATCGGCAGCGATTACAACCTTGAGTGTTCTTGGGTATGACTCTACAAGCTTGCCACACCTGTATTGGAGGAGTTTCTCCCATTCTTCCCTGCAGATCCTCTCAATCTCTGTCAGGTTGTATGGGGAGCGCCGCTGAACAGCTATTTCCAGGTCTCTCCAGAGTTGTCCGATCGGGTTCAAGTCCGGGTTCTGGCTAGGCCACTCAAGGACATTCAGATACTTGTCCACTCCTGCATTGTCTTGGCTGTGTGCTTAGAGTCGTTGTCCTGTTGGAAGGTAAACCTTCGCCCCAGTCTGAGGTCTTGAGTGTTCTGGAGCAGGTTTTCATCAAGGATCTCACTGTATTTCCCATCAAATCTAATCCAATTTGATTGGTCACCGGCACATATTTTTCAGATGTTATTGCTTGATAAGCAAAATGCTTGTGTTCCTAGCTCCAACAGTGCCATAGAATCTAACAATTCACAAAAATACACAAATATGTAAAAACAAAATAATGCTAAGTATAATGTAAATATTAGGATGAACAATGTCTGAGTGGCATTGACTATAATACAGTGGAATACAGTATATAAACTCAGCAAAAAAAGAAATGTTCTCTCACTGTCAACTGTGTTTATTTTCAGCAAACTTAACATGTGTAAATATTTGTAGGTACAATACCATATTCAACAACTGAGACAAACTGAACAAGTTCCACAGACATGTGACTAACAGAAAGGGAAAAATGTGTCCCTGAACAAAGGGGGGTCAAAATCAAAAGTAACAGTCAGTATCTGGTGTGGCTAACAGCTACATTGAGTACTGCAGTGTATCTCCTCTTCGTGGACTGCACCAGATTTGCCAGTTCTTGCTGTGAGATATTACCCCACTCTTCCACCAAGGCACCTGCAAGTTCCCGGACATTTCTGAGGGGAATGGCCCTAGCCCTGAACCCTCTGATCTAACAGGTCCCAGACATGCTCAATGGGATTGAGATGCGGGCTCTTCGCTGGCCATGGCAGAACACTGACATTCCTGTCTTGCAGGAAATCACACACAGAACGAGCAGTACGGCTGGTGGCATTGTCATGCTGGAGGGTCATGTCAGGATGAGTCTGCAGGAAGGGTACCACATGAGGGAGGAGGATGTCTTCCCTGTAACTCACAGTGTTGAGATTGCCTGCAATGACAACAAGCTCAGTCCGATGATGCTGTGACACACCACCCCAGACCACGACGGACCCTCCACCTCCAAATCGAGTACAGGCCTCGGTGTAATGCTCATTCCTTTGACGATAAACATGAATCCGACCATCACACATCATTGAAAGAGCAGTTTTTGCCAGTCCTGTCTGGTTTAGCGATGGTGGGTTTGTGCCCATAGGCAACGCTGTTGCCAGTGATGTCTGGTGAGGACCTGCCTTACAACAGGCCTACAAGCCCTCAGTCCAGCCTCTCTCAGCCTATTGCGGACAGTATGAGCACTGAGGGAGGGATTGTGCATTCCTGGTGTAACTTGGGCAGTTGTTGTTGCCATCCTGTACCTCTCCCGCAGGTGTGATGTTCGGACGTACCGATCCTGTGCTGGTGTTGTTACACGTGGTCTGCCACTGCGAGGACGATCAGCTGTCCTTCCTGTCTCCCTGTAGCGCTGTCTTAGGCGTCTCACAGTACAGACATAGCAAATTATTGCCCTGGACACATATGCAGTCCTCATGCCTCCTTGCAGCAGGCCTAAGGCACATTCACGCAGATGAGCAGGGAACCGAGGCATCTTTCTTTTGGTGTTTTTTAAAGTCACTAGAAAGGCCTCTTTAGTGTCCTAAGTTTTCATAACTGTGACCTTAATTGCCTACCGTCTGTAAGCTGTGTCTTAACGACTGTTCCACAGGTGCATGTTCATTAATTGTTTATGGTTTATTGAACAAGCATAGGAAACAGTGTTTAAACCGTTTACAATGAAGAGCTGTGAAGTTATTTGGATTTTTACGAATTATCTTTGAAAGACAGGGTCCTGAAAAAGGGATATTTCTTTGTTTTTGCTGAGTTTAGATTTGATACTTTTTTTTAAAGTAGATGTTCCAAAGGCATGCATAAGCGGCTTGTATGCGGCTTGTATGCTTGGAGGACAGGAGTTCCGAAACGTGTTTATGTTTATTAACGGATTTACCGTGAGACCGGCAGTCTTTTGCATGACAATATGACAAAATGTCATGACCGCCACAGTCCTAGTGGTGGCCCAAAGTCATGAGACACTTTATGTTGGTGTTTTTTTATTCTGGCAGTTACCTGTACCTCTATGTTACAGTCCTAGTGGTGTCCCAAAGCCATGAGACACTTTATGTTGGTGTTTCTTTTATTCTGGCAGTTACCTGTGCCTCTATGTTACAGTCCTAGTGGTGTCCCAAAGCCATGAGACACTTTATGTTGGTGTTTCTTTTATTCTGTCAGTTACCTGTAACTCTGTGTTACAGTCCTTGTGGTGGCCCAAAGCCATGAGACACTTTATGTTGGTGTTTCTTTTATTCTGTCAGTTACCTGTAACTCTGTGTTACAGTCCTTGTGGTGGCCCAAAGCCATGAGACACTTTATGTTGGTGTTTCTTTTATTCTGGCAGTTACCTGTAACTCTGTGTTACAGTCCTAGTGGTGGCCCAAAGCCATGAGACACTTTATGTTGGTGTTTCTTTTATTCTGTCAGTTACCTGTAACTCTGTGTTACAGTCCTTGTGGTGGCCCAAAGCTTTATGTTGGTGTTTCTTTTATGCAGACACTTTATGTTGACACTTTATGTTTGTTTTTTATTCTGGCAGTTACCTGTAACTCTGTGTTACAGTCCTAGGACTACTTGCTTGACAAAGTCAAAAATTTCAGCAGGATAAAAAAGTGTTTCAACTGATGTAATTATGTTGTTGCCGCCTTTAGGGTTAACTGTTGTGTACATGTATCCTAATTGTTCTGTTTGTGTTAGCTTGGAAATGGACTTCTTCTCGACTCTTGCTGTGTGTGTGTTTGTGTGAATGGCTCCTCTCTTCTCACAGTCAACAATTGACACTCAGTCAGAGAGGAGGGAAGTGAAGCTTAGTGCCCTAAACCAGGAACAGGTAACCATTAAGTTACTGTTTATATATCCAGGTGTGTCCCAATGAGTCCTTTTAGCTATCTGTTTCCCTTAACTGATTCGTGATATACAGAAGCAAGGTGGTGGTCGAATCATAAGGAGCAGCATGCGAGTCTGTGACACATGAGTGCAAATTAATTTTGAGAGCAATTGACTTTACCATGGCCTTGAAAGACAGGGTTACTTGCTTGACAAAGTACTACAATTTCAGTAGGATAAAATAAAGGATTTCAAACTGATTATACTTTTTGTTGTTGCCGCTTTTAGGGTTAATTCTGAGTTCCTGTATCCTAATTGTTCTGTTTGTGTTAGCTTGGGAATTTACTGGACTCTTGCTGGTTGTGTGTGTGTGTGTGTGTGTGTGTGTGTGTGTGTGTGTGTGTGTGTGTGTGTGTGTGTGTGTGTGTGTGTGTGTGTGTGTGTGTGTGTGTGTGTGTGTGTGTGTGTGTGTGTGTGTGTGTGTGTGTGTGTGTGCGTGCGTGCGTGTGTGTGTGTGTGCGTGCGTGCGTGCGTGCGTGTGTGCGTGCCTGTAGAGCGGGGCCGGGAAGAAGTGGTGTGATGAAAATATGTAGTGTGTTGAGAGGAACTTCCTCTTACAATGGGCCCCTTGTTTTCCAGACCAATGTGTTCTCAGTTGTACAGCAATTAAAGAGCAGTGTACTGGCCAGGACTGTTCCTGTTCCACTTTCCACCACTGATGCAATCCTCCTGAGCTGGGCCTGGAGCTGTGGCTGATGGTTATGTTCACAGACCTTTCAGGTTGGCCACAAAGAAAACAAAGTGCATTCACAATGCACAGGGAATGCACTGTATGCACTGGCCCACATTAAAACCTTCTTAGCTTATTCAGGAGGCAGGTAGATGACGCAGGTAGATGACACTATGGTACCACTGAGGTCAGACTCTCTGGATTTGCTTTTATTTATTTATCTATAATTTCATAAGCCAGGTAGGTGATTGAGAACACACTCTGTTGTACAATAGGCAGTGTGTAGAACTATTGATAAATCCGCCTCTACCAGTATACAGTTTGAATCAACATTTAGTTGAAAATAGCCCCAATTAGCCATGATTTAATGTGGTGTGTACTGCCTCCCCTTTATTTTGAATCATAGATGTGACCCCCTATGTGTCCTCTCAGGAATGTTCGAACCACTGGTAACCTTTCCAAACCGAGACTGGGCCGTAAGGTTCTGGAATTATTTTCTTTGTCAACTTTATGCGTTGTTGCGTTGTGTTCCTGAACGTAGCCCTGTTTCATTGTGTTCTGGAACATAGCCCTATTTCTTTGTGTTCTGGAACGTAGCCCTGTTTCTTTGTTTTCTGGAACGTAGTCCTGTTTCTTTGTGTTCTGGAACGTAGCCCTGTTACTTTGTGTTCTTGAATTAGCCCTGTTTCATTGTGTTCTGGTATGTAGCCCTGTTTCATTGTGTTCTGAAACGTAGCCCTGTTTCATTGTGTTCTGGAACGTAGCCCTGTTTCTTGGTGTTCTGGAACTTAGCCCTGTTTCGTTGTGTTCTGGAATGTAGCCTTGTTTCGTTGTGTTCTGGAATGTAGTCCTGTTTCTTTGTGTTCTGGAACCTAGCCCTGTTAGTTTGTGTTCTGGAACGTAGCCCTGTTTCTTTGTGTTCTTGAACATAGCTATTTTTCTTTGTGTTCTCGAACATAGCCCTGTTTGTTTTTGTTCTTGAACTTAGCCCTGTTTCTTTGTGTTCTGGCACGCAGCCCTTTTTCTTTGTGTTCTTGAACACAGCCCTGTTTGTTTGGGTTCTGGAACGTAGCCCTGTTTCTTGGTGTTCTGGAACGTAGCCCTGTTTCATTGTGTTCTGGAATGTAGCCTTGTTTCGTTGTGTTCTGGAACGTAGCCCTGTTTCTTTGTGTTCTGGAACCTAGCCCTGTTAGTTTGTGTTCTTAGCCCTGTTTCTTTGTGTTCTTGAACATAGCCCTTTTTCTTTGTGTTCTCGAACATAGCCCTGTTTGTTTTTGTTCTTGAACTCAGCCCTGTTTCTTTGTGTTCTGGCACGCAGCCCTTTTTCTTTGTGTTCTTGAACATAGCCCTGTTTGTTTGGGTTCTGGAACTTAGCCATGTTTCTTTGTGTTCTTGAACGTAGCCCTTTTCGTAGTGTTCTGGAACGAGCCCTGTTTCTTTGTGTTCTTAAATGTTGCCTCGTTTCTTTGTGTTCTGGAATGTAACCCTGTTTCTTTGTGTTCTGGAATGTAACCCTGTTTCTTTGTGTTCTGGAATGTAGCCCTGTTTCTTTGTGTTCTGGAACGTAGTCCTGTTTCTTTGTGTTCTGGAACGTAGCCCTGTTTCTTTGTGTTCTGGAACGTAGCCCTGTTTCTTTGTGTTCTGGAACGTAGTCCTGTTTGTGTTCTGGAACGTAGCCCTGTTTGTGTTCTGGAAGGTAGCCCTGTTTCTTTGTGTTCTTGAACGTAGCCCTGTTTCTTTGTGTTCTGGAAAGTAGCCCTGTTTCTTTGTGTTCTTGAACGTAGCCCTGTTTCTTTGTTTTCTGAACGTAGCCCTGTTTCGTTGTGTTCTGGAAGGTAGCCCTGTTTCTTTTTGTTCTTGAAAGTAGCCCTGTTTCTTTGTGTTCTGGAAAGCCCTGTTACTTTGTGTTCTTGAACTTAGCCCTGTTTCTTTGTGTTCTGGAACGTAGCCCGGTTTCTTTATGTTCTGGAACGTAGCCCTGTTTCTTTGTGTTCTTGAACGTAGCCCTGTTTCTTTGTGTTCTGGAACGTAGCCCTGTTTCTTTGTGTTCTGGAATGTACCCATGTTTGTGTTCTGGAACGTAGCCCTGTTTGTGTTCTGGAACGTAGCCCTGTTTCTTTGTGTTCTGGAACGTAGTCCTGTTTCTTTGTGTTCTTTGTGTTCTTGAACGTAGCCCTGTTTCTTTGTGTTCTGGAACGTAGCCCTGTTACTTTGTGTTCTGGAATGTAGCCCATGTTTTTGTTTTCTGCAACGTAGCCCTATTTTGTGTTCTGGAACGTAGCCCTGGTTCTTTGTGTTCTGGAACGTAGCCCTGTTTCTTTGTGTTCTAGAACGTAGCCCTGTTTCTTTGTGTTCTGGAATGTAGCCCTGTTTCTTTGTGTTCTGGAGCGTAGCCCTGTTTCTTTGAGTTCTGGAACGTAGCCCTGTTTCTTTGTGTTCTGGAACCCAGCCCTGTTTCTTTGTGTTCTGGAACGTAGCCCTTTTCTTTGTGATCTTAAACGTTGCCCTGTTTCATTGTGTTCTGGAATGTAGCCCTGTTTCTTTGTTTTCTGAACGAACGTAGCCCTGTTTCGTTGTGTTCTGGAAAGTAGCCCTGTTTCTTTGTGTTTTGAACGTAGCCCTGTTTCTTTGTGTTCTTGAACGTAGCCCTGTTTTTGTGTTCTGGAATGTAGCCCTGTTTCTTTGTTTTCTGAAACGTAGCCCTGTTTCTTTGTGTTCTGGAACGTAGCCCTGTTTCTTTGTGTTTTGAACGTAGCCCTGTTTCTTTGTGTTCTGGAACGTAGCCCTGTTTCTTTGTGTTCTGGAAGGTAAGCCTGTTTCTTTGTGTTCTGGAAAGTAGCCCTGTTTCTTTGTGTTCTGGAAAGTAGCCTGTTTCTTTGTGTTCTGGAACGTAGCCCTGTTTCTTTATGTTCTTTAACGTAGCCCTGTTTCTTTGTCTTCTTGAACCTAGCCCTGTTTCTTTGTGTTTTGGAAGGTAAGCCCTGTTTCTTTGTGTTCTGGAATGTACCCATGTTTGTGTTCTGGAAAGTAGCCCTGTTTGTGTGTTCTCTGGAACGTAGCCCTGTTTCTTTGTGTTCTGGAACGTAACCCTGTTTCTTTGTGTTCTGGAACGTAGCCCTGTTTCTTTGTGTTCTGGAACGTAGCCCTCTTTCTTTTGTTCTGGAGCGTAGCCCTGTTTCTTTGTATTCTGGAACGTAGCCCTGTTTCTTTGTGTTCTTGAACATAGCCCTGTTTCTTTGTGTTCTGGAACGTAGCCCTGTTTCTTTGTGATCTTAAACGTTGCCCTGTTTCATTGTGTTCTGGAATGTAGCCCTGTTTCTTTGTTTTCTGAAACGTAGCCCTGTTTCGTTGTGTTCTGGAACCTAGCCCTGTTTCTTTGTGTTCTTGAATGTAGCCCTGTTTCTTCGTGTTCTGGAACGTAGCCCTGTTTCTTTGTGTTCTGGAACGTAGCCCTGTTTCTATATGTTCTGGCACCTAGTCCTATTTCTTTATGTTCTTGAACGTAGCCCTGTATCTTTGTGTTCTGGAACCCATCCCTGTTTCTTTGTGTTCTTGAACATAGCCTTGTTTCTTTGTGTTCTGGAATGTAGCCCTGTTTCTTTGTGTTCCGGAACGTAGCCCTATTTCGTTGTGTTCTTAAATGTAGCCTCCTTTCTTTGTGTTCTGGAATGTAGCCCTGTTTCGTTGTGTTCTGGAACGTAGCCATGTTTCTTTGTGTTCTTGAACGTAGCCCTGTAGCATTGTGTTCTGGAACCCATCCCTGTTTCTTTGTGTTCTTGAACATAGCTCTGATTGTTTGTGTTCTGGAACGTTACCCTGTTTCGTTGTGTTCTGTAATGTAGCCCTGTTTTGTTGTGTTTTGGAACGTAGCCCTGTTTCTTTGTGTTCTGGAACGTAGCCCTATTTCGTTGTGTTCTGGAACGTAAGCCCTGTTTCGTTGTGTTCTGGAACGTAGCCCTGTTTCGTTGTGTTCTGGAACGTAGCCCTGTTTCAGCCCTGTCTCTCATTTTTGTTCATTGATTTCACCTGTGTAATTTACTCACCTGGTCTCATCAGCTCCTTATTTCGTTTGGTTCATTCTGTTTGTGCCTTTGTGAGGTGTTCGTTTTGACTCTCCTTAGCCTTTTCCTAGATCGTTTGTGTGAACCAGTTATAGCCTTCAGTCCTAGTTTTGCGTCTGCCTTTTCCCTACCTGTGAATGACCATTGCCTGCCTGTGACCACGATTCCTGCCTTCTGCAAAGGCGTAATAAACACCTGCCATATGCTCTGTGTGTGAATCTACACCTTTTTCTCCTAGTATTCACTACAGAAAGTGCACAATGCCTGCAATACATCAATGCTGTTGTACTCCCCGTGAAATGAATATTCCGAGGCTACATATTATTGCGGGTCGGTATCCAGGGATCTGGTTTGGTATGTGCCGGTTGTATGTTTGAGAGGGACCTTGACAATCCCCCTCATGATAACACTAATCTCCACATTGTGTGAAGTGGCATAACTGTGTCCATGTGTGTGGGATGTTACTTACTTTCCCCATCTCTCTGATTCTTCTCCAACAATACTAGAGACACACATGAAAGGGGAAATATGGAGGGTCTGGAAGATGTTTGGGAAAAAAATTGAGCCAGTCACTTTCAATGGGTTTGCATTGCTTTGGGTGGGCACACATACAGTGCATTCGGAAAGTATTCAAATCACTTGACTTTTTCCACATTTTGATACCTTACAGCCATATTCTAAAATGTATTCAAAAGATTGTACCTCGTCAATCTACACACAATACTCCATAATGACAAAGCAACAACTGTTTGACACAGTTTTACAAATCAAACAAAACGGAAATACTAGATGAAAGTATTCAGACCCTTTACTCAGATATTACTGAAGCAACTTAGGCAGCGATTACAGCCTTGAGTCTTCTTGAGAATGACACTACAAGCTGGGCACACCTGTATTTGGGAGTTTCTCCCATTCTTCTCTGCAGATCCTCTCAAGCTCTATCAGGTTGGATGGGGAAAGTCACTGCACAGCTGTTTTCAGGTCTCTAGAGATGTTCGATAGGGTTCAAGTCCAGGCTCTGGCTGGGCCACTCAAGGACATTCAGAGACTTGTCCCGAAGCCACTATTGCATTGTCTTTGCTGTGTGCTTAGGGTTATTGTCCTGTTGCACCTTCTCTCTGTTCATCTTTCTCTTGATCCTGACTAGTCTCCCAGTCACTGCCCCTGGAAAACATCCCCACAGCATGATGCTGCCACCACCATGCTTTACCATAAGGATGGTGTCATGTTTCCTCCAGATGTGATGCTTAGCATTCAGGCCAAAGAGTTCAATTTTGGTTTCATCAGACCGGAAAATCTTGTTCTGTTTGACAAACTCCAAGTGTCTTGTTGTGCATTTTACTGAGGAGTGGATTCCGTCTGACCACTCTGCCATAAAGGCTTAATTGGTGGATTTGTTTGATTAATTCCGTCGATATATGTCCAAAATGTCCATTTATTTGTTTGCGTTTGATCCAGAAAAACACCGGTTCCAACTTGCGCAACATGACTGCAAAATATCTCAAAAGTTACCTGTAAACTTTGCCAAAACATTACAAACTACTTTTGTAATACAACGTTAGGTATTTTTTAACAAAAATAATTGATAAAATTGAAGACAGGATGATCTGTTTTCAATACAGGAGGAAAACAAACTGTAGCATGCTTTCTGGTCACGCGTTTCCCTAACAAACAGTATACTGCAAGTTGCCTCGTTCTGAACAGGGCTACTTTATAATTTCACAAAGGAATAATTTCAACCAATTTCTGTAGACTGTTTACATCCAGTGGAAGCGGTAGGAACTGCAAGAAGGTCACTTGGAAATCTGGATTCTAAATTAAACCCATTGAAAAGAGAGTGACCTAAAAAAATAAAAACATCTGAATAGTTTTTCCTCTGGGTTTCGCAGGTTGTATGCTAAATAGGTTCTGTTATACTCACAGACATGATTCAAACAGTTTTAGAAACTTCTGATTTTTTCCATCCAAATCTAATAATATTCATATTTTATCTTCTGGGGATGAGTAGCAGGCAGTTGAATTTGGGCATGCATTTCATTCAAAACTTGAAAATACTCCCCCTGTCACCAAGAAGTTAACGTTGCCCTGAATTGTGAATGTCTCTGGATGTTGCGCCTCCTGTCGAGACCAGTGGTGTCTTCATAGTACTTCGCCTGGTTGGAAAGATTTTAAAAAAATATCCTCGAGGGATACCATTGAAGTGCAAGTTAACGATAGATACAAACAGAAAGCTGCAATAACAGTTACAGTAGTTTGCTTACTTGCTAGCTAGCTATCTAGCTCGTTAACATCAATCTAAAAACAGCGTAAATTATTTATTCCTATTTGTACTCATATAAAGACAAATACATGGGAAAGAAAGTGTTCTCCTTCCAGTCTTTTCGGTCCTCCGAAGCAGCAGGTAGTCAGAAGGTTGTCACTGTCAAAAACAACATCCTTGGAGAGCAATTCTGAGGTAATAATTTTGCGCGGACTGAGCGAACATTTATGCTGTGAAATAGTACTAGAACTGCCCGCATCCTCCATCCTTCTCGACCACTACGAGGTAAAATTGAGAAAAGCAACCAGCATAGCTATGAACGCTTTGGTTAATTACGTAATCCAGTCACTGCCCCGGATTTTTGCAAGCATGATCTAGCAACAGCCCTAGCAACAGGAGCTAGGGATGGGGACACTATTTGGCCGAGGGACACTATTTGGCATGACAGGCCCCAAAGACCCCATTGACAAATGAAAGTAGAGAAAACAGTTCATGGATAAGGAAAGAAAATTTGAAAAAAGTGCATTTTTGAGCCAGATTATTCTAGACAGATTCATAAACAAAGGAGCATTTAGATTTAGGTTTACATCAGACATCTGAATGAACCCGGGTAGCTGCTAGTGTTGGCCACTGACTAGATGTTCCATCTGAATGAACTCTGGGTAGCTGCTAGTGTTGGCCACTGACTAGATGTTCCATCTGAATGAACTCTGGGTAGCTGCTAGTTTGTTACTGACTAGATGTTCCATCTGAATGAACTCTGGGTAGCTGCTAGTGTTGGCCACTGACTAGATGTTCCATCTGAATAAACTCCACGTAGCTGCTAGTGTTGGCCTCTGACTAGATGTTCCATCTGAATGAACTCCACGTAGCTGCTAGTGTTGGCCTCTGACTCTGAACTAGATGTTCCATCTGAATGAACTCCACGTAGCTGCTAGTGTTGGCCTGTGACTAGATGTTCCATCTGAATGGACTTAAACGTAGCTGCTAGTGTTGGCCTCTGACTAAATGTTCCATCTGAATGAACTCCACGTAGCTGCTAGTGTTGGCCTCTGACTAGATGTTCCATCTGAATGAACTCCATGTAGCTGCTAGTGTTGGCCACTGACTAGATGTTCCATCTGAATAAACTCTGGGTAGCTGCTAGTGTTAGCCTCTGACTAGATGTTCCATCTGAATGAACTCTGGGTAGCTGCTAGTGTTGGCCTCTGACTAGATGTTCCATCTGAATGAACTCCACATAGCTGCTAGTGTTGGCCTCTGACTAGATGTTCCATCTGAATAAACTCTGGGTAGCTGCTAGTGTTGGCCACTGACTAGATGTTCCATCTGAATAAACTCTGGGTAGCTGCTAGTGTTAGCCTCTGACTAGATGTTCCATCTGAATGAACTCTGGGTAGCTGCTAGTGTTGGCCTCTGACTAGATGTTCCATCTGGAATAAAGTCTTCTAGTAGTGTTAGCCTCTGAAAGATGTTCCATCTGAATAAACTCCGTAGCTGCTAGTGTTGGCCTCTGACTAGATGTTCCATCTGAATAAAGTCTGGGTAGCTGCTAGTGTTGGCCTCTGACTAGATGTCCCATCTGCAATAAAGTCTACAGTAGCTTGCTAGTGTTGGCCTCTGACTAGATGTTCCATCTGAAAGTCTGGGTAGCTGATTAGTGTTGGCCTCTATTTGTACCCATCTGAAGAAAGTCTGGGCTAGTGTTGGCCTCTGAAAGTTCCATCTGTTCTAGCCTTCCAGACTAGATGTTCCATCTGAATAAAGTCTGATGGTAGCCTCTGACTAGATGTTCCATCTGTAGTCTAGATGGTTTGCTGAAGGTTGGCCTCTGACTAGATGTTCCATCAACTCCATCTGAGTGTTGGCCTGACTGATGTTCCATCTGAATGAACTCCACTTAGCTGGCCTCTGACTAGATGTTCCATCTGAATAAACTCCACGTAGCTGACTAGTGTTGGCCTCTAAACTATTGGTATGTTCCTCTGAACTAGATGTTCCATCTGAATCCAGCTGCTAGTGTTGGCCACTGACTAGATGTTCCATCTGAATAAACAACCAGCTGCTAGCATAGCTATGAACGTAGCGCTTGGCCTCTGACTAGATGTTCCATCTGAATGAACTCCACGTAGCTGCTAGTGTTGGCCTCTGACTAGATGTTCCATCTGAACAACTCCAGCGTAGCTGCTAGTGTTGGGGACTGACTAGATTTCCATCTGAATGACACTATTTGCTGCTAGTGTTGGCCTCTGACTAGATGTTCCATCTGAATGAAAGTAGAGAAAACAGTTCTGAATGGATAAGGAAAGAAAATTCTGAAAAATGTTTTGAATGAACTCCAGTAGCTGCTAGTGTTCTCTGACTAGATGTTCCATGAATGAACTCCAATAGCTGCTAGTGTTTACTCTCAGATGTTCCATCATCTGAATGACTAATGTTCCATCTGAATGAACTCCACGTAGCTGCTAGTGTTGGCCTCTGACTAGATGTTCCATCTGAATGAACTGACTAGATGTTCCATCTGAATAAAGTCTGGGTTGCTGCTAGTGTTGGCCTCTGACTAGATGTTCCATCTGAATGAACTCTGGGTTGCTGCTAGTGTTGGCCTCTGACTAGCTGCGAGTGTTGGCCACTGACTAGATGTTCCATCTGAATAAACTCTGGTAGCTGCTAGTGTTGGCCACTGACTAGATGTTCCATCTGAATAAACTCCACGTAGCTGCTAGTGTTGGCCACTGACTAGATGTTCCATCTGAATAAACTACGTAGCTGCTAGTGTTGGCCTCTGACTAGATGTTCCATCTGAATGAACTCCACATAGCTGCTAGTGTTGGCCTCTGACTAGATGTTCCATCTGAATAAACTCTGGGTAGCTGCTAGTGTTGGCCTCTGACTAGATGTTCCATCTGAATGAACTCCACGTAGCTGCTAGTGTTGGCCTCTGACTAGATGTTCCATCTGAATAAAGTCTGGGTTGCTGCTAGTGTTGGCCACTGACTAGATGTTCCATCTGAATAAACTCCACGTAGCTGCTAGTGTTGGTTGATGTTCCATCTGACTAGATGTTCCTTTGATGAGATGTTCCATCTGAATGAACTCCACGTAGCTGCTAGTGTTGGCCTCTGACTAGATGTTCCATCTGAACTAGATGGTCCATCTAAACTCCACGTAGCTGCTAGTGTTGGCCTCTGACTAGATGTTCCATCTGAATAAACTATTGGTAGCTGCTAGTGTTGGCCTCTGACTAGATGTTCCATCTGAATGAACTCTGGGTAGCTGCTAGTGTTGGCCACTGACTAGATGTTCCATCTGAATAAACTATTGGTAGCTGCTAGTGTTGGCCTCTGACTAGATGTTCCAATCTGAATGAACTCCACGTAGCTGCTAGTGTTGGACTCTGACTAGATGTTCCATCTGAATAAACTCTGGGTATCTGCTAGTGTTGGCCTCTGACTAGATGTTCCATCTGAATGAACTCTGGGTAGCTGCTAGTGTTGGCCTCTGACTAGATGTTCCATCTGAATCAACTCTGTGTAGCTGCTAGTGATGGCCTTTGATGAGATGTTCCATCTGAATGAACTCCACGTAGCTGCTAGTGTTGGCCTCTGACTAGATGTTCCAATCTGAATGAACTCCACGTAGCTGCTAGTGTTGGCCTCTGACTAGATGGTCCATCTGAATAAACTCCACGTAGCTGCTAGTGTTGGCCTCTGACTAGATGTTCCATCTGAATGAACTCCACGTAGCTGCTAGTGTTGGCCTCTGACTAGATGTTCCATCTGAATCAACTCTGTGTAGCTGCTAGTGATGGCCTTTGACTAGATGTTCCATCTGAATAAACTCCACGTAGCTGCTAGTGTTGGCCTCTGACTAGATGGTCCATCTGAATAAACTCCACGTAGCTGCTAGTGTTGGCCTCTGACTAGATGTTCCATCTGAATGAACTCCACGTAGCTGCTAGTGTTGGCCTCTGACTAGATGTTCCATCTGAATCAACTCTGTGTAGCTGCTAGTGATGGCCTTTGACTAGATGTTCCATCTGAATAACTCCACGTAGCTGCTAGTGTTGGCCTCTGACTAGATGTTCCATCTGAATGAACTCCACGTAGCTCCTAGTGTTGGCCTCTGACTAGATGTTCCATCTGAATGAACTCCACGTAGCTGCTAGTGTTGGCCTCTGACTAGATGTTCCATCTGAATAAACTCTGGGTAGCTGCTAGTGTTGGCCTCTGACTAGATGTTCCATCTGAATAACGTCTGGGTAGCTGCTAGTGTTGGCCTCTGACTAGATGTTCCATCTGAACACGGAAGTGTTTCCCAGAACAGTGTCATAGGGGCAGAGAGAGAGAGGGTGAGAGAGAGAGAAGGTGAGAGAGAGAAGGTGAGAAGGTGAGAGAGAGAGATGGTGAGAGAGAGAAGGTGAGAGAGAGAGATGGTGAGAGAGGGAGAGGGAGTGAGTGAGTAAGTTAGAGCGAGAGAGAGTGCGAGAAGAAGTAGGCAATAATTGACTAAGAGAAAATCAGGAAAAGGCCATTAAAGTGGCAGTGGAGTGTGGCTGCTTTTGATAGACAAACAGAGACTAGGGTGACTATAACTATAATCTAGTCTACCCATCCATGTCAATACTACACTCTTAGAAAAAAGGGTTCCAAAAGAGTTCTATGGCTGTCCCAAAAGGAGAACCCTTTTTGGTTCCAGGTAAAACTCTCTTTGAAAAGGGTTCTACATGAAACCCAAAACAGTTCTACCTGCAATCAAAAGGGTTCTCCCTAGATTCAAAAGGCGTTATTCAAAGGGTTAAACTACAGTCAAAAAAAAAACTTTTGTGTTCTAGATTGCACCTTTGTATTTGCATTCTCTTTACCCATCTATGGCCATGTATATCCCATAGATTTTCTTCTCTCTATCCATGTGTGGATAGAGTACTAGGAACATCAAACACACACACTGTTTTGATCCATTGCTAATGTTCTGCATCTTTTAAATGCATTGTGGACTCTGGCTGCCCACTCTCAAATGAGCCTTTGGAACAATGAATCACGGTGTGCTGATCTGATTGGCAAACAGAACTGACTTTCATAGCAGTTCTGTTCAATGCAGAAGATTAGTACAGTGACACAGTCTTGGAAATGTGTGTATGCTCGATGAAGACAGAACGCACCTGCTAAAATCAGTTATCATAGCCTTGAGAAGGTTTACCAAACGTTTTACCAAAGTTGTCCTGCTAGTAGGACTCATAGCCTTAAGAAGGTTTGCCAAACGTTTTACCAAAGTTGTCCTGCTAGTAGGACTCATAGCCTTAAGGAGGTTTACCAAAGTTTTACCAAAAGGACTCATTTAAGAAGGTTTACCAAACGTTTTACCAAAGTTGTCCTGCTAGTAGGACTCATAGCCTTAAGAAGGTTTACCAAACGTTTTACCAACATTTCTTTGATACCCAATCTCAACTCACACTATTTACATTTTGGAGGTGACTTGAATTGTGTAATCCACCTAGTCTTGGACTGCTCAAACCCTGGATCGTTATCTCCCTCAAAAATGTCCAGCGCTTTGTCTGCATTTATTAGCCAGGCAGGATGTGTAGATCCATGGAGATTCCTTTTTCCCAGTAACAAAGAATTACCTTTATTTTCACATGTGCACCTCATAAAGCCCTTCTCCCCTCTGTTATAACACCAAACTAGAAACATTCCTGCGAGACTCTTATATTCTGAAATGTTATGACATGATGTTCCAATAATGTTCTGAAGGCATAGTAAGGCTGGGGCGGCAGGAAGCCTAGTGGTTAGAGCATTGGGCCAGTAACCAAAAGGTTGCTAGATCAAATCCCTGAGCTGACAAGTTCAAATCTGTCATTCTGCCCCTGAACAAGGCAGTTAACTCACTGTTCCTAGGCTGTCATTGTAAATAAGAGTTTGTTCTTAACTGACTTGGTAAATGAATGGAAGTAGTTCTGAAACCAATGCTGCAACGTTCTGCTAATGTGTAGTTCAACATTATTATGTGAAATGACATTTTCATCTTCTTATATCATATTTTATTCGGGTATTGTCCTAGCTTTTTTAAAGAAAGATCATTAAGTAGATTTGAACCTGCGATCTATAGGCAATTAGTCTGTTGTGCCACCAGGATCCTCCTATTTCCAGTGGATTTCCCTTTGCACTGAAATCCCTAAATTATGATTACAACTATGGATATGCACTAAGTGTACAAAACACTAAGAACACCTTCCTAATATTAAGTTGCTTCAGACCAGCCTCAATTCGTCGGGCATGGACTCTACAAGGTGTTCCACAAGGATGCTGACCCATGTTGATTCCAATACTTCCCACAGTTGTGTCAAGTTGGCTGGATGTCCTTTGGGTGGTGGACCATTCTTGATACACACGGGAAATTGTTGAGTGTGAAAAACCCAGCAGCGTTGCAGTTAAAAATATATATATATATATTTATCTTTGTCTTGCCCATCCACCCTCTGAATGGCACACATACACATCTCATTATCTCAAGGCTTAAAAATCCTTCTTTATCCTGTCTCCTCCCCTTCATCTACACTGGTTGAAGTAGATGTTAATATATTTAACCTTTTATTTAACGAGGCAATACAGTTAAGATCAAATTCTTATTAACAATGACGGCCTACCCCAGCCAAACCCTAACCCAGATGACGCTGGGTCAATTGTGCGCCGCCCTATGGGACTCCCAATCACAGCCAGTTGTGATACAGCCTGGAATCAAACCAGGGTCTGTGGTGAAGCCTCTAGCACTCTACCGCTGAGATGCAGTGCCTTAGATCGCTGCACCACTCGGGAGCCCATATTTTGTTATCTCTTGTGATGTCCCCACATTGTTCTTACAACATAATGAAATGTTTTTGGAACTTTAAAATATCGTAAAAAAACTATGTTCTGTCAGAATCAGATAAAAAAATCCCACCAACATTGTATAATCATCAGCAGAACTGGACAGATTTACAACTTTTAGGGAGAACGTTCTTACAACTTCCCCACAACATAATGAAATGTTATTTTATGACAAAAGGTGACAGTCTATGTACATACAGTTGAAGTCAGAAGATTACATACACCTTAGCCAAAAACATTTAAACAAAGTTTTTCACAATTCCTGACATTTAATCCCAGTAAAAAATCCATGTATTTGGTCAGTTAGGATCACCACATTATTTTAAGAATGTAAAATGTCAGAATAATAGTAGGGAGAATGATTTATTTCAGCTTTAATTTCGTTCATCACATTCCCAGTGGGTCAGAAGTTTACATACCCCATATTAGTATTTGTTAGCATTGCATTTAAATTGTTTAACTTGGGTCAAATGTTTTGGGTAGCCTTCCACAAGCTTCCCACAATAAGTTTGGTGAATTTTGTCTCATTCCTCCTGACAGAGCTGGTGTAACGGAGACAGGTTTGTTGGCCTCCTTGCTCGCACACGCTTTTTCAGTTTTGCCCACAAATGTTCTATAGGATTTAGGTAAGGGCTTTGTGATGGCCATACCAATACCTTGACTTTGTTGTGCTTAGGCCATTTTGCCCCTACTTTGAAAGTATGCTTGGGGTCATTGTCCATTTGGAAGACCCATTTGCTTCTAAGCTTTAACTTCCGGGCTGATGTCTTGAGATTTTGCTTCCATATATCTACATGATTTTCTTTCCTCATGAAGCCATCTATTTTGTGAAGTGCACCAGTCCCTCCTGCCACAAACCACCCGAACAACATGATGCGGCCACCCCCGTGCTTCACGGTTGGGATGGTGTTTTTCAGCTTGCAAGCCTCCCCCCTTTTCTTCCAAACATAATGATGGTCGTTATAGCCAAACAGTTATATTTTTGTTTCATCAGAGCAGAGGACATTTCTTCAAAAAGTTTGATATTTTTGCCCATGTGCAGTTGCAAACCGTAGTCTGGCTTTTTTATGGCGGTTTTGGAGCAGTGGCTTCTTCCTTGCTGAGCGGACTTTCAGGTTATGTCGATATACGTAGGACTCGTTTTACTGTGGATATAGATACTTTTTTACCTGTTTCCTCCAGCATCTTCACAGGGTCCTTTGCTGTTGTTCTGGAATTGATTTGCACTTTTCACACCAAAGAATGTTCATCTCTCGGAGACAGAACGCGTCTCCTTCCTGAACGGTATGCCGGATACGTGGTCCCATGGTGTTTATACTTGCAGACTGTCGTTTGCACAGATGAACGTGGTACCTTCAGGTGTTTGGAAATTGCTCCCAAGGATGAACCAGACTTATGGAGTTTTACACTTTTTTTCTGAGGTCTTGGCTGATTTCTTTTGATTTTTCCCATGATGTCAAGCAAAGAGGCATTGAGTTTGAACTGAGTTTGAAGGAAGGCCTTGAAATACATCCACAGGTCCACCTCCAATTGACTCAAATTATGTCAATAAGACTTTTAGAAGCTTCTAAAGCCGTGAAAGCTGTTTAAAGGCACAGCCAATTTACTTTATGTAAACTTCTGACCCACTGGAATTGAAATACAGTGAATTATAAGTGAAATAATCTGTCTGTAAAAAATTGTTGGAAATATTACTATAGTTTGTTAACAAGAGATTTGTGGAGTGGTTGAAAAACGAGTTTTAATGACTCCAACCTGAGTTTATGGAAACTTCCGACTTCAACTTGTCAGGATTTGGCCAGGGTTGTTCCGGTTTTTGGTCACTAAATGCCCCCATTGTGCTTTTTGACCTTTTGCTTTCCCTTGATCCCCATTATTATTTGCACCTGTGCCTCGTTTTCCCTGATTGTATTTAAACCCTTAGTTTCCCTCAGTTCTTTGCTCTGTGTTTGTATGTTAGCACCCAGCCCTAGTATTCTGTGTACTCTTGTTGATCCCGGTGGACGCTCTTGTGGAATTCTGTTTTTTTGTTCTTGTTTATTTATTTTTGAATATCTTTTGAGGCTTTTTATGCTTTACCTACCACCTTGTGGATTTACCTTTTTGTCTTGGAGGATTACCTTGTGGTTTACCTTGTTCTTGTGGAATTCCTTTTGAGGTTGTGGAGTTACATGTTTTCCTGAAGGACTTCACTTTTTACTTTATTAAATACACCGTCTCAAGTACTGCTGTGTCTGCCTCATCTTCTGGGTTCTGCTGACTATTCGTGGCTCAGTTGGTTAAGTGACTGTTTCTCACTCCGGAGACCCGGGTTCGTAACCGGGTCCTGACAGAAACACAGAGCCAAAAATGAACCCAGAGGCAGCCAGTTCCCAGGACCTTGTTGCCATGCTGTCCCACCACCAGGAGACTCTCCAACGCCACGAAGCCGCCCTGGTTCAGCAAGAGGCCTTAATGGCTAGACATTGTCATCTTCTGTCGGAGATGCTGACTTCCATAAAGCAGATATCTGATCGACTTACCCCGGCAACAGTTCCCGTCCCAGTACCTCAGATTCACGTACCCATGGCAGTTAACCCCTGTCTGAACCTCGTCTTCCACCTCCCCAACGGTTCTCAGGTGATCCAAGTGCTTGTAAAGGGTTTCTCACCCAATGTTCTCTCTCCTTCGAGCTGCAACCCTCGTCTTTTCCCACCGACCGGTCTAAGATCGCATATATCATCACCCTGCTGTCAGAAAAAGCCCTGGCCTGGGCTACTGCTGTGTGGGATGCCCATAGTTCCTGCTGTGCCAGCTACTCTGCCTTTGCTGAGGAATTCAAACAAGTGTTTCAAGGCCCAAGCAGTGGTCCTGACTCAGCCAAACAGCTCCTGACTCTCCACCAAGGTCGGGCGCAGCGTGACGGACTATGCCATCCAGTTCCGCACGGTGGCAGCAGCGAGTGGCTGGAACAACGAGGCGCTCACGGTGTGCTTTCTGAAAGGCCTTTCTGACACTATCCAAGATGAACTGGCCACTCGGGAACCACCGGACAATCTCGAGTCCCTGATCAAGTTGGCCTCACGCATTGACCAGCGTCTGAGAGAGAGAGAACTCAACCGTAGACCTCTAGCCCCTATCAGTCCCAGCTCCGAGTCCCCACCTTTATCCTCGCTGGCTCCACCGGAACCCATGCAGATTGGACGCATCTCCCAGGCTGAGAGAGACCGCCGGATGAGGAGCGACGCTGTCTATATTGCGGCAAACCGGGCCATTTCCGTTCCACGTGTCCCGGGCTCCAGGGAAACGCTCTGTCCCATACAGACCGGGAGGAACTGTAACGGGAAACATAACCTCCTCCCATCCGTCCAACTCCTGTCTGCTCATTCCAGTCACCCTTTGCTGGGACAACCACAAGCTTCACCTTCAAGCCTTGGTAGACTCTGGAGCCGCAGGTAACTTCATGGATGGTGTCTGGGCGAAGGAGAATGGCGTTCCCTCTGAACCTCTAAGTGACCCCATGAGGGTTACTACATTGGATGGAAGCCCTTTGGGATCTGGACTTGTCACTCATGTCACTACCTCCTTGCGACTTTCAGTTTCACAACACCAGGAATTGATGAACTTTCATTTGATCTCCTGTTCCGAGTTCCCTCTCGTCCTTGGATACCCCTGGCTTCACAGCCATAACCCTCACATCGACTGGTCTGTGGGCACTATCAAGCAGTGGGGTCCTACGTGCCAAGCTACTTGTATTTTCCCGAATTCCCCGAGTTCTACTCCCGAGTCTTTAGAATCCATCGACCTGACCCGAGTTCCCGAGTGTTACCATGACCTCAAACTGGTGTTTAGCAAACAGAGGGCCACCATGCTACCACCCCATAGACCTTATGATTGCCCCATCGACCTGTTTCCGGGCACTTGCCCCCAGGGGTCGGATCTTCTCCCTATCTCCACCCGAACGAGCTGCTATGGATACCTACATCAAGGACGCTCTGGAAGCAGGCCTCATGCGTCCATCCACCTCCCCGGCGGGAGCAGGGTTTTTCTTTGTGGCCAAGAAAGACGGTGGATTACGTCCCTGCATCGACTACCGGGGACTCAATGCCATAACCGTTCGTAACCGTTACTCGCTACCCCTTATGGCCACAGCCTTCGAGCTGCTCCAGGAAGCAGTTGTTTTCACTAAGCTTGACCTGCGGAACGCATACCATCTTGTGCGGATCAGACCTGGTGACGAGTGGAAGACCGCTTTCAACACGCCTACTGGTCACTATGAATACTTGGTGATGCCCTTCGGCCTGACCAACGCCCCAGCGGTGTTCCAGCGCTCATAAACGATGTGCTTAGGGATATGCTTAACATATTTGTTTTCGTTTACTTGGATGACATCCTCATCTTTTCGAGCTCCCTTCAAGAACACACAAAGCATGTCAGACAAGTACTCAAACGCCTCCTAGACAGCCATCTGTACGTTAAGCCGGAAAAATGTGAATTCCATTCATCCCGAGTACAATTCCTGGGATTTGTAGTGGAACCCGGTCGAGTCCAAATGGACCCCAGGAAGGTAGGGGCGGTAGCGGATTGGCCAACTCCCAAATCCATTAAGGAAGTTCAGCGTTTCCTGGGCTTCACAAACTTTTACCGCAAGTTCATCAAGAACTTCAGCTTGGTGGCAGCCCCTCTCTCAGCTTTAACCAAGGGTGGCAATGCAAGGTTTTTGTGGGGAAGAGAAGCTGAGACGGCCTTCCAAGGACTCAAGCAGCGCGTCCTCTCTGCTCCCATCCTGATATTACCGACTACGGATGAACCGTTTGTGGTGGAGGTAGACGCATCAGAGGTTGGTGTTGGAGCTGTCCTGTCTCAGAGGGGTGAAGACAAGAAGCTTCATCCGTGCGCTTTCTTCTCACACCGGCTTACCCCGGCTGAGAGGAACTACGATGTGGGGGATCGTGAACTCCTAGCGGTTAGGATGGCATTGAAGGAATGGAGACACTGGCTCGAGGGGGCTTCTCACCCGTTTCAAGTGCTTACGGACCACAAAAATCTGGAGTATATCCAGCAGGCGAAGCGGTTGAACTCTAGACAAGCTAGATGGTCTCTCTTCTTCAGTCGATTCCAGTTTATCCTCACCTATCGGCCCGGGTCGAAGAATCTCAAACCGGATGCCCTGTCCCGAGTCTACGCTCCTGCCATTCGAGATGACACGGACATGCCTGTCCTTCCTGCTGCTAAGATCGTGGCTCCGATCTCGTGGCAAGTTGAGGATACCGTGAGACGAGCTCAAGCTATCGAACCGGACCCGAAGGAGGTCCTGCCAATCGGTTGTTTGTCCCCAAGGCAGTGAGGACTCAGGTCCTTCTGTGGGGCACTCCTCTCGCCTCACCTGTCACCCGGGCGTAGGTCGCACCTTGGAGTTCATCCAGCGTAAGTTCTGGTGGCCTACCATAAGAGAAGACGTTGTCACTTTCGTCAATGCCTGCCCCGTGTGCTGCCAGGGCAAATCTTCTCACCTCCGCCCTCAAGGACTCCTTCACCCTTTACCTGTTCCCCACAGACCCTGGTCCCATATCTCATTGGACTTTATTACTGGCCTTCCTCCATCCCATGGCAATACTACTATCCTAGTCATAATCGACAGGTTTTCAAAGGCGGCCAGGTTCGTCCCTCTGACTAAGTTACCTTCTGCCAAGGAAACGGCTGAGTTGGTAATTAATCATGTGTTTCGAGTCTTCGGCATTCCTCAAGATATGGTTTCTGACAGAGGTCCCCAGTTCGCCTCAAGGTTTTGGAAGGCCTTCTGCCAACTCATGGGAGCTTCTGCCAGTCTATCTTCAGGGTACCATCCGAGTCCAACGGCCAAACAGAGAGGATGAATCAAGAGCTGGAAACCACCCTCCGATGTATGACTCGTAACAACCCGTCCACATGGTCGTCCTTTATTGTTTGGGCCGAATACGCGCACAACACCTTGCGCTCCTCCTCCACTGTTATGTCCCCGCACAAGTGTCAGTTTGGCTATGCCCCTCCATTGTTCCCGGACCAGGAGGCAGAAGTCAGAGTGCCTTCAGCCTTGAAGTTCATCAGACGCTGTCGGCTTATGTGGAGGAAGACCCGTCTTAATCTTATGCGTTCCTCACAGAGGTACCAACAACAAGCCAACAGACGCCGCCGTCCCGGGCCTACCCCTGCGCCCGGCCAGAGAGTCTGGCTCACCACAAGAGACTTACCACTACGGGTGGAGTCTCGCAAGCTGTCCCAAAGATACATCGGTCCCTTTAAGGTTGCCAGGAGAGTTAACCCTGTTTCTTATCGCCTACACTTACCCAGATCCCTTAAGATTAATCCCACGTTTCACATTTCCTTATTAAAACCTGTTGTTTTTTCTCCCCTTGTCCCGGCAGACAGACCTCCCCCTCCGCCTCGTGTCATTGGAGGCCAGCCGGCTTATACCGTCCATCGGATACTGGATTCCCGCCGGGTGCAGCGGTCCTGGCAGTATCTGGTGGACTGGGAAGGCTACGGTCCCGAGGAGCGCTCCTGGGTTCCTGCCGAAGCCCTCCACCCCGAGAGAGCTGGTAGGAACGTCAGGAGCCGTTCCTAGGGGGGGGATTCTGTCAGGATTTGGCCAGGGTTGTTCCGGTTTTTGGTCACTAGATGCCCTCATTGTGCTTTTTGACCTTTTGCTTTCCCTTGATCCCCATTATTATTTGCACCTGTGCCTCGTTTTCCCCTGATTGTATTTAAACCCTTAGTTTCCCTCAGTTCTTTGCTCTGTGTTTGTATGTTAGCACCCAGCCCTAGTATTCTGTGTACTCTTGTTGATCCCGGTGGACGCTCTTGTGGAATTCTGCGCGCCTCCCTAGCCCTGCACGTCCTGTGCCAGCTCGGTTCTCAGAGCCGTGCTTACCATGGTGGGCGTTGTACTGGTCAAGCACCGTGTTACACGGTGGAGCGCACGGTTCAATGAATCAGTCTAAATCTTTGCACATACACTGATGTGTATGTGAGCCTAAACTGGAATATTACATTTTGGTCTTCCTTTTGCATTTAGAGATGTAAAAAAATAATAATAACAACTAACCCTTGAATGAGTAGGTGTTTTAAAATGTTAACCGCTAGTGTAGGAAGTAGTGTAATGTGTGACTGGTATTGAGAGGGAGAGGCTGTGATGGACAGAGGACATAATGAATCAGGAAAAAAACTAGATCCAGTAAGAGGGAGAGAGAAATGGAGAAAGAGATCAGTAAGAGAAATGGAGAGATCCAGTAAGAGGGAGAGGGAAATGGAGAAAGAGATCCAGTAACAGGGAGAGGTCCAGTAAGAGGGATATGGGAAATGGAGAAAGACAGAGAGATCCAGTTAGAGGGAGAGAGAAATGGAGAAAGACAGAGAGATCCAGAAACAGGGAGAGATCCAGTAACAGGGAGAGATCCAGTAAGAAGGAGAGATCCAGTAACAGGGAGAGATCCAGTAAGAGGGAGAGAGAAATGGAGAAAGAGAGAGAGATCCAGTAAGAGGGAGAGATCCAGTAAGAGGGAGAAAGAAATGGAGAAAGAGATCCAGTAACAGGGAGAGAGAAATGGAGAAAGAGATCCAGTAATAGGGAGAGATCCAGTAAGAGGGAGAGATCCAGTAACAGGGAGAGATCCAGTAAGAGGGAGAGATCCAGTAACAGGGAGAGATCCAGTAAGAGGGAGAGATCCAGTAAGAGGAGAGAGAAATGGAGAAAGAGATCCAGTAAGAGGGAGAGATCCAGTAAGAGGGAGAGGGAAATGGAGAAAGAAAGAGATCCAGTAAGAGGGAGAGAGAAATGGAGAAAGAGAAAGAGAAATTGAGAAAGTGCAAGAGATCCAGTTAGAGGGAGAGAGAAATGGAAAAAGAGAGAAATAGAAACAGGGAAAGATCCACTAAGAGGGTGAGATCCAGAAAAGGGAAAACAGTAACAGAGAAATCCAGTAAGAGGGAAATAAAAATAAAAAAGACCAAGACCCAATCATGGACATCCAGTGACAAGGGAGAAAGCTTCTTTGCGTGATGTAGAGATCCAGTAACTTGCCCTTTGTGCGGTTGTCTGTTCCCGATAATGTTTGTACCATGTTGTACATGCATATTGTACATGCCAGGGTGTACATCCATTTCCAGATATCATCAACAGTAATACAATCAAGGCACGGCAGAGGACAGGGAGAGATCCAGTTGATTTATGACCCCTGAATGTGCATCAGATGGCAACAAGATCATATTTACAGCAATTTCATCAGGTAACATGAACACAAATTCGGCGAGAGGTGGTAAGAATAGGAAGTCAGAAGTCCAGTAAGATTCAGAGAGGTTGGAGTTAAAGACGGAAGGCACATTTCGGTTGAATGCAAATGGTGTAACTGAGATCCCTTTAACAGGGAGATTTCCTGAGGCTTCATGTGAGTGCCTAAAATGTGAGCTCTGTTGGAACAAACATGACTCGGATTCCAGTAAGATTTGTTAGAAATAACAAATGAACTAACATTTTGACTGACTATAAATCAAATCAAATCACATTTATTTATATAGAAATGGAAATCAGCTCATAGAAAGTTCTGTACAGAAAACCCACTAAAACCCCAAACAGCAAGCAAAACAGGTGAGAAATTGAGAAAGGGAAACTAAAAATAAAAAAATTCCAAAACCAATCATGAAGAAACCTAGAGAGGAACCAGGCGATGAGGGGTGGCCAGTCCTCTTCTGGCTGTGCCGGGTGGGTTATAACAGAACATGGCCAAGATGTTCAAATGTTCATAAATGACCTGTGACCATATTGTACATGGTCAAATAATGTCTGGGACAGATATCATCTGGTGAACAGTAATACAATCAAGGCAGGCAGAACAGGAAACTGAAGCAGCAGCTCGGCCAGTGTGGACTGGAGACAGCTGAATGAGTCATCAGCCAGGTGTCCTGAGGCATGGTCTCAGGGCAATTTCATCAGGTAACATGAAACAAAGAGAGAGAGGTGGTAAGAAAGAAAGTCAGAGAATTAGATTCAGAGCATACTTAAATTCACGCAGGACACCGGATATGACAGGAGAATTCAGATATAACAAACTGACCCTAGCCCCCAACTAAACTACTGCAGCATAATTCCTGGAGGCTGAGACAGGAGGGGTCAAAACCTGTGGCCCCAGCTCTGTTGGACAACAAACATGAAGGATATAACCCCACCCACTTTGTTACGCATAGCACAGCCCCCAACCATTTTGACTGATATCTTCAACCACCAACTTACCATCTTGAGACAAGGCCGAGTATAGCCCACAAAGATCTACGCCAAGGCACATCAGCTCATATCTCAAAGTTATGATCACATCAGAAACCCAGCCTCAAAACCCCAAACAGCAAGCAATAAGCCAGTTACTGAAGCACGTTGTAATAGGGTTAGAATCCCAGTGGAAAGGACAAACCCCAGGCAGAGACAGCAAGGGCGGCGATGAGAGGGTGGCCAGTCCCTTCTGGCTGTGCCTGGGTGGAGATTATAACAGAACATGAAAGATGTCTTCAGTAAAGACTTAAAGTTTGAGACCTGCATGGTCAAATACATGGGTTGGGACCATTCCATTAACTTCTTGAACAGGATCAGGATTTGTGACTAAAGCCTCAGGCTCAGTTGAAGCTGAAGCAGCAACATTTCTGGCCAGGTAAAATGAAAGCAAGCGAGTCATCAGGCTTAGCCTTTTCTTAACAACACTGTCATCTCAGCATTTTCAAAATATGCTTTTGGTCCTAGAAATTGACTAATTTGTGAAAGAGTATGCAAAGCTAATAGCAATTTGAGTAGCATTTAAATTCACGCAGGACATTTTCCGGATATGACAGATAACTCCAGATATAACAAATTTACCCCTAGCCCCTGATGTTTTCAATAAACTCTGCAGTTACATAATTACTGGAGGCTGAGACAGGTCTGTGTGTAGGAGAAATCGTGGCCCCATCCGATGCTACCGAAACCCGGATTCAGTCACCAAACAGTAAAATATTTCCGGATTACCCACATTTGCCGAAACAGCCCCCACATCCTAGGTGGATATCTTCATACCACCAACTTACCATCTCTGAGACAAGGAAAAATATAGGCAGGTGATTTACGCACCAATTTCGGCGCAGGACACCGGGCGGACACCTGGTAAATGTGGTCTCTTATGGTCAATCTTCAATGATCTGCCTACCCGTCCAATGGACGACATGAAAGAGCACCAGAAAGGCCAGTTATTCCTCCGCATTCACAGGGTTAAGGAATCCCAGTGGAAAACAGAGCCCAGGCAGAGACAGCATTTCCTGGATGCCATCTCATCTTGGTTTTCCTGAAGCTCCGTTCACCTTCACAATATCTGGGTAGTTCTACACTCAATGTATGAAAGATAATTATTCAGTAAAGCATCTTTTTGTGACAAAATATCTTGCGTTTTTCATCCAAAAATGAAATAGCGCCCCCATAGATGTAAGAGGTTAAAATGGAGCTCTATAGGAGAAAGCCATCCCTCCAGCTGTTTGCTTAGAAATTCTAGGGACAATTAGGAGGCCTGCGTCTTGTGACCGTAGTGTACGTGTAGGTATGTACGGCAGGACCAAATCAGAGAGATAGGTAGGAGCAAGCCCATGTAATGCTTTGTAGGTTAGCAGTAAAACCTTGAAATCAGCCCTTGCCTTGACAGGAAGCCAGTGTAGGGAGGCTAGCACTGGAGTAATGTGATACATTTTTTTGGTTCTAGTCAGGATTCTAGCAGCCGTATATAGCACTAACTGAAGTTTATTTAGTGCTTTATGTAGGTAGCCGGAAAGTAGAGCATTGCAGTAGTCTAACCTAGAAGTGACAAAGCATGGATTCATATTTCTGCATCATTTTTGGACAGAAAGTTTCTGATTTTTGCAATGTTACGTAGATGGAAAAAAGCTGTCCTTGAAACAGTCTTGATATGTTCATCAAAAGAGAGATCAGGGTCCAGAGTAACGCAGAGGTCCTTCACAGTTTTACTTGAGAAGACTGTACAACCATTAAGATTAATTGTCAGATTCAACAGAAGATCTCTTTGTTTCTTGGGACCTAGAACAAGCATCTCTGTTTTTTCCGAGTTTAAAAGTAGAACGTTTGCAGCCATTCACTTCCTTATGTCTGAAACACAGGCTTCTAGTGAGAGCAATTTTGGGGCTTCACCATGTTTCATTGAAATGTACAGCTGTGTGTCATCCGCATAGCAGTGAAAGTTAACATTATGTTTTCGAATGACATCCCCAAGAGGTAAAATATATGGTTAAAACAATACTGGTCCTAAAACGGAACCTTGTGGAACACCGAAATTTACAGTTGATTTGTCAGAGGACAAACCATTCACAGAGTCAAACTGATATCTTTTCGATGGATAAGATCTAAACCAGGCCCAAACTTGTCTGTGTAGACCAATTTGGGTTTACAATCTTTCCAAAAGAATGTGGTGATCGATGGTATCAAAAGCAGTACTAAGGTCTGGGAGCACGAGGACAGATGCAAAGCCTCGGTCTGATGCCATTAAAAGGTAATTTACCACCTTCACAAGTGCAGTCTCAGTGCTATGATGGGGTCTAAAACCAGTCTGAAGCATTTCGTATACATTGTTTGTCTTCAGGAAGGCAGTGAGTTGCTGCGCAACAACCTTTTCAAAAAAATGTGAGAGGAATGGAAGATTCGATATAGGTCGATAGTTTTTTATATTTTCTGGGTCAATGTTTGGCTTTTTCAAGAGAGGCTTTATTACTGCCACTTTTAGTGAGTTTGGTATACATCCGGTGGATAGAGAGCCGTTTATTATGTTCAACATAGGAGGGCCAAGCACAGGAAGCAGCTCTTTCAGTAGTTTAGTTGGAATAGGGTCCAATATGCAGCTTGAAGGTTTAGAGGACATTATTATTTTCATCATTGTGTTAAGAGATATAGTACTAAAACACTTGAGTGTCTCTCTTGATCCTTGGTCCTGGCAGAGTTGTGTAGACTCAGGACAACTGAGCTTTGAAGGAATTCGCAGATTTAAAGAGGAGTCCGTAATTTGCTTTCTAATAATCATGATCTTTGCCTCAAAGAAGTTCATGAATTTATTACTGCTGAAGTGAAAGCCATCCTCACTTTGGGAATGCTGCTTTTTAGTTAGCTTTGCGACAGTATCAAAAATACATTTTGGATTGTTCTTATTTTCCTCAATTAAGTTGGAAAAATCGAATGATCAAGCAGCAGTAAGGGCTCTTCGGTACTGCACGGTACTGTCTTTCTAAGCTAGTCGGAAGACTTCCAGTTTGGTGTGGCGCCATTTCGGTTCCAATTTTCTGGAAGCTTGCTTCAGGGCTCGGGTATTTTCTGTATTCCAGGGAGCTAGTTTCTTATGAGAAATAGTTTTAGTTTTTAGGGGTGCAGCTGCATCTAGAGTATTGCGCAAGGTTAAATTGAGATCCTCAGTTCGGTGGTTAACTGATTTTTGTCCTCTGACGTCCTTGGGTTGGCAGAGGGAGTCTGGAACGGCATCAAGGAATCTTTGTCTTGTCTGTGCATTTATAGCACAACTTTTGATGCTCATTGTTTGGGGTCTGAGCAGATTATTTGTTGCAATTGCAAATGTAATAAAATGATGGTCCGATAGTCCAGGATTATGAGGAAAAACATTAAGATCCACAGCATTTATTCCATGGGACAAAACTAGGTCCAGAGTATGACTGTGACATTGAGTAGGTCCAGAGACATGTTAGACAAAACCCACTGAGTCGATGATGGCTCCGAAAGCCTTTTGGAGTGGGTCTGTGGACTTTTCCATGTGAATATTAAAGTCACCAAAAATTAGAATATTATCTGCTATGACTACAAGGTCCGATAGGAATTCAGGGAACTCAATGAGGAACGCTGGATATGGCCCAGGAGGCCTGTAAACCGTAGTTATAAAAAGTGGTTGAGTAGGCTGCATAGATTTCATGACTAGAAGCTCAAAAGACAAAAATATCATTTGTGCACCTCCGCCTTTGCGGGATGCACGGGGGATATGGTCACTAGTGTAACCAGGAGGTGGGGCCTCATTTAACACAGTACATTCATCAGGTTTAAGCCATGATCAGTGATTAGTTCATTGACTATAATTGCCTTTGAAGTAAGGGATCTAACATTAAGTAGCCCTATTTTGAGATGTGCGGTATCACGGTCTCTTTCAACAATGACAGGAATGGAGGACGTCTTTATCCTAGTGAGATTGCTAAGGAGAACTCTGCCATGTTTAGTTTTGCCCAAACCAGGTCAAGGCACAGACACAGTCTCAATGGGGATAGCGGAGCTGACTACACTGACTGTGCTAGTGGCAAACTCCACTAAGCTGGCAGGCTGGACTGCACCCTATTTCATTGTGGAGCTAGAGGAGTTAGAGCCCTGTCTATGTTGGTAGATAAGATGAGAGCACCCCTCCAGCTAGGATGGAGTCTGTCACTCCTCAGCAGGCCAGGCTTGGTCCTGTTTGTGGGTGAGTCTGTTACTGTAATTTAATTATGCCAATGTGTTTTCATTAATTGAAAACCCTTAATCTATTTTATGAGAATTTGTAAGATTCTTGTTTGCATAAAATAGACGGAGAACAGCCATTTCAACAATAGGTAACAGAATTTATTCTCGGAGCGCGCTACCACATTACCACGGGCAACAGTTTGTACATGACATGAGTCATTTCATTGCTTAACAGAATCCCCTCCTCTCGACCGGGACAAAGTGAGGTTAATAGTTCATTCTAACTTACTTACACACTCACAGGTCACACAACATAACTGAATTAACTTTTGACCCCCCAACATTATCGATCACCACTTAGCTGACAGTTCTAATTAACAGAAAACGTAGGAATGCACTCACTTCCTTATCTAAAACACCCCAGAGCTCAGTTTTGTCGGTTCAGCCATAGGTTAACTACCTTATCTGCTTACTTAATCCACAAACCATTCCTTTCTTCCTAATTGGAATGGTGTTCATTAACTTTAATTACTCCTTGTCCGTGTCACACAATCCCTTCTTATGAACTCATATTGTTAATCAGATATAATAAAACAGAGTATAAGTTTACTTAGTTACAGTTCCATTTAAAATGATTTGTTCAGTCATTTAATCATAATTTTCCCAACAGAGTCCCAGAAAGAGGGCCAATTATCTACAAATCTTTTGTGAGAGGCAGAAAACAATTTTCAACCAGCGATTGAGTTTTGAGACTCTGCTGTAGAGCTCATCACTACCCCTAACTGGGAGGGGGCCAGAGACAATTACTCGATGCCGACACATCTTTCTAGCTGATTTACACGCTGAAGCTATGTTGCACTTGGTGACATCTGACTGTTTCATCCTAACATCGTTGGTGCCGACGTGGATAACAATCTCTATACTCGCCAGTTTTACCTTTAGCCAGCACCATCTTCAGATTAGCCTTAATGTCGGTAGCCCTGCCCCCCGGTAAACAGTGTATGATCGCTGGATGATTCGTTTTAAGTCTAATACTGCGGGTAATGGAGTCGCCAATGACTAGGGTTTTCAATTTGTCAGAGCTAATGGTGGGAAGCTTCGGTGTCTCAGACCCCGTAACGGGAGGAGTAGAGACAAGAGAAGGCTCAGCCTCAGACACCGAAAACCGGTTGAAAGTTTCTGTCGGCTGAATGAGCGACACCGGTTGAGCATTCCTACAGCATATCCCTCCAGAAACCATGGGAAAGTTGTCCGGCTGCGGGGACCGTACGAGGGGATTTATACTAACGTTACTATCTGTACTTACTGGTGGCACAGACGCTGTTTCATCCTTTCCTACACTGAAATTACCCTGCCTAACGATTGCGTCTGAAGCTGGGCTTGCAACACAGCTATCTTCGCCGTAAGGCGATCGTTCTCCTGTATATTATGATGTTACTACTTAGCTTCGCCTGTTGGAGGTCCTGACGAACCACGTCCAGATAAAGGGTTCGGAGTGAAAAAGTTGAATGAAAAAAAAGTTGAGTGAGGGAAAAACCCAAAAAATCTAAACGGTAATTAAAAAGTAAAAACCGTAAAGTTGTCAGGTAGCAAAATAAGGTTGGCAACAAAACGCACAAAACAGCAACACGCAAACAAATCTGCAAGTTGTGACCGGAAATGGCATCAGCAATGCAGCAATAACACCACTACTAGAGTGGTAGACTACTACTACACTACTACTACTAGTAAATAGAGATTAACAAGGACAATTGTAGACAGCTGAGGACTTAAAGGCCACAGGATTGGAGACAAAGGAGGCACTTTGAGCAGCACATGTGGCGAAATAGTTTTGCGCGACACAGGGGAGAAGCTAGGCAGGTAAGCAAATCAACACCGAGGCCCTCTGTTTGCTGCTAAGACGTAGCAAGAAAAGCTGATGAAATGTTTTCCAAATGAACCATGGTACGAACCAAAATCATGGAACGGTAGGTGTGTAGGTGTGTCTGTTTGTGTGTGCGTTAGAGGAAGAGGGTACAATAGAGAGATGGGTGTGGTGGATACAAAATACAGACTTATAAAGGACTGATTTTGTGTGTTTGCAACTTTGCGTGTATTTGCATGTGTGTGGGGGTGTGTATATTTATGACTGTGTGTGCTGTCTGAGTCTAAAACTGTGTGTGCTGTCTGTCTAAAACAGCTCTCTCACGTCTGCGCAGCAGACTTGCTAAGTGAATGACATTAGGCAATATCCATCCATTGCTTATGGTCATGTCCATGCAAAAGGAGAAGCTACATTTCTCAAAGAAAAGCTAAGAATCTATATTTTGGAGAAATGAATGCATATATACACTTCTCAACCGTTTTCATCTTAAAATTAGGCATACATAAGTAATGGCTTGGATTTCTGGTCAACCAGACAGATAAGAGAAAAACATCTACCAGAAAAAGTCTTAAATAGTATTAGAAAATACATCAAAAGACTAGAATGTTGAAGTAAAGACCACTACCAACTAATATCAACACATATTTCATTTTGGAGAAAGGATTTTCCTTCTGGAAGTTTAAGAAACATTGACACATGACTACACCTGATTAAGTGAGCAAATTCCTAAGACTCATGCATGTGGCTGCTTCAATCTGCCACCTGGACATTCTGTCAGATATCAGTCTTGTTTTTCTGGTCATTGAGTACATAGCTATAATACTGTTCTCACAACACATGGCTTTGCAGGGCCTTTTACAGCACCGTGCTCTAAACTCATTATCCATTTAACCTGTATTAACCTATCAAGTCAACACAGAACCACCACCTGTTTCTCTCTAGCTCAGTCTAATTTTACCAGACCCTTCTCCCGCCCGCTCTTCTTCTCCCCATTTGTCCCCTCTCTCTCTACCCCGGTATCCATCCTTTCCCCCCTCTCATTCTCCCTTTCCCTCCCTTGTTCCCACCTCCAGTTCTTTCTTTCTCTCTCACTCCTGCTCTCTCTCTCTTAACACGACATCCTGCTTCTCATCCCCCTCTCCCTCTGTCTGCCAGGACAGATGTTTGTCTGTGCAGCCATCTCTGATCCACCTGTGATGGTCCCAGGAGAGCCAGCAGCTGGAACCCTTTGGATCTGTGGACGGGATCAGTCCAAAGCGTCAAATGGAATTTAAGAACCCGGGCGAGGTGAGAGTAGGATGAGGTTGCCCCGTCTTATGCATTGATCAAACGTCAGTTTGTGTTATGCCTTTCAATGGTGAATGTTAGGACTTAAGAAGGGGAAGAAGGGGACTCATCCTACATATGTCCCTTAAGGCCCAGCAAGGTGCAAGGTGCAAGAGAAACACCAGGATCAGTCTTAAAAACAAACCTTGCATTCCACCTCCAGTTAAACATTATCAGACACTGACAACGAGGGTGAGACACTGGGAGAGCGTTTGAAAATACTGTCTGTACAGTGCATTCTGAAAGTAACCAGTTAAACATTATCAGATACTGACAACGAGGGTGAGACACTGGGAGAGCGTTTGAAAATACTGTATGTACAGTGCATTCTGAAAGTAATCAGTTAAACATTATCAGACACTGACAACGAGGGTGAGACACTGGGAGAGCGTTTGAAAATACTGTGAGACACTGGGAGAGGGAGAGCGTTTGAAATCATGTAGTGCATGCATTCTGAAAGTAATCAGTTAAACATTATCCGACACTGACAACGAGGGTGAGACACTGGGAGAGCGTTTGAAAATACTGTATGTACAGTGCATTCTGAAAGTAATCAGTTAAACATTATCAGACACTGACAACGAGGGTGAGACACTGGGAGAGCGTTTGAAAATACTGTATGTACAGTGCATTCTGAAATTTTTCAGACCCGTTCACTTTTAACACATTTTGTTACATTACACCCTTATTTTTTTTTAAATGTCCGTCATCAATCTACACACGATATCCCATAATGACAAAGCAAAAACTGTTTTTTAGAATTTTATTTTTCAAGTATATTAAAACCACAAAAATGAAATATCACATTTACATAAGTATTCAGACAAAGAGTGGCTACTTTGAAGAATCTCAAATATAACATATATTTTTCATTTGTTCAACACTTTTTTGCTTACTGCATGATTCCATTATAGTGTAATCATTTGTTAATGGCTTCACCATTATTCTACCATGTAGAAAATGGTCAAATAAATCAAAGCCCTTGAATGAGAAAGCATGTCCAAACTTTTGACTGGCACTAACCAGGAGCCGAACGACCACAAAAATGGATCAGTTGAGTAATTGTGGTCAGCCCTAGCTTGCATGTACATGTTCGTATAGAGATACAACAATGTCTGAGGATTGGGTCTGTGCATGTGTTTATGAGTGGTAAAGATAATATATTTGTACCAAAGCAACCACAAGTGCAATAAAATGCGTTCTACAATAAAAGTACGTTCTAATCATTTTCCCATGTCCGACTGTGGTTTGCTTAGCGGGGAGTGTGAATAAACCATAAACCAGGTCTGCCCTCAGTGAGACAAGCATTCACCACAATCTCAAACCATTGCATGTGTCTCTGTTTCTCTATGGAATTTACAGGCAATCAGGGTTGTCTGGTCTCTGCTGGTCTCTGTATGTCTTTTGACAGGTTCATCCAGGAGTGGTCTGACCTAGGCCTGAGAAGCCTGTGTGTGTAACTGGGGTTAGATTTGGAGCTTAATGCAAGGGGACAGGAGTGTGCAGGGGGGCACTGAGACTAACAAGGCCTGACATCTGTAGCTAGCAGCGGTGACAGGGATATTTGGACAGCATGGCCTGTAATCCATTCACGAGTGGCCTTGTTGGATGAGAGGTGGAATGAGTGAAGAACGAAGCTGTTGGAAAAAACATCTCAGATCTACAAAGGGCAAATTCTCCTGAATACAGGCCTTCCAGCGTTTCTGACTACTGGAGTTTAAATGCACCCGCCATGTCAGAGAATGATTGGCATGAGTTCCATAACCTGTTCTACAGTGTCAAGACACATGAGCTTATCGTTGAGACATGTTGTTATACAATGGTTCGGCATTGTTAGGTCTTTGTGTTTTGAAAATGATAACATCTACTTACCTGCCAGAGGATGCAGTTCACTTTGGCCACTCTGTTAGTTTCCCATGAGAGGGCAGGGGTGTGGGCAGCATGTGAAATTGATCTTGGCTCTCTGTCTGTGAGAGGAACAATGCGTATCGTCCCAGACAGAAACCAGGACCCACTCTGTCCACACACGCATATACACCACCAGTCAAAAGTTTTAGAACACCTACTTATTCAATGGTTTTTCTTTAGTTGTACTATTTTCTCCATTGTAGAATAATAGTGAAGACATCAAACTATGAAATAAAACATATGAGGACCACCACAGGAAGGGAAGACCCAGAGTTACCTCTGTTGCAGAGGATAAGTTCTTTAGAGTACCAGCCTCAGAAATTGCAGCCCAAATAAATGCTTCACAGAGTTCAAGTAACAGACACATCTCAACATCAACTGTTCAGAGGTGTGAATTAGTGTGAATTAGGCCTTCATGGTCAAATTGCTGCAAAGAAACAACTACTAAAGAACATCAATATGAAGAAGAGACTTGCTTTGGCCAAGAAACACAAGCAATGGGCATTAGACCGGTGGAGATGTGTCCTTTGATCAGATGAGTCCAGATTGGAGATGCTTGGTTCCAACCGTCATAACGGTGTGGGTGGACGGATGATCTCTCCACAATCCCCGACCTCAACCAATTTGAGATGGTTTGGGAGGAGTCGGACCGTAGCGTGAAGGAAAAGCAGCCAACAAGTGCTCAGCATATGAGGGAACTCCTACAAGACTGTTGGAAAAGCATTCCAGGTGAAGCTGGTTGAGAGAATACCAAGAGTGTGCAAAGCTGTCATCAAGGCAAACGGTGGCTATTTGATGAATCTCAAATATAAAAAATATTTTGATTTGTTAAACACTCTCTTGGTTCCACATGTGTTATTTCATAGTTTTGATGTCTCCACTATTATTCTACAATGTATAACATAGTAAAATAAAGAAAAACCCTTGAATAACTTCTAAAACGTTTGACCGGTAGTGTACACTCTTACACACACCCCTTTCTAGTTTAATGTCCCTCATGGAACCACATATCAGCAGTTTGAATCCTCATTGCTCAGTGTGTTTATTTTTTAAATATTTTTTTTATGTATTCCAATATTTCACACTGGCCTGCCAGCAGTAAAATTCATTGCATTGGAATGCCTCATTGGTAGCTAACAGCATGGTCATATGTGAACTATGGCACATCCATTGCATTCAGACGTGTCGAGGCCTCTCTGTGCACCTTTTACAAGCCAAGTGATGTTTTAATTTTCATTTCTCCTGTTGTGTTCGTCTCCAATTCAAGTCTGGCCAACATACTGATTCCCATCACATGGCACTTCCATATGTCTGAGATGCTGAGGTGTTGCTGTTATGGAGCAAAGACACACTTCATAGACTCTTGAATCGAAACTCTCTTGGATGCTGTGTTGGACCCTGTGTTTGTTGGACAATAGATGACACATTATGATGCAACACAATACTATATTATCTCATGAAAATTGACTTGGTAGTTCACGCTTTCTCATCCATCAGCATTTTGCCATCGGATCTGCTTCCTGATCAATAACATGTGAGGAAACAGGCCCTCACAGTGAGGTTCACAACACAAGAATGTAAAAGCTCAAAACAATAGTACTATTAGCCATTTCCCTAAGGAAAATATTAGCCAAAAACACAGCCCCTCTGGCCTGTTCCTCAGAAACACTGTGGTTCCCAAACTCTTGTCTGACTTCACCCAACACCCCCACATTCCATTAGTAGCTTTTAGAAGCTTAGTTGTGGCCCACAAATAAATCAAATCAATGTTTCTGACACACCCAACTATTTTCGTAGCTGTGACACGTGGGACTAGTCACAATCCACTAGTGGGTTGTGTGTGCATGTGTACATGCGTGTGTGCATCCATGTCTGTGTGTGTGTGTGTGTGTCTGTGTGTGTGTGTGTGTGTGTGTGTGTGCGTGTGTGCGTGTGTGCGTGTTTGTGTGTTTGTGTGTCTGTGTGTGTGTGTGTGTGTGTGTGTGTGTGTGTGTGTGTGTGTGTGTGTGTGTGTGTGTGTGTGTGTGTGTGTGTGTGTGTGTGTGTGTGTGTGTGTGTGTGTGTGTGTGTGTGTGTGTGTCTGCGTGTGTGTGTCTGCGTGTGTGCATGTGTCTTTGTCTCTGTGTGTGCATGTGCCTGTGTGTGCATGTGCCTGTGTGTGCATGTGCCTGTGTGTGTGTGTCTGTGTCTGTGTCTGTGTGTGTGTGCATGTGTGGAGGTTGTCCCAGAATGAGTCATTGAGAGGAGAATAAACAGTATAATGTGCTTGCTTTTAAGTGACTATTGACAATGACAAAATAAAGATACAATGATGTATTTGTGTGTTTAAGGTGCCTATGAATCGAGCCTGTTTCTGGGGTCTGTCAATCAGACAGCAACCCAATAGGAGGTCAACAGCACACAACCCTGGCTAATTCATCAGAGAACACATGTGACATGAGAGAAAGCGGATGGCAACAGGAAAAGGGAGAGGAGATGGTTAGAGTAGAGTTTTGTTATGAGAGGACAGAGAGAGAGAGGATGGCAACAGGAAAAGGGAGAGGAGATGGTTAGAGTAGAGTTTTGTTATGAGAGAACAGAGAGAGAAGAGGATGGAAACAGGAAAAGGGAGAGGAGATGGTTAGATTAAAGTTTTGTTATGAGAGAACAGAGAGAGAGAGGATGGCAACAGGAAAAGGGAGAGGAGATGGTTAGATTAAAGTTTTGTTATGAGAGGACAGAGAGAGCAGTACAGGATACAGAGATCAAAGGAGAGAAAAACATGAGAAAGATATGAGGAGCGATACAAGTTAAATATACCTTTAATGTTCTAGTACTTTTCATTGTTTTGTACTCATATCTTGCTAAGCGCCAGAGAGGGGGAGATATAAAGCGCAGTAGTCGCTCAGTTTACTGAATACATTTGATCTGTAAAGACTAATCACTTGTTCTTCTGCCTGTTATCTGAGGTCCTTCCAGGATGTTTGCTTCACTCCTTCCTGTCACTTCCAGATGACCTGCTCCCCCGTTTCAAACTCGCAGCTGGAGGTCTGGAGGCTGGGAATTCCAGAATGATTTATTTACGGTGACAGAGAACATAACTCCACAGACTCCTGTTTGCTTGCTTCTGTGTTTTCCTCCACTCCTTCATCTTCTTTATTCCTTCGATCATTCCCTTCTGTTTGACCCCTCTGCTCACTCCTTCTGTTCCTTCTCTGTCCCTCCTGTGTGGTCCCTTGTGTCCTCTAAAATATATTCAAAAAGGTCAACCAATGATCACCTTGGAGATTTTGAAACATTGCCAAATGAAGGAGATACTTTGATGTTTTTTGTAGATCATGTAATGGCAACGTCCAATCTTCAATATACCCCACAACCGCCCCTCAGACACATTCCTCCCCAGGTCTCAGAGCATTAAAACATACTGACAGTCTCCCCTACAAATAAAGTTGGCCCCTTGTAGCCTCCTAGACCCCCTCCTAGCCCCTGGTTTGGGGACCAGCAGGGTCCTGTCCTAACCATCAGCTATTTGACCTCTGACCTTATTATTAACTGTTAGTTTAGCCACTGCTTTCCCAGCACCTGGAGTTTACACATCTGCCTCCCTCTATCACTCTCTCTTTATCTCTCTATCTGTCTCATTCCCCTCTTCTGTAAAAGGGCATCTACTATAAGAACGTTATTTACAGGTCAAGTGCCTCACCACTCTAACTCAATGTGTACTTTACAGCCACAGCCAGCTTCAACTATAAAGACTAGTCTAACAGAGCAGCAACTGCATGGATCAGCTCTCTTTCCCTCTCTCCAGCTTGTGTCCAAGGTTAATCCATCAAAGACAAGACAGGGGAATTGTCACACCCTAATCTGTTTCAACTGTCTTTGTAATTCACCTGTCTTTGTCTCCACCCCTCTCCAGGTGTTGCCCATCTTCCCCATTATCCCTTGTGTATTTATACCTGTGTTCTCTGTTTGTCTGTTGACAGTTTGTTTTGTTTCATTAAATCTACCAGAGTTATTTCCTCACTCTTCCTGTCTCGTGATTGTTCCTGTTCTCTAGTTTTCCAGGTTTGACCTTATCTGCCTGCCCTGAGCCTGCCTGCCGTCCTGTACCTTTGCCCCACCTATCTGGATTACTGACCTCTGCCTGCCCTGAGCCTGCCTGCCGTCCTGTACCTTTGCCCCACCTATCTCCATTACTGACCTCTGCCTACCCTGAGCCTGCCTGCCGTCCTGTACCTTTGCCCCACCTATCTCCATTACTGACCTCTGCCTACCCTGAGCCTGCCTGCCGTCCTGTACCTTTGCCCCACATATCTCCATTACTGACCTCTGCCTACCCTGAGCCTGCCTGCCGTCCTGTACCTTTGCCCCACATATCTCCATTACTGACCTCTGCCTACCCTGACCCTGCCTGCCGTCCTGTACCTTTGCCCCACATATCTCCATTACTGACCTCTGCCTGCCCTGAGCCTGCCTGCCGTCCTGTACCTTTGCCCCACATATCTCCATTACTGACCTCTGCCTACCCTGAGCCTGCTTGCCGTCCTGTACCTTTGCCTTACCTATCTGGATTACTGACCTCTGCCTACCCTGAGCCTGCCTGCCGTCCTGTACCTTTGCCTTACCTATCTGGATTACTGACCTCTGCCTACCCTGAGGCTGCTTGCCGTCCTGTACCTTTGCTTTACCTATCTGGATTACTGACCTCTGCCTACCCTGAGCCTGCTTGCCGTCCTGTACCTTTGCCTTACCTATCTGGATTACTGACCTCTGCCTACCCTGAGCCTGCCTGCCGTCCTGTACCTTTGCCCCACATATCTCCATTACTGACCTCTGCCTACCCTGAGCCTGCCTGCCGTCCTGTACCTTTGCCCCACCTATCTGGATTACTGACCTATGCCTACCCTGAGCCTGCCTGCCATCCTGTACCTTTGCCCCACCTATCTGGATTACTGACCTCTGCCTACCCTGAGCCTGCCTGCCGTCCTGTACCTTTGCCCCACATATCTCCATTACTGACCTCTGCCTACCCTGAGCCTGCCTGCCGTCCTGAACCTTTGCCCCACCTATCTGGATTACTGACCTCTGCCTACCCTGAGCCTGCCTGCCGTCCTGTACCTTTGCTTTACCTATCTGGATTACTGACCTCTGCCTACCCTGAGCCTGCCTGCCGTCCTGTACCTTTGCCCCACGTACCTCCATTACTGACCTCTGCCTACCCTGACCCTGAGCCTGCCTGCCGTCCTGTACCTTTGCCCCACCTATCTGGATTACTGACCTCTGCCTACCCTGAGCCTGCCTGCCGTCCTGTAACTTTGCCCCACCTATCTGGATTACTGACCTCTGCCTACCCTGACCCTCATCCTGTACCTTTGCCCCACATATCTCCATTACTGACCTCTGCCTACCCTGAGCCTGCCTGCCGTCCTGTACCTTTGCCCCACATATCTCCATTACTGACCTCTGCCTACCCTGAGCCTGCCTGCCGTCCTGTACCTTTGCCCCACGTATCTCCATTACTAACCTCTGCCTACGCTGAGC
The DNA here is from genome assembly GCF_036934945.1 of Oncorhynchus masou masou. NCBI lineage: Eukaryota > Metazoa > Chordata > Actinopteri > Salmoniformes > Salmonidae > Oncorhynchus > Oncorhynchus masou. The sequence continues at coordinate 44,543,902 of NC_088228.1, read as the reverse complement.
CTGCCTGCTTGCCGTCCTGTACCTTTGCCCCACGTATCTCCATTACTGACCTCTGCCTAACCTGAGCCTGCCTGCCGTCCTGTACCTTTGCCCCACTTATCTGGATTACTGACCTCTGCCTACCCTGAGCCTGCCTGCCGTCCTGTACCTTTGCCCCACGTATCTCCATTACTGACCTCTGCCTACCCTGAGCCTGCCTGACGTCCTGTACCTTTGCCCCACCTATCTGGATTACTGACCTCTGCCTACCCTGAGCCTGCCTGCCGTCCTGTACCTTTGCCCCACGTATCTCCATTACTGACCTCTGCCTACCCTGAGCCTGCCTGCCATCCTGTACCTTTGCCCCACTTATCTGGATTACTGACCTCTGCCTACCCTGAGCCTGCCTGCCATCCTGTACCTTTGCCCCACCTATCTGGATTACTGACCTATGCCTACCCTGAGCCTGCCTGCCGTCCTGTACCTTTGCCCCACCTATCTGGATTTCTGACCCCTACCTGCCCTTGACCTGTCTTTTGCATGTCCCTGTTGGATTATTAAACTGTTGTTAATTCGACAGTGTCTGCATCTGGGTCTTACCTTGAAACGTTGTAAAGAATGATTAATAATGACCTAGTTTTCCAGCCCTGTGTGGCCTTTCTCAGATAATTATGGAAACAGGTTGTCCATCTGTATTGAGTTATGGTCGCCACAGCGCTGTCTAACCTAATGTAATGGAGTCCCTATTGAACTTGTCACTCACTATAAATCTCCATATCTCAGAAGTGAGGGAGCTCAATCGCGATTTAATAATGAGAAATGTGGCCTTTTGCGTGTGTCTAGGTGTGGAGTAAGACAAATTAGTGAAGGTAACAGAAAATGAGGCCTCGTTAGGCCCGGGAGACACATTTGTCATTGGTTAATTTGACAGGAGGAGTTGGCGACATTTACCTTCAGTCAACGTAATGAAAGGACCAATCACCAGAAAGAAGTTATTCTTAGGAGGGGGTCAAAGGTCAGATGCCAATCTCAGCCAGTTGCGATACAGCCTGGAATTGAACCAGGGTCTGTAGTGACACCTCTAGCACTGAAATGTAGTTCCTTAGACCACTGCGCCACTCGGGAGCCCAATTGACCGCTGGTCTGTTTTTTTCCCATTCTGCTCTCTTCTTTTTTGTTCCTCTTTCTATCTATACATTTCTTTCTTCTGGCTCAACTCTCTTCGTTAAAGTGACAATCTGCAGTTAAAACATTAACAAAGCAGTCAACACGGCAGAGTTTTGTTAAAAAGCTATACAATCTGCAGTTAAAACATTAACAAAGCAGTCAACATGGCAGAGTTTTGTTAAAAAGCTATACAACCTGCAGTTAAAACATTAACAAAGCAGTCAACATGGCAGAGTTTTGTTAAAAAGCTATACAATCTGCAGTTAAAACATTAACAAAGCAGTCAACATGGCAGAGTTTTGTTAAAAAGCTATACAACCTGCAGTTAAAACATTAACAAAGCAGTCAACATGGCAGAGTTTTGTTAAAAAGCTATACAATCTGCAGTTAAAACATTAACAAAGCAGTCAGCATGGCAGAGTTTTGTATATAAGCTATACAACCTGCAGTTAAAACATTAACAAAGCAGTCAACATGGCAGAGTTTTGTTAAAAAGCTATACAATCGGGAGTTAAAACATTAACAAAGCAGTCAACATGGCAGAGTTTTGTTAAAAAGCTATACAATCGGGAGTTAAAACATTAACAAAGCAGTCAACATGGCAGAGTTTTGTTAAAAAGCTATACAATCGGGAGTTAAAACATTAACAAAGCAGTCAACATGGCAGAGTTTTGTTAAAAAGCTATACAATCTGCAGTTAAAACATTAACAAAGCAGTCAACATGGCAGAGTTTTGTTAAAAAGCTATACAACCTGCAGTTAAAACATTAACAAAGCAGTCAACATGGCAGAGTTTTGTTAAAAAGCTATACAACCTGCAGTTAAAACATTAACAAAGCAGTCAACATGGTAGAGTTTTGTTAAAAAGCTATACAATCTGCAGTTAAAACATTAACAAAGCAGTCAACATGGTAGAGTTTTGTTAAAAAGCTATACAACCTGCAGTTAAAACATTAACAAAGCAGTCAACATGGCAGAGTTTTGTTAAAAAGCTATACAACCTGCAGTTAAAACATTAACAAAGCAGTCAACATGGCAGAGTTTTGTTAAAAAGCTATACAACCTGCAGTTAAAACATTAACAAAGCAGTCAACATGGTAGAGTTTTGTTAAAAAGCTATACAATCTGCAGTTAAAACATTAACAAAGCAGTCAACATGGCAGAGTTTTGTTAAAAAGCTATACAACCTGCAGTTAAAACATTAACAAAGCAGTCAAAATGGCAGAAGCTATACAAGAAAAGGTGATATACTTTATTGTCCATTTACTTGTAAATAATTTTTGTGAAGCCAGCATACAGATACACTATAATACAGTCAATATGGAAAACACTCATTTTTCAGTCTCAGAGGTCTACTGTCCGACCATGTATTGGTAAGTGTTTTGAGCTTGCATCCAATATTACACTTTATATACATCACAGAAGACTGAAATATAACACAACTTTTTGACATAGAAACATTGGATTTTCGTCGGTTGAAAACAGTTTAAAATTAATTATGAAATTATTTAAAAAAATTATATCATTCCACCCATGAGACCAAAGAGGGCGCTTTTGGTCATTGACAGCAGGAAGGGTCCAACTCTTTTTCCTTTTTCCCCTTTCCCAGTCCCTTCCCACTCAGAAGGCAGGACATAGGCTTGACATCATCTTTACTCAAGGCTGTGTGTCTACTTATCTCACTGCATCAACCAGCTAGTGCCATCAAACCCCAACAACTTATCCAGAACGCTGAAGCCTGCCTGGTCTTCAACCTTCCCAAATTCTCCCATCTTCGTGATCTATCTTCATGGGACATACTCAGCCTTGTTGTGTCAGGGAAGTAAGTTAGTGGTCTGTTGATATCCTTCTAGTGCTGTGGGGGCTGTGCTTTGGCAAAGTGAGTGGGGTTATATCCTGCCTGGTTGGCCCTGTCTTGGAGTATTGTTGGATGGGATCACAGTTCTCCCAGTTCTCCCAGTTCTCCCAGTTCTCCCAGTTCTCTCTCTCTCTCTCTCTCTCTCTCTCTCTCTCTCTCTCTCTCTCTCTCTCTCTCTCTCTCTCTCTCTCTCTCAGACCCAACCATAGTACTGAGACTGCACCCGTGAAGGTGGTAAATGTCCTTTTAATGGAGCCAGACCAAGGCTCTGCATCTGTCCTCGTGCTACTAGACCTTAGTTCCACTTTTGACACCATCGATCACCACATTCTTTTGGAGAGATTTGAAACCCTAATTGGCCTACAGGGACAAGCTATTGTCTGGTATAGATCTTATCTTATGGAAAGATATCAGTTCGTCTCTGTGGATGGTTTGTCCTCTGACAAATCAATTGTTAGTTTAAGTGTCCCTCAAGGTTCCATTTTAGGACCACTATTGTTTTCACTATATATTCCTCTTGGTGATGTCATTCGGAAACACAATGTCAACTTTCACTGTTATGCAGACGACACACAGCTGAACATTTCAATGAAACATTAAACATGGTGAAGCCCCAAAATTGGCTACCCTGGAAGACTGTGTTTCAGACATAAGGAAGTGGATGGCGGCAAATGTTTAACTTTTAAACTCAAAACAAAGAGATATGTTGTTTGATCTGACAATTCATCTTGATGGTTGTACAGTTATCTCCAAGTAAACTGAGAAGCACATGAAGTTAATAAATGTTAGAATCACCTTTCCCAGTGAAAACAGCTGTGAGTCTTTCTGGGTACGTCAATAAGAGCTTTGCACACCTGTACAATATTTGCAACAAAAAAAATATTTATCAAGCTCTATCAAGTTGGTTGTTGATCATTGTTATACAGCCATTTTCAAGTCTTTCCATAGATTTTCAAAACACTTTAAGACAAAGCTGTAAGTTTTGAATGTTGTCCTGGTAAGCAACTCCAGTGTATATTTGTCTTGTGTTTGAGGTTGATGTCCTGCTGAAAGGGGAATTCATCTCCCAGTGTCTGTTGGAAAGCAGATGGAAGCAGGTTTTCAACTAGGACTTTCCCTGTGCTTAGCTCGAGTCTAGTTCTTTTATCCCAAAAACTCCCTAGTCCTTGCCGATGACAAGCATACCATAACAGCAGCCACCATGGTCCTTATTGCAAACAGGATGCATGTTTTGGAATATTTTTAGCAGGACAACTTCCGGTGAAACTGGAGGGCGCGCAATTCAAATAAATAATCATAACAATTATGGATATTAAACATTGATATTGGCTGAAAGCTTAAATTCTTGTTAATCTAACTGCACTGCCCGATTTACAGTAGCTATTACAGCGCAAACATGCCATGCGATTGTTTGAGGACGGCGCCCCACATCAAATTATTTTTACACCAGCACAAGTTTCATAAATTCGCTAATAAATTTTAAATATAAGTACCTTGGCATGATACTTGATTCCAACCTCTCTTTAAAAAATTGGGTGAAAAAGGTCATTCAAATAACTAAATTCAACCTAGCTAGTGTACGACTTATACACAATTGTTTGACTACAGAGGTGGCAAAACTGTACTTCAAATCTATGATACTCCCCCACTTAACATACTGATTGACTAGTTGGGCCCAAGCTTGCTGTACAACATTAAAATCTATTCAGTCTGTCTACAAACAGGCTCTCAAAGTGCTTGATAGGAAGCCCAATAGCCGTCTTCACTGTTCATCCTCAGAAAGCATGAGCTCCTGAGTTGGGAAAATCTTGTGCAAGCATGTCTTGTATTCAAGATCCTAAATGGCCTGGCTCCTCCCCCTCCACTCAGTATTTTTGTTAAACAGAAAACCCAAACATATGGCAGCAGATCCACAAGGTCTGCCATGAGAGGTGACTGTATAGTTCCCTTAAGGAAAAGCACCTTTAGTAAATCCGCTTTCTCTTTGAGAGCTTCCCATGTCTGGAATACACTGCCATCAGACACACATAACTGCACCACCTATCACACTTTCACAAAAGGCATGAATACATGCCTAAAGGTCCATCAGATTTGTGAACATGGTCCCTAGCTGTGTATTGCCGCTTTCCATGTTGTCTGTTGACTGTAGCTTGTGTGGAAACACTTTGTTGCTTTTATGGATTTTGTCTTGTTGCTTTTTGTCCTATGTTGCTCTGTCTGCATGCTATGTCTTGCTTGTCCTATGTTGTTCTGTGTGTGCTCACTGCTCATTGATTGTCTGTATTGTAATTGTTTTTAATAACCTGCCCAGGGACTGCGGTTGAAAATGAACCGTCACTTTTACTGAAACGTTGATTAATGTGCACTGTCCCCGTAAAAGTAAAAAATAAACTCAAACTCACAGATCTAGGATTAAACACAAAACTAACCTTAGTCTAGGGGCAACTTTATCTTACTCCTACTATGAGCCCTTTCAACCCTTGTCTGCTTCCTCCCGAAAACAAAAGGGAGCATCAAGCCAGAGAGAGGGAATGATAAGGATATATCTCTATGCTCTTTGGCAAATCAGGGAAATAAAGATCTGATTCACATGTGTTTCTCCCTCCAGGACAAACCGGATGGAGAGCTATGAAGAAAGTTATGAAACATTACTCAACATTCTTTTGAGATCCTGGTACAGAGTACAGAGCAAGATAGAGGTAGAGAGAGGGAGGAAGCACAAGAGATTGAACGCAAGTGAGATAGCAAGAAAGATATGAAGAGTGGAAGAGAGAAAGTGAAACAATGCGTGGGAGAGCGCTGATTCAAGATAGGAAATGAAAAACATTGGGAGTGTATTGAATTGAGTGCATTCTATTGAGGCATTCCCAAGGGATAAAAGGAGGGAGAAACAGAGGGAAGCAGCGGTCCAGTCAGCTGGGACCAGAACATGGTCCTGAGCATGTGCCCTTATGTACCCACAGGGACCAGGCTGCTTGTGGATGCCAGCAGTCCGTTCCACACAGGAAACAATGTGGAAGTTGTTATCAATTACCGCCAGGGTCAGTAAACAGAAAATCACCGGAGCCCTATGTAGGATAACTCTGTGTGTGCAATTACAATGGAGGCCCACAAAAGCCTGACTCTGCCTCTGCTTTGGCTAACTGAGGGAATGAGTATAGAAGGGTTGGGGTGGAGTGGAGTGGAGAGAAGGGAGGAAAAGATGATAGATGGATGTAATGGGAGAGGACGTGCATATGGCAGGAAGTAAAGAAGAGAGATGAGGAGGGAGAAATAGGATACAGAAGATGAGCTCTCATTTTTTGTCGCTCTTCACATTCCATTCACTGGTGCTGTGTTGAATAATCTGCCGTCAAATCATTCCCAAAATGCCATTATCTTCTACAGGAACACAGTAACACTGACCACTTGGCCATTATTGTTCACGCTAATCATGTGGCAAGAGGAAGCCTGCCTCCGATGTTTCTTCACAAGAATTAACTCCTGGAAGATGGAGGGTCAGATTAAAGCAGCTGATCTTGGTCCAATGGAGCAACACTCAAATAGTTCACCTCCTACAGCGCAACACTCAAATAGTTCACCTCCTACAGTGCAACACTCAAATAGTTCACCTCCTACAGAGCAACACTCAAAGGTTGAATGTCAAATGACACCCTATTACCTGATTTCCTAGATGTAGATAGGTGTCGGGTCAAATATTGTGCACTATGTGAGTCTGGTAGAATTATACTGAGGCCTAATCCACAAACAAACCCCTCTCCGAGATCACACTTCATGCCTGGATGAGTGTTTTATAATCCACACTTCATCCAACCACTCCAACCCAAGCTACGAGGAGAGTAAACCTCTCCATCCCCCTCAGGGGAAAGAGATACACACATGGCATGGGTCAGGGAGTGAGTATGGGAAGTGTAGGTTATTAGGTGAAGATCACACTTCATGCTTGGCTGAGTGTTTATCCAAGCCTGCACAGGCTAAAAGGCAACTCAAGCAAACTTCCAGCCTCAGTGTGTGGGAGAGTATAGAGTTATGGTGCTATAGGTCAGAGGTAACCAGCCTGTTAAATCAGTTGTTTCCCTGGTTGGGGTCTGTTTTCTATCACTGTAGATGATTTAGAGTTATGGTGCTATAGGTCAGAGTTAACTGTTAAATCAGTTGTTTCCCTGGTTGGGGTCTGTTTTCTATCACTGTAGATGATTTAGAGTTATGGTGCTATAGGTCAGAGGTAACTGTTAAATCAGTTGTTTCCCTGGTTGGGGTCTGTTTTCTATCACTGTAGATGATTTAGAGTTATGGTGCTATAGGTCAGAGGTAACCAGCCTGTTAAATCAGTTGTTTCCCTGGTTGGGGTCTGTTTTCTATCACTGTAGATGATTTAGAGTTATGGTGCTATAGGTCAGAGGTAACTGTTAAATCAGTTGTTTCCCTGGTTGGGGTCTGTTTTCTATCACTGTAGATGATTTAGAGTTATGGTGCTATAGGTCAGAGGTAACTGTTAAATCAGTTGTTTCCCTGGTTGGGGTCTGTTTTCTATCACTGTAGATGATTTAGAGTTATGGTGCTATAGGTCAGAGGTAACCAGCCTGTTAAATCAGTTGTTTCCCTGGTTGGGGTCTGTTTTCTATCACTGTAGATGATTTAGAGTGTTGGTGCTATAGGTCAGAGTTAACTGTTAAATCAGTTGTTTCCCTGGTTGGGGTCTGTTTTCTATCACTGTAGATGATTTAGAGTTATGGTGCTATAGGTCAGAGGTAACTGTTAAATCAGTTGTTTCCCTGGTTGGGGTCTGTTTTCTATCACTGTAGATGATTTAGAGTTATGGTGCTATAGGTCAGAGGTAACCAGCCTGTTAAATCAGTTGTTTCCCTGGTCAGAGGGGTCTGTTTTCTATCACTGTAGATGATTTAGAGTTATGGTGCTATAGGTCAGAGTTAACCAGCCTGTTAAATCAGTTGTTTCCCTGGTTGGGGTCTGTTTTCTATCACTGTAGATGATTTAGAGTTATGGTGCTATAGGTCAGAGGTAACCAGCCTGTTAAATCAGTTGTTTCCCTGGTTGGGGTCTGTTTTCTATCACTGTAGATGATTTAGAGTGTTGATGCTATAGGTCAGAGGTAACTGTTAAATCAGTTGTTTCCCTGGTTGGGGTCTGTTTTCTATCACTGTAGATGATTTAGAGTTATGGTGCTCTAGGTCAGAGGTAACCAGCCTGTTAAATCAGTTGTTTCCCTGGTTGGGGTCTGTTTTCTATCACTGTAGATGATTTAGAGTTATGGTGCTATAGGTCAGAGGTAACCAGCCTGTTAAATCAGTTGTTTCCCTGGTTGGGGTCTGTTTTCTATCACTGTAGATGATTTAGAGTTATGGTGCTATAGGTCAGAGGTAACCAGCCTGTTAAATCAGTTGTTTCCCTGGTTGGGGTCTGTTTTCTATCACTGTAGATGATTTAGAGTTATGGTGCTATAGGTCAGAGGTAACCAGCCTGTTAAATCAGTTGTTTCCCTGGTTGGGGTCTGTTTTCTATCACTGTAGATGATTTAGAGTTATGGTGCTATAGGTCAGAGGTAACCAGCCTGTTAAATCAGTTGTTTCCCTGGTTGGGGTCTGTTTTCTATCACTGTAGATGATTTAGAGTTATGGTGCTATAGGTCAGAGTTAACTGTTAAATCAGTTGTTTCCCTGGTTGGGGTCTGTTTTCTATCACTGTAGATGATTTAGAGTTATGGTGCTATAGGTCAGAGGTAACCAGCCTGTTAAATCAGTTGTTTCCCTGGTTGGGGTCTGTTTTCTATCACTGTAGATGATTTAGAGTTATGGTGCTATAGGTCAGAGGTAACCAGCCTGTTAAATCAGTTGTTTCCCTGGTGGGGTCTGTTTTCTATCACTGTAGATGATTTAGAGTTATGGTGCTATAGGTCAGAGTTAACTGTTAAATCAGTTGTTTCCCTGGTTGGGGTCTGTTTTCTATCACTGTAGATGATTTAGAGTTATGGTGCTATAGGTCAGAGGTAACCAGCCTGTTAAATCAGTTGTTTCCCTGGTTGGGGTCTGTTTTCTATCACTGTAGATGATTTAGAGTTATGGTGCTATAGGTCAGAGTTAACTGTTAAATCAGTTGTTTCCCTGGTTGGGGTCTGTTTTCTATCACTGTAGATGATTTAGAGTTATGGTGCTATAGGTCAGAGGTAACCAGCCTGTTAAATCAGTTGTTTCCCTGGTTGGGGTCTGTTTTCTATCACTGTAGATGATTTAGAGTTATGGTGCTATAGGTCAGAGGTAACCAGCCTGTTAAATCAGTTGTTTCCCTGGTTGGGGTCTGTTTTCTATCACTGTAGATGATTTAGAGTTATGGTGCTATAGGTCAGAGGTTAACCAGCCTGTTAAATCAGTTGTTTCCCTGGTTGGGGTCTGTTTTCTATCACTGTAGATGATTTAGAGTTATGGTGCTATAGGTCAGAGGTAACCAGCCTGTTAAATCAGTTGTTTCCCTGGTTGGGGTCTGTTTTCTATCACTGTAGATGATTTAGAGTTATGGTGCTATAGGTCAGAGGTAACCAGCCTGTTAAATCAGTTGTTTCCCTGGTTGGGGTCTGTTTTCTATCACTGTAGATGATTTAGAGTTATGGTGCTATAGGTCAGAGGTAACCAGCCTGTTAAATCAGTTGTTTCCCTGGTTGGGGTCTGTTTTCTATCACTGTAGATGATTTAGAGTTATGGTGCTATAGGTCAGAGGTAACCAGCCTGTTAAATCAGTTGTTTCCCTGGTTGGGGTCTGTTTTCTATCACTGTAGATGATTTAGAGTTATGGTGCTATAGGTCAGAGTTAACTGTTAAATCAGTTGTTTCCCTGGTTGGGGTCTGTTTTCTATCACTGTAGATGATTTAGAGTTATGGTGCTATAGGTCAGAGGTAACTGTTAAATCAGTTGTTACCCTGGTGGTTGGGGTCTGTTTTCTATCACTGTAGATGATTTAGAGTTATGGTGCTATAGGTCAGAGTTAACTGTTAAATCAGTTGTTTCCCTGGTTGGGGTCTGTTTTCTATCACTGTAGATGATTTAGAGTTATGGTGCTATAGGTCAGAGGTAACTGTTAAATCAGTTGTTTCCCTGGTTGGGGTCTGTTTTCTATCACTGTAGATGATTTAGAGTTATGGTGCTATAGGTCAGAGGTAACCAGCCTGTTAAATCAGTTGTTTCCCTGGTTGGGGTCTGTTTTCTATCACTGTAGATGATTTAGAGTTATGGTGCTATAGGTCAGAGTTAACTGTTAAATCAGTTGTTTCCCTGGTTGGGGTCTGTTTTCTATCACTGTAGATGATTTAGAGTTATGGTGCTATAGGTCAGAGGTAACTGTTAAATCAGTTGTTTACCCTGGTTGGGGTCTGTTTTCTATCACTGTAGATGATTTAGAGTTATGGTGCTATAGGTCAGAGGTAACCAGCCTGTTAAATCAGTTGTTTCCCTGGTTGGGGTCTGTTTTCTATCACTGTAGATGATTTAGAGTTATGGTGCTATAGGTCAGAGTTAACTGTTAAATCAGTTGTTTCCCTGGTTGGGGTCTGTTTTCTATCACTGTAGATGATTTAGAGTTATTTAGGTCATAACATGTTAAATCAGTTGTTTCCCTGGTTGGGGTCTGTTTTCTATCCTGTAGATGATTTAGAGTTATGGTGAGGTCAGATTCACTGTTTCAGTTGACATCAGTGGAACAGCTATCAGTTACAATAGTGCATCTAAATCATTCCCTGGTTGGGGTCTGTTTTCTATCACTGTAGATGATTTAGGATTACTTTATCCTGTTAAATCCTAGGTATTCCTATCACTGTAGATGATTTAGAGTGGTGCTTTCAGGTGTCTCCTGTTAAATCAGTTGTTTCCCTGGTTGGGATCTGTTTTCTATCACTGTAGATGCTGTCCTGGTGCTATAGGTCAGAGGGAGTTTGTTCCACCATTGGGGGGGCCAGAGCAGCGAACAGTTTTGACTGGGCTGAGCGGGAACTGTTAAATCAGTTTCAGTGGTAGGGACTGTAGATGATTTAGAGTTAGTGCCATAGGTCAGGATGTTAAATCAGTTGTTTCCCAGTGTTTTCTATCACTAGATGATTTGGGTGTATGGTGCCTGATCAGAGCCTGGTTAAATCAGTTGTTTCCCTGGTTGGGGTCTGTTTTCTATCACTGTAGATGATTTAGAGTTATGGTGCTATAGGTCACCATGTTAAATCAGTTGTTTCCCTGGTTGGGGTCTGTTTTCTATCACTGTAGATGAAGCCAGTTATGGAGTCAGAGTTAACGGAGTTGAGCTGGGGGTGTTTTCTATCACGTAGATGATTTAGAGTTTGGGAAGGTTGAACACCTGTTAGATCAGTTGTTTCCCTGGCTGGGGTCTGTTTTCTATCACTGTAGATGATTTAGAGTTATGGTGCTATAGGTCAGGGAGCCCAGCCTGTTAAATCAGTTGTTTCCCTGGTTGGGGTCTGTTTTAATCACTGTAGATGATTTAGGAGATGACAGAGTGCCTGGATCAGTTGACCTGCGCCTGTAGATGATTTCCTGTGTGAGGCAGGGTCTGTTAAATCAGTTGTTTCCCTGGTTGGGGTCTGTTTTCTATCACTGTAGATGATTTGTTAGAGCATGAACCTGTTAAATCAGTTGTTTCCCTGGTTGGGGGTTTTCATCACTGTAGATGATTTGTTATGGTGTAGGTCAGAGAACTGTTAAATCAGTTGGGTGTCTGTTTTCTATCACTGGATGATTTAGAGTTATGGTTCTTAGGTCGCTCTGTTTCCCTGGAGGAGGACTGGTTGGGGTCTGTTTTCACTGTAGATGATTTAGAGTGATGGTGCTATAGGTCAGACGGGTTAAATCAGTTGTTTCCCTGGGGGGTCTGTTTTCTATCACTGTAGATGATTTAGAGTTATGGTGCTATAGGCCGAGGTTCAGCTTGAGGTGGTGATCCTGTCATCCACACAGATATGTCTGCCAGACATGCAGTTGCGGTTCGTCTGTTTTCTATCACTGTAGATGATTTAGAGTTATGGTGAATAGGTCAGAGAAGTTAAATCAGTTGTTTCCCTGGTTGGGGTCTGTTTTCTATCTGTAGATGATTTAGGAGTGACCATAGGTGAGGTTAGCCTGTTAAATCAGTTGTTTCCCTTGGTCTGTATCACTGTAGATGATTTAGAGTTATGGTGCTATAGGGGCCTAGCCTGTTAAATCAGTTGCCCTGGGGGATCACTGTAGATGGTGGTGCTATAGGAGAGCGCGTGGTGAGGAATCAGTTGTTTCCCTGGTTGGTCTGTTTTCTATCACTGTAGATGATTTAGAGTTATGGTCTATAGGTCAGAGTTAACCAGCCTGTTAAATCAGTTGTTTCCCTGGTTGGGTCTGTTTTCTATCACTGTAGATGATTTAGAGTTATGGTGCTATAGGGTGGTTAAATCAGTTGGTTGGGATCTGTTTTCTATCACTGTAGATGATTTAGAGTTATGGTCTATAGGTCAGAGGCAGCCTGTTAAATCAGTTGTTTCCCTGGTTGGGGTCTGTTTTCTATCACTGTAGATGCAGAGTTATGGTGCTATGCTATAGGAGTTAGCTGTTAAATCAGTTGTTTCCCTGGTTGGGGTCTGTTTTCTATCCTGTAGATGATTTAGAGTTATGGTGCTATAGGTCTCAGTTGAATGACTGTCTTGAAACTGTAGATGATTTGGATCTAAGGTCAAGTTAACTGTTAAATCATTCTGTTGAGGTCTGATCACTGTAGATGATTTAGAGCTGGTGCTATAGGTCAGAGTTAACTGTTAAATCAGTTGTTTCCCTGGTTGGGGTCTGAAAAGAAAGAAGGGATACTGGTCTGTAGTTGTTGACATCGGAGGGATCGAGTGTAGGTTTTAGGTCAGAGGGTGTTAAATCAGTTGTTTCCCTGGTTGGGGTCTGTTTTCTATCTTGAGATGACGGTTATGGTGGGGTCAGAGCTGTTAAATCAGTTGTTTCCCTGGTTGGGGATGTTTTCTATCACTGTAGATGATGAGTTATGGTGCTATAGGTCAGGGAAATCAGTTGTTTCCTGGAAATGGTTTTCTGTAGATGATTTAGAGTTATGGTGCTATAGGTCAGGGTCAAGCCTGTTAAATCAGTTGTTTCCCTGGTTGGGGTCTGTTTTCTATCACTGTAGATGATTTAGAGTTATGGTCTATAGGTCAGAGGGACTGTTAAATCAGTTGTTTCCCTGGTTGGGGTCTGTTTTCATCACTGTAGATGATTTAGAGTTATGGTGTGAGGTCAGAACCAGCTGTTAAATCAGTTGTTTCCCTGGTTGACTTTTCTAAACTGTGATTTTGAGTTACAGCAGATGATTTAGGATGTCGTCGACCTTCTGTTTTCTATCACTGTAGATGAAATGGTTGACGAAGTCATCTGCAGAGAGCCTGTTAAATCAGTTGTTTCCCTGGTTGGGGTCTGTTTTCTATCACTGTAGATGAGGGGGGAGTTATGGTGCTATAGGTCAGGATTCAGGTTAAATCAGTTGTTTCCCTGGTTGGTCTGTTTTCTATCACTGTAGATGATTTAGAGTTATGGTGCTTGGAATTTAGAGTGTTAAAAGTTGTGGCTTTAGCAGCAGATGACAGATGGTGAGGAAAATGTTAAATCAGTTGTTTCCCTGGTTGGGGTCTGTTTTCTATCACTGTAGATGATTTGCCATGGTCTATAGGTCAGGGTTAACTGTTAAATCAGTTGTTTCCTGGTTGGGGTCTGTTTTCTATCACTGTAGATGATTTAGGAGCACTGTTCTGTAAAGTTGCAATGAGTCGTCGAGCCACGGAGTTATGGGGAGGGGAGGTAACCAGCCTGTTAAATCAGTTGTTTCCCTGGTTGGGGTCTGATCACTGGGGATGATTTAGAGTTATGGATGCTATAGGTCAGGAACTGTTAAATCAGTTGTTTTGGTTGGAGGCAGAATCACTGTAGATGATTTAGGTTGTGAGAAGGTAACTGTTAAATCAGTTGTTTCCCAGTTGGGGGATCAGTAGATGATTTAGGATGGAAGAGGAGAGAGTATCAGTTGTTTCCCTGGGGGGTCTGATCACTGTAGATGAAGTTATGGTGTTAGGGGTTAACTGTTAAATCAGTTGTTTCCCTGGTTGGGGTCTGTTTTCTATCACTGTAGATGATTTAGAGTTATGGTGCTATAGGTCAGTGGGAAGTGTTAAATCAGTTGTTTCCCTGGTTGGGGTCTGTTTTCTATCACTGTAGATGATTTAGAGGTAGTGGTCGGAGTTAAACTTGGGTTGGGGTCTGTTTTCTATCACTGTAGATGATTTAGAGTTATGGTGGAAGAACAGCATCTGTTAAATCAGTTGTTTCCCTGGTTGGGGTCTGTTTTCTATCACTTGTGAGTATGGTGGGGAGAAAGCCTGTTAAATCAGTTGGGTTGGGGTCTATCAAGAGAGGAGATGGTGCTATAGGTCAGAGAAGCCTGTTAAATCAGTTGTTTCCCTGGTTGGGGTCTGTTTTCTAACTGTAGATGATTTAGAGTTATGGTGCTATAGGGAGGTTAAACTGTTAAATCAGTTGACTGGTTGGGGTCTGTTTTCTATCACTGTAGATGAAAGGAGCTTATCAAGGCATCAAGCTCATTGATGTTTTCTCTCCGAGATGGAACCTGGAGGTCGAGTTAAATGTTAAATCAGTTGTTTCCCTGGTTGGGGTCTGTTTTCTATCACTGATGATTTAGAGCATGGTGAATTCAAAGGAGGCTGTTAAATCAGTTGGGTTGGGGAGTTTTCTATCACTGTAGATGATTTAGAGTTATGGTGCTTAGGAGAGATGTTAAATCAGTCTGTTTTCCCTGGATTTGTTATGGTGTAACCATGTTGGGGTCTGTTTTCTATCACTGTAGATGATTTAGAGTTATGGTGCTATAGGTCAGAGTTAACTGTTAAATCAGTTGTTTCCCTGGTTGGGGTCTGACCTGTAGATGATTTAGAGGTGTAGGTCAGAGTTAACTGTTAAATCAGTTGTTTCCCTGGTTGGGGTCTGTTTTCTATCACTGTAGATGATTTAGAGTTATGGTGCTATAGGTCAGAGTGTTGTCTGTTAAATCAGTTGTTTCCTGGTTGGGGTCTGTTTTCTATCACTGTAGATGATTTAGAGTTATGGGACTAGGAGGGAGGTTAAATAGGCTGAGATGGGGTCTGCCTTTCTATCACTGTAGATGATTTAGGCAGTTCCAGATGTAACCGGAGACCTGTTAAATCAGTTGTTTCCCTGGTTGGGGTCTGTTTTCTATCACTGTAGATGATTTAGAGTTATGGTGCTATAGGTCAGAGCGGCCTGTTAAATCAGTTGTTTCCCTGGTTGTGGGTCTGTTTTCTATCACTGTAGATGGTCTGGTGCTATAGGTCAGAGTTAACAGGGTTAAATCAGACACCTGGTTGGGGTCTGTTTTCTATCACTGTAGATGATTTAGAGGTTATGGTGCTATAGGTCAGAGGAGACTGTTAAATCAGTTGTTACCGTTGGGGTCTGTTTTGTTCACTGTAGATGATTTAGAGTTATGGTGCGTAGGTCAGAACTGTTAAATCAGTTGTTTTATTGGTCTGTTTAAAATCATTGTAGATGATTTACAGTTATGGTGCTATAGGTAGGCTAGCTGTTAAATCAGTGTTTACGTTGTTGACTGTAGATGATTTAGAGTTTGTAGGCTAGCTGGCAGTGGCTGCTTAGGTTGACACTACACTGTTAAATCAGTTGTTTCCTGGTTGGGGTCTGTTTTCTATCAGTGTAGATGTTTTACAGTGGTGCTATAGGTCAGGGCTGTTAAATCAGTTGCTGGGGTCTAGCTATCAGTGTAGATTATTTAGAGTTATGGTTATAAAGAACTGTTAAATAGCTGGTTGGTCTGTTTTCTAACTGTAGATGAAAGTTATGGTGCTATAGGTCCAGACTGTTAAATCAGTTGTTTCTGGTTTCTGATCACTGTAGATGATTTAGAGTTATGGTGCTATAGGTCAGAGTTAACCTGTTAAATCAAACCTGGTTGGGGTCTGTTTTCTATCACTGAAGATGATTTAGAGTTATGGTGATATACCTGTGGACGAAGCCTGTTAAATCAGTTGTTTCCCTGGTTGGGGTCTGTTTTCTATCACTGTAGATGATTTAGAGTTATGGTGCTATAGGTCAGAGACTGTTAAATCAGTTGTTTCCCTGGTTGGGGTCTGTTTTCTATCACTGTAGATGATTTAGAGTTATGGTGCTATAGGTCAGAGTTAACTGTTAAATCAGTTGTTTCCCTGGTTGGGGTCTGTTTTCTATCACTGTAGATGATTTAGATATGGTGCTAAGGTCTACACACCTGTTAAAACTATCACTGTAGAATTATCTTGGATACTGTTAAATCAAGACAGCAAAGACAACTGTTTTCTATCACTGTAGATGGCTAGCTAACACTACACTAATCGAGTCTGTTAAATCAGTTGAGTCTGTATCACTGTAGTTTTAGTTATGGTGCTAGGTCAGGTTAACTGTTAAATCAGTTGTTTCCCTGTTGGGTCTGATCACTGTAGATGATTTAGAGTTATGGTGCTATAGGTCAGAGGTAACTGTTAAATCAGTTGTTTAATTATCAATGTATCTTTGATACAAAGTTAACGGTTAAATGTTGCTCTGTTTTCTATCACTGTAGATGATTTAAATGGTGCTATAGATTAGTTAACTGTTAAATCAAACCTGGTTGGGGTCTGTTTTCTATCACTGTAGATGAAATGTATAGGAAAATGTAACTGTTAAATCAGTTGTTTCCCTGGTTGGGGTCTGTTTTCTATCACTGTAGATGATTTAGAGTTATGGTGTAGGTCATGTTTTCTGTTAAATCAACCCTGGTTGGGGTCTGTTTTCTATCACTGTAGATGATTTAGAGTTATGGTGCTATAGGTCAGAGTTAACTGTTAAATCAGTTGTTTCCCTGGTTGGGGTCTGTTTTCTATCACTGTAGATGATTTAGTGTTATGGTGCTCTAGGTCAGAGTTAACTGTTAAATCAGTTGTTTCCCTGGTTGGGGTCTGTTTTCTATCACTGTAGATGATTTAGAGTTATGGTGTTCTAGGTCAGAGTTAACTGTTAAATCAGTTGTTTCCCTGGTTGGGGTCTGTTTTCTATCACTGTAGATGATTTAGAGTTATGGTGCTATAGGTCAGAGTTAACTGTTAAATCAGTTGTTTCCCTGGTTGGGGTCTGTTTTCTATCACTGTAGATGATTTAGAGTTATGGTGCTATAGGTCAGAGGTAACCAGCCTGTTAAATCAGTTGTTTCCCTGGTTGGGGTCTGTTTTCTATCACTGTAGATGATTTAGAGTTATGGTGCTTTAGGTCAGAGTTTACTGTTAAATCAGTTGTTTCCCTGGTTGGGGTCTGTTTTCTATCACTGTAGATGATTTAGAGTTATGGTGCTATAGGTCAGAGGTAACCAGCCTGTTAAATCAGTTGTTTCCCTGGTTGGGGTCTGTTTTCTATCACTGTAGATGATTTAGAGTTATGGTGCTATAGGTCAGAGTTTACTGTTAAATCAGTTGTTTCCCTGGTTGGGGTCTGTTTTCTATCACTGTAGATGATTTAGAGTTATGGTGCTATAGGTCAGAGTTAACCAGCCTGTTAAATCAGTTGTTTCCCTGGTTGGGGTCTGTTTTCTATCACTGTAGATGATTTAGAGTTATGGTGCTATAGGTCAGAGGTAACCAGCCTGTTAAATCAGTTGTTTCCCTGGTTGGGGTCTGTTTTCTATCACTGTAGATGATTTAGAGTTATGGTGCTATAGGTCAGAGGTAACCAGCCTGTTAAATCAGTTGTTTCCCTGGTTGGGGTCTGTTTTCTATCACTGTAGATGATTTAGAGTTATGGTGCTATAGGTCAGAGTTAACTGTTAAATCAGTTGTTTCCCTGGCTGGGGTCTGTTTTCTATCACTGTAGATGATTTAGAGTTATGGTGCTATAGGTCAGAGGTAACCAGCCTGTTAAATCAGTTGTTTCCCTGGTTGGGGTCTGTTTTCTATCACTGTAGATGATTTAGAGTTATGGTGCTATAGGTCAGAGTTAACTGTTAAATCAGTTGTTTCCCTGGTTGGGGTCTGTTTTCTATCACTGTAGATGATTTAGAGTTATGGTGCTATAGGTCAGAGTTAACTGTTAAATCAGTTGTTTCCCTGGTTGGGGTCTGTTTTCTATCACTGTAGATGATTTAGAGTTATGGTGCTATAGGTCAGAGGTAACTGTTAAATCAGTTGTTTCCCTGGTTGGGGTCTGTTTTCTATCACTGTAGATGATTTAGAGTTATGGTGCTATAGGTCAGAGTTAACCAGCCTGTTAAATCAGTTGTTTCCCTGGTTGGGGTCTGTTTTCTATCACTGTAGATGATTTAGAGTTATGGTGCTATAGGTCAGAGGTAACTGTTAAATCAGTTGTTTCCCTGGTTGGGGTCTGTTTTCTATCACTGTAGATGATTTAGTGTTATGGTGCTATAGGTCAGAGGTAACTGTTAAATCAGTTGTTTCCCTGGTTGGGGTCTGTTTTCTATCACTGTAGATGATTTAGAGTTATGGTGCTATAGGTCAGAGTTAACTGTTAAATCAGTTGTTTCCCTGGTTGGGGTCTGTTTTCTATCACTGTAGATGATTTAGAGTTATGGTGCTATAGGTCAGAGTTAACTGTTAAATCAGTTGTTTCCCTGGTTGGGGTCTGTTTTCTATCACTGTAGATGATTTAGAGTTATGGTGCTATAGGTCAGAGGTAACCAGCCTGTTAAATCAGTTGTTTCCCTGGTTGGGGTCTGTTTTCTATCACTGTAGATGATTTAGAGTTATGGTGCTATAGGTCAGAGTTAACCAGCCTGTTAAATCAGTTGTTTCCCTGGTTGGGGTCTGTTTTCTATCACTGTAGATGATTTAGAGTTATGGTGCTATAGGTCAGAGGTAACCAGCCTGTTAAATCAGTTGTTTCCCTGGTTGGGGTCTGTTTTCTATCACTGTAGATGATTTAGAGTTATGGTGTTATAGGTCAGAGGTAACCAGCCTCTTAAATCAGTTGTTTCCCTGGTTGGGGTCTGTTTTATATCACTGTAGATGATTTAGAGTTATGGTGCTATAGGTCAGAGGTAACTGTTAAATCAGTTGTTTCCCTGGTTGGGGTCTGTTTTCTATCACTGTAGATGATTTAGAGTTATGGTGCTATAGGTCAGAGGTAACTGTTAAATCAGTTGTTTCCCTGGTTGGGGTCTGTTTTCTATCACTGTAGATGATTTAGAGTTATGGTGCTATAGCTCAGAGGTAACCAGCCTGTTAAATCAGTTGTTTCCCTGGTTGGGGTCTGTTTTCTATCCCTGTAGATGATTTAGAGTTATGGTGCTTTAGGTCAGAGTTTACTGTTAAATCAGTTGTTTCCCTGGTTGGGGTCTGTTTTCTATCACTGTAGATGATTTAGAGTTATGGTGCTATAGGTCAGAGTTAACTGTTAAATCAGTTGTTTCCCTGGTTGGGGTCTGTTTTCTATCACTGTAGATGATTTAGAGTTATGGTGCTATAGGTCAGAGGTAACTGTTAAATCAGTTGTTTCCCTGGTTGGGGTCTGTTTTCTATCACTGTAGATGATTTAGAGTTATGGTGCTATAGGTCAGAGGTAACCCGCTTGTTAAATCAGTTGTTTCCCTTTAATTGAAGGATTAATCAAGATGTCCATTGCATTGGTGATAGTGTAGAAATGAATGGCATGAATATATTAGATGAGAAATGTAACAACTTAACTATAGAAATTATTAACGGGAAGTTCACCCCTGCTGCATTTTTTCAACCAGCATCTTAGTTTGATGTGAAATGGCAGCATGTGTTGACTAATCCACATAAATATAGGACCATATAGGCCCTAGGACCATGCCTCAGGACTACCTGACATGATGATCCTTGCTGTCCCCAGTCCACCTGGCCGTGCTGCTGCTCCAGTTTCAACTGTTCTGCCTTATTATTATTCGACCATGCTGGTCATTTATGAACATTTGAACATCTTGGCCATGTTCTGTTATAATCTCCACCCGGCACAACCAGAAGAGGACTGGCCACCCCACATAGCCTGGTTCCTCTCTAGGTTTCTTCCTAGGTTTTGGCCTTTCTAGGGAGTTTTTCCTAGCCACCGTGCTTCTACACCTGCATTGCTTGCTGTTTGGGGTTTTAGGCTGAGTTTCTGTACAGCACTTTGAGATATCAGCTGATGTACGAAGGGCTATATAAATACATTTGATTTGATTTGAAATATTTGATAAGTAATGAAGTAAGAGAAGTCTCTTATAAGATCCTTCACAAATGTTATCATTGTAATAGCTGTGTCTCTAAATATGTTAATGTAATGTAGAAAATGAATATAGCTTTTGTGAATCTGATTTTTTTTTGTCGTCTGCATAGTGACA
This sequence comes from Oncorhynchus masou masou, assembly GCF_036934945.1. Lineage (NCBI taxonomy): Eukaryota > Metazoa > Chordata > Actinopteri > Salmoniformes > Salmonidae > Oncorhynchus > Oncorhynchus masou. The sequence continues at coordinate 44,523,455 of NC_088228.1, read as the reverse complement.
TATTTTTGACAGATATGAACATTTATATTAATGATGAGATAAGTAAACCTGTAAGCATTATTATATTAATGATGAGATAAGTAAACCTGTAAGCATTACCACGTTTGATATAATTGCTTATTTTACATACAGTACATACACAATGACTGCCAATACATTGTGGATTTGTTACTTTTATTGGGAAAAATGTGATTTAGAATATTATCTAACATCAGTGAAAAGTGTAAATAGCAAATGATCAAATACATGTTTACAGTATTTGTCAAGATGTAACTTGTCTATAGTGTAATATACTTGCTTTGTGCCTTTCTGGTTTTATTTAGTATTATTTTAATTTTGGGGTTGGGTCTTTTGTCATATGTGATGTTTGTATATTGTTTTGTACAATGTTCGTGTGATGCAATATGAATATATATATATTTTTTTAAATAAGACGAAGTTCTTCCGTAGTTGCATACCTTCCGGAACTTTTCTCGTTCAAGGTTTTTGTTTATTGGGGAAAGAATTTAGGCACGCACAGTAATGTTGCACCAACTAGTAACGTGAACGCAACTACTGAACTTTCAGGTACAGTGCATTTTTTGGAAACTTCTTGTTTATCGAAACACGACTGTTGTGTTTTAGTTAAGTATGTTAACCTTATTTGCACGTTCAGAGCACATTTGGGCAAGCAGCTAACGTTATCAATGGAGTTCAATTCCGAATATTTGGCTTGTTTAGTTAGTTAACGCTAGCTATCGAACGTTGGCTACGAGAGCTCACTAACTAGCTTGCTAGCTCAACGCATAATAAAGTATAACAGATCTGCTATGTAGCTCACTTGTTTAGTAATAATGAAGCATGACGTTCAAAGAACTATCTAGCTAACGTCTGTATTGATCCATTCCTATCACTGTGGGAACAGCCATGGCAACGGTGGACATGGATCCCGAGGTGGCACGGGGGTTGTTTGAGGAGGGGGCGACCTTGGTACTGCTGGGGGTTCCCGAGGGCACTGAGCTGGGCATTGACTACAAGAGCTGGCAGGTCGGGCCTCGCTTCCGCGGGGTGAAGATGATCCCACCAGGTCTCCACTTCCTCCACTACTGCTCCTCTAACGCACCAGACCGCGGGGGTGAAACAGGCCCGAGAACAGGCCTCTTCCTCACCCTGAAGCCCAGAGAGATCCTGCTGGCCCACTGGGACCCCAAAGAGGAGGATCTGGACTTCTCTGCCACTCAGAATGAAGATGAGGTGGGTCGGGTCCGCGCAGTCTTACGAGACCTTGACCCTTTCCTGGGGCCCTACCCGTACGAGGTGATGCGGAAATGGGTCTCCCTAACTGACAGGGTGAACCAGGAGCTGGCCACCAGGTTGCAGCCTCTCTCTGGGCGTGTGTGTGCCTTCAGCGACGTGATCCCAGAGCTCCAGCTCACACACACCAAGGATCGCGACGAGCAGAACCTGCCCAGGAATGACACAGAGTGTCAGAGCATGAGGGAGGGCCTGGACAGGCTTCCCAGGATGAAGCCAAGAGAGGGGACTGAGCTGAGGTTCTCCCCCATCCCCAGGCAGACCTACCCTCCTGGGGCCACCCCAGCCCAGATCACCCAGTGCAGCCTGGACCTGAGCTATGCCCTGGACAGTCTGCTAGAGAAACATCACCAGCAGCAGCCACTCAACGTGCTGGGTGAGTGAGAAGGGAGACCTACTTGGTATATTTGACCAGTTTATATGAATTTATGGAGCAGTTGAATTGGAACTTAGACTAGAATTGTATAGACAGCAGAACATCAAATGAGATTGGGGCGTAGATATTTGAATTGACATGATTAGAGCCCTGCAGTTGGTCATATTTCTCCCTCAGCTGCCAATCCTTAACCACTATAAACCACATTTTATGGGAAAACTGAGAAGGACAGTCTTTACTTTATATAGAGGTGTAAAATAAACTGTATATGTCTATTGTTTTGAGTTCATTGCCAGTTGATGATAAACTGTCTGACTGATTGCGCATCTTCCTTCTCTCTCTCTTTCTCTCTCCCTCTTTGCTCCTTGCCCTTCTCTCCCTGCCCCCCCCTTCCAGGTGAGCTGCAGTTTGCGTTTGTGTGTTTCCTCATTGGGAATGTGTACGAGGGCTTTGAGCACTGGAAGCGCCTTCTAGCCCTGCTGTGTCGCAGTGAGGAGGCCATGCGTCAGCGCCGGGATCTGTACCTGGGCCTCATCGCTGTGCTCTACCACCAGCTGGGAGAGATACCTCCAGACTTCTTTGTTGACATCGTGTCCCAGGACAACTTCCTCACCTCCACGCTACAGGTGAGCCGGCATGAATCTTTGAGAAGCAGGGTCCTGGGAATTGTTTAGTTTTTAGTTTATTATAAAGATGCATTTCAAATATTGCTTCTTCATCCTTTGTCATGTATTTCCTGTGAATTTGGTCATTTTCTACCCGAAGTTACAAAGAAAATGTTGTGATCCATTTAACCCCGAGAGTCGATCTCCCCATGGAAATTCAATTAGTGTAATAAAAACATCACCATGAAATCTGTCAGTTTAAGCAAGATATTTTTTTTGTATTGGATGCATCTCAAACCACTGCATTTCTCACTTCTGCATCTGCGGTGATTTGCTGTTGTGTTAGTCAGACCGTAAGACATTCTGTGAATCGGTCTTCTCACAAAATCGTCATTGGTGTCCAAACTAGAAGTCGACCGATTATGATTTTTCAACATGATTTTTCAACACCGATACCAATTAGGACCAAAAAAGACGATACCGATTAATCATCCGATTAAAAAATACAAATAATAATAATAATTTAATAATAATAAAAAAAATAAATATATATATATATATTTTTTTTTTAATTTGTAATAATGACAATTACAACAATACTGAATGAACACTTATTTTAACTTAATATATAACATCATTAAAATCAATTTAGCCTCAAGTAAATAATGAAACATGTTCAATTTGGTTTAAATAATGCAAAAACAAAGTGTTGGAGAAGAAAGTAAAAGTGCAATATGTGCCATGTAAGAAAACTAACGTTTCAGTTCCTTGCTCAGAATATGAAAACATATGAAAGCTGGTGGTTCCTTTTAACATGAGTCTTCAATATTCCCAGGTAAGAAGTTTTAGGTTGTAGTTATTATAGGAATTATAGGACTAATTCCCTCTATACCATTTGTATTTCATTAACATTTGACTATTGGATGTTCTTATAGGCACTTTAGTATTGCCAGTGTAACAGTATAGCTTCCGCCCCTCTCCTCGCTCCTCCCTGTGCTCGAACCAGCAACACAACTACAACAGTCACCATTGAAGCAGCGTTACCCATGCAGAGCAAGGGGAACAACTACTAGAAGGCTCTGAGCGAGTGACGTTTGAAACGCTATTAGCGCGCGCTAACTAGCCAGCCATTTCACATCGGTTACACCAGCCACATCTCGGGAGTTGATAGGCTTGAAGTCATAAACAGTGCAATGCTTGATGCACAACGAAGAGCTGCTGACAAAACACACGAAAGTGCTGTTTGAATGAATGTTTACGCGCCTGCTTCTGCCTACCACCGCTCAGTCAGATACTTATATGCTCAGTCAGATTATATGCAACGCATGACACGCTAGATAATATCTAGTAGTATCATCAACCATGACTCCAAAATCGCCATAAATAAACAGACTACGGTTTGCAACTGCACATGGGGGGAAAAAATCATACTTTTTGGAGAAATGTCCTCTGGTCTGATTAAACAAAAATAGAACTGTTTGGCCGTAATGACCATCGTTATGTTTGGAGGGGAAGGGGGAGGCTTGCAAGCCAAAGAACGCCATCCCAACCGTGAAACACGGGGGTGGCAGCATCATGTTGTGGTGGTGCTTTGCTGCAGGAGGGACTGGTGCACTTCACAAAATAGATGGCATCATTAGGTGGATATATTGAAGGAACATCAAGACATCGGTCAGGAAGTTAAAGCTTGGTCGCAAATGGGTCTTCCAAATGGACAATGACCCCAAGCATACTTTCAAAGTTGTGGCAAAATGGCTTAAGGACAACAAAGTCAAGGTATTGGAGTGGCCATCACAAAGCCCTGACCTCAATCCTATAGAAAATGTGTAGGCAGAACTGAAAAGCATGTGTGAGCAAGGAGGCCTACAAACCTGACTCAGTTACACCAGCTCTGTCAGGAGGAATGGGCCAAAATTCACCCAACTTATTGCGGGAAGCTTGTGGAAGGCTACCTGAAACGTTTGACCCAAGTTAAACCATTTAAAAGCAATGCTACCAAATACTAATTGAGTGTATGTAACTTCTGACCCACTGAGAATGTGATGAAATAAATAAAAACTGAAATTCTCTACTATTATTCTGACATTTCACATTCTTAAAATAAAGTGCTGATCCTAACTGACCTGAGATGGAATTTTTACTAGGATTTTATGTCAAAAATTGTGACAAACTGAGTTTAAATGTATTTGGCTAAGGTGTATGTAAACTTCTGACTTCAACTGTACATGTCTAGGACGCCCACATGCCTCAAGACTCGCCTGAATGTCCCCCGTTACCCAAAAAATTAATGGAAGTATATATTTGGAACTGTTTAGTACTGAAAAATAAAGTGTTAAATGCATGTTTGGACAGACAATTGAGAAACAACCTTCCTTCAGATTATTTTTTTTACGGGGAGGGACTATCTGTTCCATGTTGTGAATATGTTTTCAATGTGTTTTTTTGGGCGAAGATCAGTAAGGCCAAAACATTTTTCATAAAAAATGTGTGAACTCCTTCAAGACTGTTAGTAAAGCATTAAAGGTGAAGCTTGAGAGAACGAGTTGAGTTGAGAAAATGCAAAGCTGTCATCAGGGCAAAGGGTGGCTACTTCTGAAGAATCTCAAATATAAAATACATTTTGAATTGTTAAAACACTTTTTGGTTACTACATTATTCGATATGTGTTAATTCATAGATTTGATGTCTTCGCTATTATTCTACAATGTCGAATGAAGATGTGCTAATTCTTGACTGGGGCTGTACTTCAAGGGATTTAAAAATTCAAAATCAAATAGCTGAATTATCCTTAAGACTTTCTTAAAACAATTCCATGAGAAAAAGGTGTCAGGAACAGCTGGCTTAACTTGGTACCTTCACACACATTTTTGGTAAATGCTGAAAGCGACTTAAATGGCACATTTCTCAGGTCGGGAAACGATTAATTGCGTCACCAAATTCACAAGGGACTACATTACTAACGATGAAGAAACAATACTTAATACCTTTCCGCCCCTGTTCCCTCCATCAAAATTCAGCCTGTGGCTGAAAAAATGTCTGCGTGCTGTAGCTTCAAAACAGTCATCTAGGGGTTATACACATCATTTGGTCCTATCGCATCTGGCCACAAAACATTGTCTGCCATTTTCTATTAATTTCCCATTGATTCTACATGTTGAATCGTCTTCGTTCGTCCGCACCCAGCAGGTGATCTACTGAGCCTACATTCCTTATGGTGTCTCGCGCCTCTAACTCGCTCTCCATTTCCCTGCTCTCCCCCAGGACTTCTTCCAGTTTGCCAGTGGGCCGGGGGTGGACGGCACCCTGCGGAAGCGGGCAGAGAAGTTCAAGGCCCACTTGACCAAGAAGTTCCGCTGGGACTTTGAGGTCGATCCTGACGATTGTGATCCTGTCGTAGTGGAACTGCCTGATGGGGTCACACTGGACTGAGCTCAGAAGATTATCCAGGTTCCTGGGTCAGGGGAGGAAACAGGACTGAAACCACATTTTTAAAGAAGAGCGAGGACTTCTTTGTCTCATTTCTTTCCAGTGTGTTGCCTTGAATGGGAGTTTTACCACTAAGGAAAAACAACTGTCCTCCAAGGCTCTAGATTATGGGGTGTCACTCTCCATAGGCCAACCAGTGACAGTTCTGACCATGCTTTCCCCTCCCTGGCTCTCTGTCTGTAACCTCTGTCAGTCTACACATGAATGAGCACTTGGCCATCTGAACTGAATGGTTCAATTGGAATCAGGAATGAGGTCAATGTGGTCTCGGTGGATCATTCTAATGTTTTAGAGGAGAATTCTAAAATGTGGAAAACCTCACTTTAGTGGTGCTTCTGTGTTCAGGCAAGCACTTATCAAGTGAGTTTTTTGTTTTGTTTTTGGGAATTGCTTGTCTTTGACAGTACATCAGAAAAAGCCCAAGTAGGTTATTGTTGATTTGTGTTTGAGTTGACACCTTATCTGAAACTCATGTATTTCTTACAATGTAGAACATTCTAGTGGAAAATGACCCTAGAACAGTTAATTCTGAACATAATAAACTCTGACTTAATCTGACTGTGCCACTGAAGACTTGTTGTTTTTCAATGTGTGGGTATTCTACCCTGTGTGGACTATCCAGCAGAGTGTTAAACCCCCCACACACACACATTCCTTTTGTTTCATTTGTCCCCATTCGCTGTAATATTCTGTGTCTGGACGTTTCCTTTGTCCCCATTCGCTGTAACATTCTGTGTCTGGACGTTTCCTTTGTCCCCATTCGCTGTAATATTCTGTGTCTGGACGTTTCCTTTGTCCCCATTCGCTGTAACATTCTGTGTCTGGACGTTTCCTTTGTCCCCATTCGCTGTAACATTCTGTGTCTGGACGTTTCCTTTGTCCCCATTCGCTGTAATATTCTGTGTCTGGACGTTTCCTTTGAATAAACAACTTTTGGTTATTCTGTTATAAACAGATTATGTCCACTAGATGGCAGCCCTGATCTTCACTAGCTATTTATTGTTGTCTGTAGATCAATCTGGAGGGGAAATGTTTGGTCTCTGAGGATGTCAGTGAAACCTTTTAAAATGCCTTTTCCCCCCATTGATCTGTGATGGTTTTCACTAGATAACACTGCCACGGTCAAATTCCACAGCCACAACATTGGAATTGGATAAAAACATTACAAAAGGTTAGCAGTGTGTTTAGGTTTAAAATCCAACTTGTAGAATGCTGTTAACTCCTGCCAGTGAAGCACTGTTCTAAAAGGTGCCATACGGTATGTATGGCACCGTGCTTCTACACCTGCATTGCTTGCTGTTTGGGGTTTTAGGCTGGTTTCTGTACAGCACTTTGAGATATCAGCTGATGCAAGAAGGGCTTGATAAATACATTTGATTTGATATGTGCCGTTACATCTAAAGGTGCCATTACACCAGCCTCATCAACACTGTTCAAAATATGTTTGATGTTTGTTTTATGACAGGAAATAACTGCCAGGAGGTTTATTTATAACCACAAGACCTTGTCGTGGAAATGCTGCCTGTGTACCCACCCAGCCCCTGTCAGTCAATGTGGAGTTTCTACTTCATTAGATGTGGCATTTCCATGGAGCTCACATGCTGGTCAGGCTGCCAGTACAAACACTGACCTATCTGTCTCTCAACCTATCCCCTCAGAGCAGGTATCATACATGGAGGGAGTGTGTGTGTGTGAATGAGAGAGTTATGCATCGGTCCAATTTGTAAGTCGCTCTGGATAAGAGCGTCTGCTAAATGACTTAAATGTAAATGTCTTTGTAGGCATATTTCTCTGGATGTTTAATGTACTATCTGTGCATTGGCATTCTCTCTCAGATTGAGTCAATCTGTTTAAATCCGTTACCACTTTGTAGTAAAGCAAGGTGCATAATTATAATGAATTGTTTGAATTGAGTGTCTTTTTAGTAACTGACCAAGTCCCCATGATTATATGTGGAAAGGACTGGTGTGTGTGTGTTGTCTATAGCTGCTTTTTACAGTGCTATGGTGACCACTGGTTTCTCATCCCAATGTGTGTTTAGAAATGTTCACCAATGTGATTTCCTCTAACAGTGAATGGTAAACAGCTCAGTCCAGTCCTTCACTGTGTAATGCACAGCCAATCAGTGTGAACTACAAAAAAAATATTATTGGAAATGAATGACGCCATGTGAATATGCAGTGAGGAATCTGCTGTTCTTTATGTGCAGTGAAATGTGGCCATGTGAATATGCAGTGAGGAATCTGGTGTTCTGTATGTGCAGTGAGATTCAGTGAAATATGTGGCCATGTGAATATGCAGTGAGGAATCTGCTGTTCTTTATGTGCAGTGAGATTCAGTGAAATATGTGGCCATGTGAATATGCAGTGAGGAATCTGCTGTTCTTTATGTGCAGTGAGATTCAGTGAAATGTGGCCATGTGAATATGCAGTGAGGAATCTGCTGTTCTTTATGTGCAGTGAGATTCAGTGATATATGTGGCCATGTGAATATGCAGTGAGGAATCTGGTGTTCTGTATGTGCAGTGAAATGTGACCATGTGAATATGCAGTGAGGAATCTGGTGTTCTGTATGTGCAGTGAGATTCAGTGAAATATGTGGCCATGTGAATATGCAGTGAGGAATCTGGTGTTCTGTATGTGCAGTGAAATGTGGCCATGTGAATATGCAGTGAGGAATCTGCTGTTCTTTATGTGCAGTGAGATTCAGTGAAATATGTGTCCATGTGAATATGCAGTGAGGAATCTGGTGTTCTGTATGTGCAGTGAGATTCAGTGAAATATGTGGCCATGTGAATATGCAGTCAGGAATCTGGTGTTCTGTATGTGCAGTGAGATTCAGTGAAATATGTGGCCATGTGAATATGCAGTCAGGAATCTGGTGTTCTGTATGTGCAGTGAGATTCAGTGAAATATGTGTCCATGTGAATATGCAGTGAGGAATCTGGTGTTCTGTATGTGCAGTGAGATTCAGTGAAATATGTGGCCATGTGAATATGCAGTCAGGAATCTGGTGTTCTTTATGTGCAGTGAGATTCAGTGAAATATGTGGCCATGTGAATATGCAGTGAGGAATCTGCTGTTCTTTATGTGCAGTGAGATGCAGTGAGGAATCTGGTGTTCTGTATGTGCAGTGAAATGTGGCCATGTGAATATGCAGTGAGGAATCTGCTGTTCTGTATGTGCAGTGAGATTCAGTGAAATATGTGGCCATGTGAATATGAAATGAGGAATCTGCTGTTCTGTATGTGCAGTGAGATTCAGTGAAATATGTGGCCATTTGAATATGCAGTGAGGAATCTGCTGTTCTTTATGTGCAGTGAGATTCAGTGAAATATGTGGCCATGTGAATATGCAGTGAGGAATCTGGTGTTCTGTATGTGCAGTGAAATGTGGCCATGTGAATATGCAGTCAGGAATCTGGTGTTCTGTATGTGCAGTGAGATTCAGTGAAATATGTGGCCATGTGAATATGCAGTGAGGAATCTGGTGTACTGTATTTGCAGTGAGACTCAGTGAAATATGTGGCCATGTGAATATGCAGTGAGGAATCTGGTGTTCTGTATGTGCAGTGAAATGTGGCCATGTGAATATGCAGTGAGAAATCTGCTGTTCTTTATGTGCAGTGAGATTCAGTGAAATATGTGGCCATGTGAATATGCAGTGAGGAATCTGCTGTTTACATTTACATTACATTTAAGTCATTTAGCAGACGCTCTTATCCAGAGCGACTTACAAATTGGTGAATTCACCTTCTGACAACCAGTGGAACAGCCACTTTACAATAGTGCATCTAAATCATTTAAGGGGGGGGGTGAGAAGGATTACTTATCCTATCCTAGGTATTCCTTGAAGAGGTGGGGTTTCAGGTGTCTCCGGAAGGTGGTGATTGACTCTGCTGTCCTGGCGTCGTGAGGGAGTTTGTTCCACCATTAGGGGCCAGAGCAGCGAACAGTTTTGACTGGGCTGAGCGGGAACTGTACTTCCTCAGTGGTAGGGAGGCGAGCAGGCCAGAGGTGGATGAACGCAGTGCCCTTGTTTGGGTGTAGGGCCTGATCAGAGCCTGGAGGTACTGCGGTGCCGTTCCCCTCACAGCTCCGCAGGCAAGCACCATGGTCTTGTAGCGGATGCGAGCTTCAACTGGAAGCCAGTGGAGAGAGCGGAGGAGCGGGGTGACGTGAGAGAACTTGGGAAGGTTGAACACCAGACGGGCTGCGGCGTTCTGGATGAGTTGTAGGGGTTTAATGGCACAGGCAGGGAGCCCAGCCAACAGCGAGTTGCAGTAATCCAGACGGGAGATGACAAGTGCCTGGATTAGGACCTGCGCCGCTTCCTGTGTGAGGCAGGGTCGTACTCTGCGGATGTTGTAGAGCATGAACCTACAGGAACGGGCCACCGCCATGATGTTGGTTGAGAACGACAGGGTGTTGTCCAGGATCACGCCAAGGTTCTTAGCGCTCTGGGAGGAGGACACAATGGAGTTGTCAACCGTGATGGCGAGATCATGGAACGGGCAGTCCTTCCCCGGGAGGAAGAGCAGCTCCGTCTTGCCGAGGTTCAGCTTGAGGTGGTGATCCGTCATCCACACTGATATGTCTGCCAGACATGCAGAGATGCGATTCGCCACCTGGTCATCAGAAGGGGGAAAGGAGAAGATTAATTGTGTGTCGTCTGCATAGCAATGATAGGAGAGACCATGTGAGGTTATGACAGAGCCAAGTGACTTGGTGTATAGCGAGAATAGGAGAGGGCCTAGAACAGAGCCCTGGGGGACACCAGTGGTGAGAGCGCGTGGTTAGGAGACAGATTCTCGCCACGCCACCTGGTAGGAGCGACCTGTCAGGTAGGGACGCAATCCAAGCGTGGGCCGCGCCGGAGATGCCCAACTCGGAGAGGGTGGAGAGGAGGATCTGATGGTTCACAGTATCGAAGGCAGCCGATAGGTCTAGAAGGATGAGAGCAGAGGAGAGAGTTAGCTTTAGCAGTGCGGAGCGCCTCCGTGATACAGAGAAGAGCAGTCTCAGTTGAATGACTAGTCTTGAAACCTGACTGATTTGGATCAAGAAGGTCATTCTGAGAGAGATAGCGGGAGAGCTGGCCAAGGACGGCACGTTCAAGAGTTTTGGAGAGAAAAGAAAGAAGGGATACTGGTCTGTAGTTGTTGACATCGGAGGGATCGAGTGTAGGTTTTTTCAGAAGGGGTGCAACTCTCGCTCTCTTGAAGACGGAAGGGACGTAGCCAGCGGTCAGGGATGAGTTGATGAGCGAGGTGAGGTAAGGGAGAAGGTCTCCGGAAATGGTCTGGAGAAGAGAGGAGGGGATAGGGTCAAGCGGGCAGGTTGTTGGGCGGCCGGCCGTGCTGTTCTTTATGTGCAGTGAGATTCAGTGAAATATGTGGTCATGTGAATATGCAGTGAGGAATCTGCTGTTCTTTATGTGCAGTGAGATTCAGTGAAATATGTGGCCATGTGAATATGCAGTGAGGAATCTGGTGTTCTGTATGTGCAGTGAAATTCAGTGAAATATGTGGCCATGTGAATATGCAGTGAGGAATCTGCTGTTTTTTATGTGCAGTGAGACTCTGAAATATGTGGCCATGTGAATATGCAGTGAGGAATCTGCTGTTCTTTATGTGCAGTGAGACTCAGTGAAATATGTGGCCATGTGAATATGCAGTGAGGAATCTGCTGTTCTGTATGTGCAGTGAAATATGTGGCCATGTGAATACGCAGTCAGGAATCTGGTGTTCTGTATGTGCAGTGAGATTCAGTGAAATATGTGGCCATGTGAATATGCAGTGAGGAATCTGCTGTTCTTTATGTGCAGTGAGATGCAGTGAGGAATCTGGTGTTCTGTATGTGCAGTGAAATGTGGCCATGTGAATATGCAGTCAGGAATCTGGTGTTCTTTATGTGCAGTGAGATGCAGTGAGGAATCTGGTGTTCTGTATGTGCAGTGAAATGTGGCCATGTGAATATGCAGTCAGGAATCTGGTGTTCTGTATGTGCAGTGAAATGTGGCCATGTGAATATGCAGTGAGGAATCTGCTGTTCTGTATATGCAGTGAGATTCAGTGAAATATGTGGCCATGTGAATATGCAGTGAGGAATCTGCTGTTCTGTATGTGCAGTGAGATTCAGTGAAATATGTGGCCATGTGAATATGCAGTGAGGAATCTGCTGTTCTTTATGTGCAGTGAAATGTGGCCATGTGAATACGCAGTCAGGAATCTGGTGTTCTGTATGTGCAGTGAGATTCAGTGAAATATGTGGCCATGTGAATACGCAGTCAGGAATCTGGTGTTCTGTATGTGCAGTGAGATTCAGTGAAATATGTGGCCATGTGAATATGCAGTGAGGAATCTGCTGTTCTGTATGTGCAGTGAGATTCAGTGAAATATGTGGCCATGTGAATATGCAGTGAGGAATCTGCTGTTTTTTATGTGCAGTGAGATTCAGTGAAATATGTGGCCATGTGAATATGCAGTGAGGAATCTGCTGTTTTTTATGTGCAGTGAGATTCAGTGAAATATGTGGCCATGTGAATATGCAGTGAGGAATCTGGTGTTCTGTATGGGCAGTGAGACTCAGTGAAATATGTGGCCATGTGTATAACTAAATTGTTTTTGTGCATAGGTGCGTGTGTGTGGTAGTGAAGCCTTTACCAATGTGAGTCCACTGTGGCAGCTCTCCTAGCACTCTGCTCTCCCATGTGGCTCAGACTGCCCCTCCATCTCCTCTCTCTGTTTTCTCCTCTGGGTTTCCCTCATTTAGAAGTTCTAATAGTGTGTTGATGACCGGGCTGGAATTCTGCTCTCTCTCGGCTCCTCAGCAACAGGAGCTTCACATGTCTGACTCACAGGACCCAAATGTGAGGCAGGTAGGTGCACGCTCCCAGGGAGTGTGTGTCAGTGTCTGTATGTAAGGAACTGGGCTTGAGAGAGTGTGTGTGTTTAAAGCTTAGTGTACAGTATAAGTATGTCCAGAGGAGAGCTGTGTGTGTACGTGTGAACAATGTTTTCTGTTAGAAACTAACAAAAATAATAATCCTGTCTTTCAAAGATAAGTAGAAATCCAAATAACTTCACAGATCTTCATTGTAAAGGGTTTTAACACTGTTTCCAATGCTTGTTCAATGAACCATAAACAATTAATGAACATGCACCTGTGGAATGGTCGTTAAGACACTAACAGCTTACAGACGGTAGGCAATTAAGGTCACAGTTATGAAAACTTAGGGCACTAAAGAGGCTTTTCTACTGCCTAGTTACAACTGGAACGCACAATCCCTCCATCAGTGCTCAGACTGTCCGCAATAGGCTGAGAGAGGCTGGACTGAGGGCTTGCAGGCCTGTTGTAAGGCAGGTCCTCACCAGACATCACCGGCTACAACGTTGCCTATAGGCACAAACATTAGATGTTCCCCACAAACCCAACGTCTCTGGACCAGACAGGACTGGCAAAAAGTGCTCTTCACTAACGAGTTGCGGTTTTGTCTCACCAGGGGTGATGGTCGGATTCGCATTTATCGCCGAAGGAATGAGCATTACACCGAGGCCTGTACTCTGGAGCGGGATCGATTTGGAGGTGGAGGGTCCGTCATGGTCTGGGGCGTCACAGCATCATCGGACTGAGCTTGTTGTCATTGCAGTCAATCTCAACACTTCGTTACAGGGAAGACATCCTCCTCCCTCATGTGGTACCCTTCCTGCAGGCTCATCCTGACATGACCCTCCAGCATGACATTGCCACAGCCATACTGCTCGTTCTGTGTGTGATTTTCTGCAAGACAGGAATGTCAGTGTTCTGCCATGGCCAGCGAAGAGCCCGCATCTCAATCCCATTGAGCATGTCTGGGACCTGTTGGATCAGAGGGTGAGGCCTAGGGCCATTCCCCTCAGAAATGTCCGGGAACTTGCAGGTGCCTTGGGGGAAGAGTGGGGTAACATCTCACAGCAAGAACTGGTTAATCTGGTGCAGTCCATGAGGAGGAGGTGCAGTCCATCAGGAGGGGTCAGGAGACACTATGGCCCCATCTGAGGACACCCCCGGACAGGGCCAAACAGGAAGGATATAACCCCACCCACTTTGCCAAAGCACAGCCCCCACACCACTAGAGGGATATCTTCAACTACCAACTTACCATCCTGCGACAAGGCTGAGTATAGCCCACAAAGATCTCCGCCATGGCACAACCCAAGGGGGGGCGCCAACCCAGACAGAATGACCACATCAGTGAATCAACCCACTCAGGTGACGCACCCCCTCCAGGGACGGCATGAGAGAGCCCCAGTAAGCCAGTGACTCAGGCCCTGTAATAGGGTTAGAGGCAGAGAATCCCAGTGGAAAGAGGGGAACCGGTCAGGCAGAGACAGCAAGGGCGGTTCCTTGCTCCAGAGCCTTTCGTTCACCTTCCCACTCCTGGGCCAGACTACACTCAATCATATGACCCACTGAAGAGATGAGTCTTCAGTAAAGACTTAAAAGTTGAGACCGAGTTTGCGTCTCTGACATGGGTAGTCAGACCGTTCCATAAAAATGGAGCTCTATAGGAGAAAGCCCTGCCCCCAGCTGTTTGCTTAGAAATTCTAGGGACAATTAGGAGGCCTGCGTCTTGTGACCGTAGTGTATGTGTAGGTATGTACGGCAGGACCAAATCAGAGAGATAGGTAGGTAGGAGCAAGCCCATGTAATGCTTTGTAGGTTAGCAGTAAAACCTTGAAATCAGCCCTTGCTTTGACAGGAAGCCAGTGCTCTATGACATGCTCCATCTAACAACATTAATGAAGTAGCAGCTGTGTTCATATACGTTAGATGTTCCCCTGTACTAAAGGGCAGTGGGCTATGACATGCTACATCTAACAACATTAATGAAGTAGCAGCTGTGTTCATATACATTAGATGTTCCCCTGTACTAAAGGGCAGTGGGCTATGACATTACATCTAAGTAACATTAATGAAGTAGCAGCTGTGTTCATATACATTAGATGTTCCCCTGTACTAAAGGGCAGTGGGCTATGACATGCTACATCTAACAACATTAATGACGTAGCAGCTGTGTTCATATACATTAGATGTTCCCCTGTACTAAAGGGCAGTGGGCTATGACATGCTACATCTAACAACATTAATGACGTAGCAGCTGTGTTCATATACATTAGATGTTCCCCTGTACCAAAGGGCAGTGGGCTATGACATGCTACATCTAACAACATTAATGTTCATATACATTAGATGTTCCCCTGTACTAAAGGGCAGTGACAGCAGCTGTGTTCATATACATTAGATGTTCCCCTGTACCAAAGGGCAGTGGGCTATGACATGCTACATCTAACAACATTAATGAAGTAGCAGCTGTGTTCATATACATTAGATGATGTCGCCACAATCTAGGACTGATAGGAATTTCTGCTGAATAATCTGCTTCCTAATATTTATCTAGAGGGAGGACGTATTTCTATGTGTAGAATACCAGCCCACAGACTGGTACCTCAAGATCAGAGCAGATGAATGTGGTTGCAGCTAATTCTTAAAGCTTTCTGAACAATTCTACAGTTAAAGAAATTTCCAAAATGTTAAATAGGTATGACCTCCCCCACTGTGTAGCTTTTACAAGCACAGAGCCCTGGTCTTCAGCTCAGCAGTACAGCACTTTAGATAATGGACTTTATGAACCGCTGATTGTATTGGGTTACCATTATGGATGTGTGTGTGTATTTTCATTTATGCGTACATGTCTTGTGTGTGTGTATACTACACTGAACAGAAATATAAATGCAACATGTAAAGTTTGTGTTTCATGAGCTATAATAAACAATCCCAGAAATGTTCCATACGCACAAAATGCTTATTTCTCCCAAATTTTGTACACATTTGTTTACATACCATGTTAGTGAGAATCTGTATTTTGTCAAGATAATCCATCCACTTGATAGGTGTGGCATATCAAGAAGCTGATTAAACAGCATGATCATTACACAGGTGCACCTTGTGCTGGGGTCAAGAAAAGGCCACTCTAAAATGTGCAGTTTTGTCACACAACACAATGCCACAGATGTTTTGAGGGAGCGTGAAATTGGCATGTTGACTGCTGCAATGTCCACCAGAGCTGATGCCAGAGAATGTATTGTTAATTTCTCTACCATAAGTCGCCTCCAACGTCGTTTTAAAGAATTTGGCAGTACGTTTAACCTGCCACACAACCGCAGACCACGTATTTGCGTCGTGTGGGCGAGTGGTTTGCTGATGTCAACGTTGTGAATAGAGTGCCCCAATGTGGAGGTGGGGTTATGGTATGGACCGGCATAAGCTACAGACAACAAACACAATTACATTTTATCGATGGCAATTTGAATGCTCAGAGATACCGTGGTCAGATACTGAGGCCCATTGTCATTCATCAGCTGACATCACCTCCTGTTTCAGCATAATGCACGGCTCCATGTCGCAAAGATCTGTACCCAATTCCTGGAAGCTGAAAATGTCCCAATGGCCTGCATACTCACCAGACATGTCACCCATTGAGCATGTTTGGGATTCTCTGGATGGCTGCTCTGGCACTACGTGTACAGAAGTGTGTTCCAGTTCCCGGCAATATCCAGCAACTTTGCACAGCCATTGAAGATGAGTGGGACAACATTCCACAGCCTGGTCATCTCTATGTGAAGGAGATGAGTCGCGCTGTCTGAGGGAAATGGTGGTCAAACCAGATGCAGGTTTTCTGATCCATGCCCTTACTTTTTTTAAAGGCATCTGTGATGCATATCAGTATTCCCAGTCATGAAATCTGTAAATTATGGCCTGATTGAAATAAATTAATCAACTGATTTCCTTATATGAACTATAAACTATAGTGTGTGTTGTCAGGTAGGGCTATATCAAGATCTGAAGGCTCCATTGGTCCGATATAGACAGCGTGGTCTATCCGAGAAGGTCCTGGGGTCGCCATTTGTTGGAGTTGCCTGGAGAGCGAAGAGCGAAAATCTACCCTGTGCCATAATGATTTCTGCTCTCACAGCATCCCGTCTGCAGCACTGCAGGAAGACAAACACAGACGCTCGGCCGGAAGAGCGTGCCGAGCGTGTGGTTTCATTAGACGCCCAGTGCGAAAATGAGACTGGATGTTTTGATTTTAGCTTGTCATATTGAGTAGTGTGGGCCAGAGATGGAGCATACAGTAGATTTGTAATGAGAGAAACTTATTTAGAAGTGTAGAAGTTGAAAGGAAACAAAAGTTTCATGCACCCAGAGACCAAAGAAATCCTCGCCCGTCATCACCTGTGGATGAGAGACAGGAGGAGAGAGGGCTAGAATAGGAGAAATGGGGGGAAAAGGGGAGACATTCTGTTCTTCCTACCTTTCACAAGGTCTCTTACCTTACCTGGTCTGGCATCTCCTTACAGTTGACAACTTACTGCATAGTTACTGCCTGTGTGTGTGTGTGTGTGTGTGTGTGCTTGTGTGTGTGTGCTTGTGTGCTTGTGTGTCTAAGATTAGGGGGGATGACAAAAAATGATGTGCGTCTAAACCGGATGCAGTTTGATTGTCATTTCAAGTGGAGGTCCAATTCGCTAACATTGCCCCCTTATCCCTCGATTAAGCTTGAGGGAGCGAGTGAACAACTTTGGTAACTTGCTGGGGCGATATGACCCACAATTCACTGCAAATTGTAGTCACATTGCTTCCAAGATGGCGTAGCAGTAAGACGTGTTTGTTTTCGTCCCCATTGTCTTTATCGTTTTTTTTGTGTACATTTCATTATATTTCAATCTCTTTTTTCCATTTTCAAATTCAATATACCTTCCTGCAACCCGCCTCAACCAGTGTGGTACGGATCTGCTATGTTTTTATTCCTTATAACATGAACCTCCATCAAAAGCTAGCCAGCTAATTATCTACTAGCTAATTAGTCATTCTTAGCCTCTTCTAGCGGTCTTTACCTTAGCTCACTCAGACTCCAGACACTTTTGCCCAGATAATACCTGCCAGTCTGCACAGCGCCATATCAGCCCTGAGCATATCGGACTGCTTTTTTCCACTACATCACCTGCCGCAAGCCCCGCCGATCCATCACGACTGGTCTGCTGGTCTACTGACGTAATTCAGCCGATGTGCTCTCAACCGGCCTCTGCGTCGTGGATGTTTATGATCCATCTGCTAGCCCCGGCCCGAGAGCTTCCTGAACCTTTTGTCTCCCGCCTAGCGTTGTAATCGACTACTGAATGGCTCCCTGTTTCACCTATTGCGGTTCATTGGACCCTATGATCACTCGGCTGCACAGCTGATGCCTGCTGGACTGTTCATTAACACGGTACCTCATTTTGTTTATCTGTCAGCCCCAGCCTCCAACTCAGGCCCTGTGTGTAGCTAACTGACCCTCTGCCCATTCATCGCCATTTACCTATTGTTGTTGCCCTAGCTGTTTACCCATTGTTGTCTTAGCTCTCCCAATCAATACCTGTGATTGCTTTATGCCTTTCCTTAATGTCAATATGCCTTGTATACTGTTGTTTAGGGCAGCTCTCATTGTTTGATTTTACTGCTGAGCCCCTAGTCCATGCCTCAGATAGCCCCCTTGTCCCAACCCCACACATGCGGAGACCGCACCTAGCTTAACTGTTGCCTCCAGAGATGCAACTTCTCTCATTGTCACTCAATGCCTAGGTTTACCCCCGCTGTACTCTCACCCTACCATAACTTTGTCTGTACGCTATGCCCTGAATCTATCCTACCATACCCAGAAATCTGCTCCTTTAATTCTCTGTTCCCAAAGCACTAGACGACCAGTTCTTATAGCCTTTAGCCGTACCCTCATCCTACTCCTCTTCTGTTCTTCTGGTGATGTAGAGGTTAACCCAGCCTCTGTGTGTCCCCAGGCGCTCTCATTTGTTGACTTTTGCAACTGTAAATGCCTTCTGTTGTGCATGTTAACATTAGAAGCCTTCTGTTGTGCATGGTAACATTAGAAGCCTTCTGTTGTGCATGTTAACATTAGAAGCCTTCTGTTGTGCATGGTAACATTAGAAGCCTTCTGTTGTGCATGTTAACATTAGAAGCCTTCTGTTGTGCATGGTAACATTAGAAGCCTTCTGTTGTGCATGTTAACATTAGAAGCCTTCTGTTGTGCATGTTAACATTAGAAGCCTTCTGTTGTGCATGTTAACATTAGAAGCCTTCTGTTGTGCATGGTAACATTAGAAGCCTTCTGTTGTGCATGTTAACATTAGAAGCCTTCTGTTGTGCATGGTAACATTAGAAGCCTTCTGTTGTGCATGTTAACATTAGAAGCCTTCTGTTGTGCATGTTAACATTAGAAGCCTTCTGTTGTGCATGTTAACATTAGAAGCCTTCTGTTGTGCATGGTAACATTAGAAGCCTTCTGTTGTGCATGTTAACATTAGAAGCCTTCTGTTGTGCATGTTAACATTAGAAGCCTTCTGTTGTGCATGTTAACATTAGAAGCCTTCTGTTGTGCATGTTAACATTAGAAGCCTTCTGTTGTGCATGGTAACATTAGAAGCCTTCTGTTGTGCATGTTAACATTAGAAGCCTTCTGTTGTGCATGGTAACATTAGAAACCTTCTGTTGTGCATGGTAACATTAGAAGCCTTCTGTTGTGCATGTTAACATTAGAAGCCTTCTGTTGTGCATGGTAACATTAGAAGCCTTCTGTTGTGCATGTTAACATTAGAAGCCTTCTGTTGTGCATGTTAACATTAGAAGCCTTCTGTTGTGCATGGTAACATTAGAAGCCTTCTGTTGTGCATGTTAACATTAGAAGCCTTCTGTTGTGCATGTTAACATTAGAAGCCTTCTGTTGTGCATGTTAACATTAGAAGCCTTCTGTTGTGCATGTTAACATTAGAAGCCTTCTGTTGTGCATGTAACATTAGAAGCCTTCTGTTGTGCATGTTAACATTAGAAGCCTTCTGTTGTGCATGTTAACATTAGAAGCCTTCTGTTGTGCATGTTAACATTAGAAGCCTTCTGTTGTGCATGTTAACATTAGAAGCCTTCTGTTGTGCATGGTAACATTAGAAGCCTTCTGTTGTGCATGTTAACATTAGAAGCCTTCTGTTGTGCATGTTAACATTAGAAGCCTTCTGTTCCCATGTTAACATTAGAAGCCTTCTGTTGTGCATGTTAACATTAGAAGCCTTCTGTTGTGCATGTTAACATTAGAAGCCTTCTGTTGTGCATGTTAACATTAGAAGCCTTCTGTTGTGCATGGTAACATTAGAAGCCTTCTGTTGTGCATGTTAACATTAGAAGCCTTCTGTTGTGCATGTTAACATTAGAAGCCTTCTGTTGTGCATGGTAACATTAGAAGCCTTCTGTTGTGCATGGTAACATTAGAAGCCTTCTGTTGTGCATGGTAACATTAGAAGCCTTCTGTTGTGCATGTTAACATTAGAAGCCTTCTGTTGTGCATGGTAACATTAGAAGCCTTCTGTTTGTGCATGGTAACATTAGAAGCCTTCTGTTGTGCATGTTAACATTAGAATGTGTAACATTAGAATGCATGTTAACATTAGAAGCCTTCTGTTGTGCATGTTAACATTAGAAGCCTTCTGTTGTGCATGTTAACATTAGAAGCCTTCTGTTGTGCATGTTAACATTAGAAGCCTTCTGTTGTGCATGTTAACATTAGAAGCCTTCTGTTGTGCATGTTAACATTAGAAGCCTTCTGTTGTGCATGTTAACATTAGAAGCCTTCTGTTGTGCATGGTAACATTAGAAGCCTTCTGTTGTGCATGTTAACATTAGAAGCCTTCTGTTGTGCATGTTAACATTAGAAGCCTTCTGTTGTGCATGTTAACATTAGAAGCCTTCTGTTGTGCATGTTAACATTAGAAGCCTTCTGTTGTGCATGTTAACATTAGAAGCCTTCTGTTGTGCATGTTAACATTAGAAGCCTTCTGTTGTGCATGGTAACATTAGAAGCCTTCTGTTGTGCATGGTAACATTAGAAGCCTTCTGTTGTGCATGGTAACATTAGAAGCCTTCTGTTGTGCATGGTAACATTAGAAGCCTTCTGTTGTGCATGTTAACATTAGAAGCCTTCTGTTGTGCATGTTAACATTAGAAGCCTTCTGTTGTGCATGTTAACATTAGAAGCCTTCTGTTGTGCATGTTAACATTAGAAGCCTTCTGTTGTGCATGTTAACATTAGAAGCCTTCTGTTGTGCATGGTAACATTAGAAGCCTTCTGTTGTGCATGGTAACATTAGAAGCCTTCTGTTGTGCATGTTAACATTAGAAGCCTTCTGTTGTGCATGTTAACATTAGAAGCCTTCTGTTGTGCATGTTAACATTAGAAGCCTTCTGTTGTGCATGGTAACATTAGAAGCCTTCTGTTGTGCATGGTAACATTAGAAGCCTTCTGTTGTGCATGTTAACATTAGAAGCCTTCTGTTGTGCATGTTAACATTAGAAGCCTTCTGTTGCATGTTAACATTAGAAGCCTTCTGTTGTGCTTAGAAGCCTTCTGTTGTGCATGTTAACATTAGAAGCCTTCTGTTGTGCATGTTAACATTAGAAGCCTTCTGTTGTGCATGTTAACATTAGAAGCCTTCTGTTGTGCATGGTAACATTAGAAGCCTTCTGTTGTGCATGGTAACATTAGAAGCCTTCTGTTGTGCATGGTAACATTAGAAGCCTTCTGTTGTGCATGTTAACATTAGAAGCCTTCTGTTGTGCATGTTAACATTAGAAGCCTTCTGTTGTGCATGGTAACATTAGAAGCCTTCTGTTGTGCATGTTAACATTAGAAGCCTTCTGTTGTGCATGTTAACATTAGAAGCCTTCTGTTGTGCATGTTAACATTAGAAGCCTTCTGTTGTGCATGTTAACATTAGAAGCCTTCTGTTGTGCATGTTAACATTAGAAGCCTTCTGTTGTGCATGTTAACATTAGAAGCCTTCTGTTGTGCATGTTAACATTAGAAGCCTTCTGTTGTGCATGGTAACATTAGAAGCCTTCTGTTGTGCATGTTAACATTGCATGAAGCCTTCTGTTGTGCATGTTAACATTAGAAGCCTTCTGTTGTGCATGTTAACATTAGAAGCCTTCTGTTGTGCATGTTAACATTAGAAGCCTTCTGTTGTGCATGGTAACATTAGAAGCCTTCTGTTGTGCATGGTAACATTAGAAGCCTTCTGTTTGCATGTTAACATTAGAAGCCTTCTGTTTGCATGTTAACATTAGAAGCCTTCTGTTGTTAACATTAGAAGCCTTCTGTTGTGCATGTTAACATTAGAAGCCTTCTGTTGTGCATGGTAACATTAGAAGCCTTCTGTTGTGCATGTTAACATTAGAAGCCTTCTGTTGTGCATGGTAACATTAGAAGCCTTCTGTTGTGCATGGTAACATTAGAAGCCTTCTGTTGTGCATGTTAACATTAGAAGCATTAGAAGCCTTCTGTTGTGCATGTTAACATTAGAAGCCTTCTGTTGTGCATGGTAACATTAGAAGCCTTCTGTTGTGCATGGTAACATTAGAAGCCTTCTGTTGTGCATGTTAACATTAGAAGCCTTCTGTTGTGCATGTTAACATTAGAAGCCTTCTGTTGTGCATGTTAACATTAGAAGCCTTCTGTTGTGCATGTTAACATTAGAAGCCTTCTGTTGTGCATGGTAACATTAGAAGCCTTCTGTTGTGCATGTTAACATTAGAAGCCTTCTGTTTGTGCAGCCTTCTGTTGTGCATTAACATTAGAAGCCTTCTGTTGTGCATGTTAACATTAGAAGCCTTCTGTTGTGCATGTTAACATTAGAAGCCTTCTGTTGTGCATGTTAACATTAGAAGCCTTCTGTTGTGCATGTAACATTAGAAGCCTTCTGTTGTGCATGGTAACATTAGAAGCCTTCTGTTGTGCATGTAACATTAGAAGCCTTCTGTTGTGCATGTTAACATTAGAAGCCTTCTGTTGTGCATGTTAACATTAGAAGCCTTCTGTTGTGCATGGTAACATTAGAAGCCTTCTGTTGTGCATGGTAACATTAGAAGCCTTCTGTTGTGCATGTTAACATTAGAAGCCTTCTGTTGTGCATGGTAACATTAGAAGCCTTCTGTTGTGCATGGTAACATTAGAAGCCTTCTGTTGTGCATGGTAACATTAGAAGCCTTCTGTTGTGCATGTTAACATTAGAAGCCTTCTGTTGTGCATGTTAACATTAGAAGCCTTCTGTTGTGCATGTTAACATTAGAAGCCTTCTGTTGTGCATGGTAACATTAGAAGCCTTCTGTTGTGCATGTTAACATTAGAAGCCTTCTGTTGTGCATGTTAACATTAGAAGCCTTCTGTTGTGCATGGTAACATTAGAAGCCTTCTGTTGTGCATGTTAACATTAGAAGCCTTCTGTTGTGCATGTTAACATTAGAAGCCTTCTGTTGTGCATGGTAACATTAGAAGCCTTCTGTTGTGCATGGTAACATTAGAAGCCTTCTGTTGTGCATGTAACATTGTGTTGTGCATGGTAACATTAGAAGCCTTCTGTTGTGCATGGTAACATTAGAAGCCTTCTGTTGTGCATGTTAACATTAGAAGCCTTCTGTTGTGCATGTTAACATTAGAAGCCTTCTGTTGTGCATGTTAACATTAGAAGCCTTCTGTTGTGCATGTTAACATTAGAAGCCTTCTGTTGTGCATGGTAACATTAACATTAGAAGCCTTCTGTTGTGCATGGTAACATTAGAAGCCTTCTGTTGTGCATGTTAACATTAGAAGCCTTCTGTTGTGCATGTTAACATTAGAAGCCTTCTGTTGTGCATGTTAACAGCCTTCTGTTGTGCATGAAGCCTTCTGTTGTGCATGGTAACATTAGAAGCCTTCTGTTGTGCATGGTAACATTAGAAGCCTTCTGTTGTGCATGGTAACATTAGAAGCCTTCTGTTGTGCATGTTAACATTAACATTAGAAGCCTTCTGTTGTGCATGTTAACATTAGAAGCCTTCTGTTGTGCATGGTAACATTAGAAGCCTTCTGTTGTGCATGTGTAACATTAGAAGCCTTCTGAAGCCTTCTGTTGTGCATGTTAACATTAGAAGCCTTCTGTTGTGCATGTTAACATTAGAAGCCTTCTGTTGTGCATGTTAACATTAGAAGCCTTCTGTTGTGCATGGTAACTTCTGTTGTGCATGTTAACATTAGAAGCCTTCTGTTGTGCATGGTAACATTAGAAGCCTTCTGTTGTGCATGGTAACATTAGAAGCCTTCTGTTGTGCATGGTAACATTAGAAGCCTTCTGTTGTGCATGTTAACATTAGAAGCCTTCTGTTGTGCATGTTAACATTAGAAGCCTTCTGTTGTGCATGTTAACATTAGAAGCCTTCTGTTGTGCATGTTAACATTAGAAGCCTTCTGTTGTGCATGTTAACATTAGAAGCCTTCTGTTGTGCATGGTAACATTAGAAGCCTTCTGTTGTGCATGTTAACATTAGAAGCCTTCTGTTGTGCATGGTAACATTAGAAGCCTTCTGTTGTGCATTAACATTAGAAGCCTTCTGTTGTGCATGTTAACATTAGAAGCCTTCTGTTGTGCATGTTAACATTAACATTAGAAGCCTTCTGTTGTGCATGGTAACATTAGAAGCCTTCTGTTGTGTTAACATGTGCATAACATTAGAAGCCTTCTGTTGTGCATGTTAACATTAGAAGCCTTCTGTTGTGCATGGTAACATTAGAAGCCTTCTGTTGTGCATGGTAACATTAGAAGCCTTCTGTTGTGCATGTTAACATTAGAAGCCTTCTGTTGTGCATGGTAACATTAGAAGCCTTCTGTTGTGCATGGTAACATTAGAAGCCTTCTGTTGTGCATGGTAACATTAGAAGCCTTCTGTTGTGCATGGTAACATTAGAAGCCTTCTGTTGTGCATGTTAACATTAGTTAACAAGCCTTCTGTTGTGCATGTTAACATTAGAAGCCTTCTGTTGTGCATGGTAACATTAGAAGCCTTCTGTTGTGCATGGTAACATTAGAAGCCTTCTGTTGTGCATGGTAACATTAGAAGCCTTCTGTTGTGCATGTTAACATTAGAAGCCTTCTGTTGTGCATGGTAACATTAGAAGCCTTCTGTTGTGCATGGTAACATTAACATTAGAAGCCTTCTGTTGTGCATGGTAACATTAGAAGCCTTCTGTTGTGCATGTAACATTAGAAGCCTTCTGTTGTGCATGGTAACATTAGAAGCCTTCTGTTGTGCATGTTAACATTAGAAGCCTTCTGTTGTGCATGTTAACATTAGAAGCCTTCTGTTGTGCATGTTAACATTAGAAGCCTTCTGTTGTGCATGTTAACATTAGAAGCCTTCTGTTGTGCATGTAACATTAGAAGCCTTCTGTTGTGCATGTTAACATTAGAAGCCTTCTGTTGTGCATGCATTAACATTAGAAGCCTTCTGTTGTGCATGGTAACATTAGAAGCCTTCTGTTGTGCATGTTAACATTAGAAGCCTTCTGTTGTGCATGTTAACATTAGAAGCCTTCTGTTGTGCATGGTAACATTAGAAGCCTTCTGTTGTGCATGGTAACATTAGAAGCCTTCTGTTGTGCATGTTAACATTAGAAGCCTTCTGTTGTGCATGTTAACATTAGAAGCCTTCTGTTGTGCATGTTAACATTAGAAGCCTTCTGTTGTGCATGTTAACATTAGAAGCCTTCTGTTGTGCATGTTAACATTAGAAGCCTTCTGTTGTGCATGTTAACATTAGAAGCCTTCTGTTGTGCATGTTAACATTAGAAGCCTTCTGTTGTGCATGTTAACATTAGAAGCCTTCTGTTGTGCATGTTAACATTAGAAGCCTTCCTTCTGCCTTTGTGCATGTTAACATTAGAAGCCTTCTGTTGTGCATGTTAACATTAGAAGCCTTCTGTTGTGCATGTTAACATTAGAAGCCTTCTGTTGTGCATGTTAACATTAGAAGCCTTCTGTTGTGCATGTTAACATTAGAAGCCTTCTGTTGTGCATGTTAACATTAGAAGCCTTCTGTTGTGCATGGTAACATTAGAAGCCTTCTGTTGTGCATGTTAACATTAGAAGCCTTCTGTTGTGCATGTTAACATTAGAAGCCTTCTGTTGTGCATGGTAACATTAGAAGCCTTCTGTTGTGCATGTTAACATTAGAAGCCTTCTGTTGTGCATGTTAACATTAGAAGCCTTCTGTTGTGTTAACATGGTAACATTAGAAGCCTTCTGTTGTGCATGTTAACATTAGAAGCCTTCTGTTGTGCATGTTAACATTAGAAGCCTTCTGTTGTGCATGTTAACATTAGAAGCCTTCTGTTGTGCATGGTAACATTAGAAGCCTTCTGTTGTGCATGTTACTATAAAAATCTAACTTTCATTAAATCACACATGCAAGATAGCAAATTAAAGCTACACTTGTGAATCCAGCCAACATGTCAGATTTCAAAAAGGCTTTTCGGTGAAAGTGAACAATGCTATTATCTGAGGATAGCACCATAGTAAACAAAGAGAGAAAAGCATATTTCAACCCTGCAGGCGCGACACAAAACGTAGAAATAAAAATATAATTAATGCCCTGCCTTTGAAGAGCTTCTTTTGTTGGCACTCCAATATGTCCAATAAACATCACAAATGACATCCAGTGTAAGCAGTAGGAACTACAATAAGGTCCCTTAGAAATCTGGATTCCCTATGAAACCACATTGAAAAGAGAGTGACCTCAAAGAAAAACAAATCTGAATGGGTTGTCCTCAGGGTTTCACCTGCTAAATAAGTTCTGTTATACTCACAGGCATGAATCAAAACTTCTATCTAGATCTACTAATAATATATCATATCGTATCTTCTGGGGATGAGTAGCAGGCAGTTGAATTTGGGCATGCTTTTCATCCAAAATTCCGAATGCTGCCCCCTACTCTAGTGAAGTTAACCCAACCCCTTAGCTTGAATAGCTTTAGGTTGGTTGTTTTTAAGCTCACCTTCAAAATCTCCAAGGACGGTGCCTCTCCGATCATCACTCTCCCTTGCTTGGGCAAGGGACATTTAAGGTACACTTGGATGTGACGATGTAAAACGCAATTCAAGGGCTGAGGGTTTAGGGCCGAGGGCTGTAGATTTTGAGTTTGAAATGCATTCCGTACCGTATCGTCTTGCACACGCTTGCCTGCATCTAGCTGATCTGGGTATAATCATTAACCTCTCTGGGATATATGTGGGACGGTAGCGTCCCACCTGACCGAAAGCCAGAGAAAATCCAGAGCGCCAAATTCAAATAAATTACTACAAAAATCATACTTTCATGAAATCACACATGTAAGATACCAAATTAGAACTACACTTGTTGTGAATCCAGCCATCATGTCAGATTTCAAAAAGGCTTTTTGGCGAAAGCAAATTATGCTATTATCTGAGGATAGCACCATAGTAAACAAAGAGGGAGAAGCATATTTCAACCCAGCAGGCACGACACAAAACGTAGAAATAAAAATATAATTCATTGCTTACCTTTGATGAGCTTCTTTTGTTGGCACTCCAATATGTCCCAAAAATATAAAAAACGGTCCCCCCCCGGTCCCCCCCATTTGTTCAATTAATTCCGTTGATATATATCCAAAATGTCCATTTATTTGGCGCGTTTGATCCAGAAAAACACCGGTTCCAACGTGCGCAACGTGACTACAAAATAACTCAAAAGTTACCTGTAAACTTTGCCATAACATTTCAAACTACACCAAATAAATTGACATTTTGGATATATATCGACGGAATTAAACGAATAAAAGGACAATTTGTGATGTTAGTAGTAGTCGATGCAGGGACGCAGACCTCCATCTTTCTTTCCCACGAAGAAGAAACCTGCAACAGATGGGGATGTTGAGGAGCGAATTAAACCTGCCTCGAGAGACTCCCGGATGTATTTGTCCATGACTGCAGCTTCAGGGATTGAGAGGGACTAAAGACAGCCCCGGGAAGAGGTGGAGCCTGGTAGGAGTTCTATGGCGCAGTCGTCTGGGCGATGGAGAGGAAGGGTGGTGGCTTGCCTCTCACTGAAGGCCTCTCAGAGGTCAAAGTATTCGGCAGGGAGAGAGGAGAAGTCTTTGTCTTCAATGGATGCAGGGGGACGCGGCAAGCCTCTAGGAGGGGTTCTTAGACATTTAGTCTGGCAGTTCTTACCCCAGTCTAGTAGGTGTCCCCTGGACATAGAGCTAGGTTATGTAGAGCTATGTCGAGGTTGTCCCAGTGGAGGGTTGCGTGTAGTGACAGATGGTGACTGGGTAGTCAGGATGTAACTGCACAGTTTGTCAAGCTCTCCCCTTGTCCTAGCACGGAGCTAAGGAAACCGGGACATTTGGGTGGTGTCAAAAAAGCACACTCTCACGCGTTCTCGGAGGCGTTGTCGATCCTGATTGCCAGCGTTATCAGGGACTCGAGGTCCTCTCCAAGTTCCTGAGAGGACTGTAGCTCGAACACCAGAGAGCACTGGGTCAGGAACCCCTTGCATCCTCCTAGGTGGCCGTCATACAGCTCGGGGGCTGGGATCTTGGGTTCCCAGTGCAGGTTCTCTGGAGGAACTACGGAGACGCCTGTAGCACTGGGTGATGAGACTTGGGCACTGGCTCCTCCTGGACTGTGGTTGGAGGGAGTTGGTAAGTGCCCGGTGAGTTTCTGATTTCTGGAAGAGTTGTTCTTGCTGCCGCCCCAGAAGTGCTCCTTGGTGGGTTACATTTTTGATCTGGGTGATCTCTGCATGGTCCATGTTGTGGGCTGAAGCTTGCTGTGACATGTTGAGGTTGGACCCAGGTTCAGAGAAGAGAGGTTAAGGATAAACATAATACTTTACTGAGAAACGGTTACGGAAGGATTAGAGTAACACTGAGAAAACAACAAACACTAAGTCTCAAAGACTCTCTCAGGAGACAAACGCACACAGAACATAATGCAAGCTTCAGAAAAGGACAACAGAAAACAGACCTCTGTCAACAGGGAAATCATAATGCGTGAACACCTGAGTGTCGTTAATATCTCTAAGACGGCCTCTGCCTCCCTCTGGTGACAGGTGGAACCATGACACGTACTGTATGGAATGTAAATATGCCATAGAGAGATGGATCAATGTAAATAAATCAGTAATGAAAATAATTGCATACTCGGGTGTCAAAGCTGATGTGAGAGAAAGTGATTTCTGGTTTTACTTGCTTGAAGTCAGCATTAGGGCAGAGATCGTGTGTGTGTGTGTGTGTGTGTGTGTGTGTGTGTGTGTGTGTGAGTGTGTTTCTGTGTGAAGTGATTTACTCTACTGTCGCAGGATAATCCCTCATATAAAGCAGTGCTGTTAAAACAAATGAACATGAACAAATGAACATGAGGAACATGAGTTCCCAGAACCGGCCTGGAACCAATCCTACAATTCCCATAGATATCGCTCCAGATTCAAGGCCGTCAAAACCGTCCACTAAGTGTGAAAATAGTAATTGCAATGCCCAGAGCTGGAATTGAACATGGAGTGTATGGAGGTGAAGCTAATTGATTAAGCAATTGCACCATCTGTCCACAATGAGTCTATCAAGGCAAGTCTTAATTAATGGCTAAATTGAACCGTGGAGTTGTTTTTCTGTTTAAACCCTCTCCCAAACTTTAATCCTTCACTTCGCGATTAATCGGGATAAATGCCAATCAGGATTAATGCCTGAAATTAACCCTAAAGTTGTTTCTGTATTCCAAACCTTAACCCTTCACTTAACCCAGTCTGAAATTATTAAGGATTGGTGGGTCCCCACAGGACGGTTGTGCTAACGTAGGTTAATGCGATCAGCATGGGGTTATAAGTAACAAGAACATTTCCCAGGACATAGACATATCTGATATTGGCAGAAAGCTTAAATTCTTGTTAATCTAACTGCACTGTCCAATTTACAGTAGCTATTACAGTGAAAGAATACCATGCTATTGTTTGGAGTGTGCACAGTTTTGAACATGAACATGTATTATTAATAAACAAATGAGGCACATTGGGCAGTCTTGAAACAACATTTTGAACAGAAATGCTATGGTTCATTGGATCAGTCTAAAACTTTACACATACACTGCTGTCATCTAGTGGCCAAAATCTAAATTGCATCTGGGCTGGAAAAAAAACATTATGGCCTTTCTCTTGCAACAGTCTATGAGTTTGGTGACTGGAGTCTTTGACAATTTTTTAGGCCATCCTCTGACACCGCCTAGTATATAGGTCTTGGATGGCAGGAAGCTTGGCCCCAGTAATGTACTGGGCCGTACTCACTACCCTCTGTAGCGACTTAAGGTCAGATGACGAGCAGTTGCTAGACCAGCTGGTGATGCAACCGGTCAGGATGCTCTCGGTGGTGCAGCTGTAGAACTTTTTGAGGATCTGGGGACCTATGCCAAATCTTTTTAGTCTCCTGAGGGGGAAAAGGCATTGTCATGCCCTCTTCATGACTGTCTTGGTGTGTTTAGACCATGATAGTTTGGTGGTGATGTGGACACAAAGAAACTTGAAATTCCCAACCCACTCTACTACAACCCCGTCGGTGTAAATGGGGGTGTGTTCGGCCCTCCTTTTCCTGTAGTCCACAATCATCTCGTTTGTCTTGCTCATGTTTAGGTAGAGGTTGTTGTCCTGGCACCACACTGCAGGTCTCTGACCTCCTCCCTATAGGCTGCCTCATCATTGTCGGTGATCAGGCCTACCGTCAGAAAACTTACTGATGGTGTTGGAGTCCTGCTTGGCCACGTGGTCTTGGGTGAACAGGGAGTACAGGAGGACTCTGGCACACACCCCTGAGGGGCCAATGTGTTGAGGGTCAGTGTGGCAGATTTGATTTTGCCTACCCTTACAACCTGGTGTCAGCTCCTCAGGAAGTCCAGGATCCATTTGCAGAGGGAGGTGTTTAGTCCCAGGGTCCTTAGCTTAGTGATGAGCGCCGCACTATGGTGTTGAACTCTGAGCTGTCGTCAATGAATAGCATTCACACACAGGTGTTCATTTAGTCCAGGTGGGAAAAGGCAGTGTGGAGTGCAATAGAGATTGCATCTTCTGGTTTCTGAGATAATGGTGTTGATGTGAGCCATGACCAGCCTTTAAAAGCACTTCATGGCTACCGACGTGGGGGCTACGGACATGAGTGCTACGGGCGGCAGTCATCTAGGCAGGTTACCTTCGCTTTCTTGGGCACAGGCACTATGGTGGTCTGCTTGAAACTTGTAGGTATTACAGACTCAGCCAGGGAGAGGTTAAAAATGTCAGTGAAGACACATGCCATGTGGTCCGTGCATGCTCTGAGTACACGTCCTAGTACTCTATCTGGCCCCATGGCCTAGTGAATGTTGGCCTGTTTAAAGAAATTAACTAAAGAGCACGGGACTGCCTTGGAAGTTGAGTTGCATAGGAAACCATTGTCCTAGTCCCTTTCCCGATCCCAAAACCAGCCACCCATTTGTCCATGGCTCCTTCACCAGTGTACAGCTGTCTCTCTAGGACAGTGGTCACCAGCCGGTCGATCGTGATCGACTGATTGATCTCCAATACATTCCTAGGCAATTTCTGTAAAAAACTCATTGATGAAGCTTGTATTCCTATTTTTATTTATTTGTCTATTGCTGTTGGCAGTATGTGCACCCAATTTAGCTGCCCTGCTTGCAAAGTCTTCCCATTGAATCATTTCATGTGTCTGAAGGTACAAACTCTGCCTTCCCGGCAGCCCGGAGAGCAAATCAAGTGCACTATAGGCAAACAGCAGGCGTAAAAGACAGCTAAAGCAAATTTGATGTGAGATTTCCCAACTGTTCAAATATGCTGTTTTTATGAGTGAGTTCATGTTTAAGTTTTTATTCAGCACTGTCAACACTTTTATCGAGCTTATTACCAGATTTAAATTAAAGTACCGTTTTTATTTCGAGGTGCTGGTCTGTTCCAATATCTTTTCCCCCACAACATTATATACCACAGCAATAAAATATATATATTTTTGACACAATGGCTTCCAGGATCTGCTCATGGGTACTTGATTTACACTTGTGAAACAAACAAACAAACAAACAAACAAACAAACACACGCGCAAGACGCACGCACGCATGCACGCATGCACGCAAACAAACAAACAATCACACACACACACTTCCCCTTGGTGATGTGATAGTTTCTCTTACAATGAAATTGAGAGACGTATCTAAATGACAGTGGATACTGGATTGATAGGCTTGGTATGTCTGGATGGCAGTGGACTGGGAGTTGTGGAACAGGGAACATCTGGTTCCTCGCTGTGTCTCAGAGCTGAGTTCCAGTCTGTTCGCAGAGTAAGAGGATGATTTGCAGCCAGTTAGACAAGTAAACGGTGGGGCCTGATCTGGATGGATGTCAACAATGGCTCGTCACTGATGGGAGTCATATTCCACCGTTATATTTACAACTCCGACTGAATCTCCTTCTAGAGATGGGACAGGGTTTTCTCCTGCTATATGAGTGCTGTTATACTCACAGACATCATTCAAACAGTTTTAAACACTTCAGAGTGTTTACTATCCAATAGTAATAATGATATGCATATATTAGCATCTGGGACTGATTAACTGGCAGTTTACTCTAGGCACGCTATTCATCCAAAGTGAAAATGCTGCCCCCTATCCCAATGAAGTTTTAAGGTGGAGAGAAGACTGCTGAAGCATTCACGCACATAACACAATTCACACACTTCAGTAGATATGGTTTGACAGGGAGTGCAAGGTTTTGTCAATAAGAGCTTTGGGGAGAGTTACTGGGTCTGCCCCAGATAGGTTTTCTTGTAATAAAGAATGAAAACAAAGGAAGGATTTGTCCTACTCGACATCAGTCCACTGAAAACACTACAAATCTCTTCTATGTAACTGTCAGGATAGGAGTCTGCCATAGTGACAATGCAACATCCCAACACATGTGGAACAACGGCATGAAATATTGTGATTCCCAGTGTGACCCGTTAAGAATTCCTCCTTTCCTGAATCCCTCCAAAGCTTCTGGTCTTCAGGAGTTTTACTAAAGGGTATATATGCCTATTGATGGTAAATGACTTTTCTGTCTCCACACACACACACACACCCAAACACAATCTAGCAGAGACAGAGGTCTCTTTCGAGAGTGTGAAAAGCTGGTCTCTCTATTGGGAGGTTGTGAAGACCACTGATTTTCCTATCATTCCATGGCTTTTATGGGCCTGACAGGGCTGCCAGGGGGAAGGAAAGAGAACAGGGAAAGAAAGACGGGAAGATAGGGGACAGAGGGGGACATTACACAGAAAGAGTTAGAGGCAGACAGAATGATGGAGTGGAGAATTGAGAGGATTAAAGTATGGGAGAAAGACAGACAAAGAGTGACTTTGTCCTGAATCTGCAGTAATCTAATAAAAATAAATGTACTTGTGTGTGTGTTTGATCCTCTACTTTCTACACTGGGAAACAGTGAGAACAGGAAAAACACATGCACAGATGAGTGGTGACAAACTGATACATCTTATGAGAGAAAGATAAGCATATATCTATAATTTGATGCGTCAAATTAATCTGCATGGTGCGCCATCATTCTGATTTTCATAAAAGCCTTTAAATAGATTGTGTCACTGCCAGTGGGGTTTGAACGCCATGCATTTAGCCATCTGGGTGGATATGAAAGGCAGGTGGTTGACCAATTCTCCTCCCCATGGCAGTAGTACAAAGAACTGTCTCTCACAGGCAGTAAATACCTTCAGTGGTGGTATTTACATACACACACCAGTGCAGGCTCCTCAGAGTACCATCCTCCTCAGTGAATTTCATAAAAATTCAAATAGTTAAACATCAAAATAGTTTACTTTTTTGATAAAACTACTAAATACTGTATATTCCCATTTCACCAAATAACTGATTAAAACATACTGTTTTGGAATGACTCAAGTAGCCTCAACAGCACCCTCCAGGGTAGTACCATGGTGTAGCCAGAGGACAGCTATTTTCCCTTCCTCTGGTACATTGACTTCAATACAAAACCTAGGAAACTCATGGTTCTCAAACCCTTCCATTGACTTACACAGTAATTATGACAACTTCCAGGGGACTTCTTCCAAACTATCAGAGCTCTTGCAGTATGAACTGACATGTTGTCCATCCAATCAAAGGATCAGATAATTAAATTACTACTGAAAGTAGCTTACCTTGACTCTTCCAAGTCAAGGTAATCTTTCGCAGCTTTTTGTTAAAAATCGCGCAACATTTCAACGTCCTGCTAGTCATGCCAGGAATATAGTATATGCATATGATTAGCATGTGTGGATAGAAAACACTCTGAAGTTTCTAAAACTGGTTAAATGATGTCTGGGACTATAACAGAACGTGTTTCGGAGTCAAAATCCCAAGGAAAACTGTTCACATTTTCGAAGAAAAAAATATCAATCCGCCAGTCTCTGTGTCGTCTATGACAAGGTAAAATAGATAGCGACCGGTTTACAGTTTCTACAGCTTCCACACGATGTCGCCAGTGTTGTGAATTGTATTGTAGTTAATCCTTGGTCATATGAGTAATAGGCACATCCTGTCGTCGGGTACACAGCAGGAAGTCATGGAAAGGGGAAAGTGGACGACAATTTCCAAACTTGTTGCTATTGAATACATATCGCCCCGTGATCAATTTGATCGTTTATTAACGTTTACTAATACCTAAAGTTGGATTACAAAAGTAGTTTGAAGTGTTTTGTCAAAGTTTACAGGCAACTTTTTTAATTTAAAAAAATGACGTTGCGTTTGGAAACTGAGTTTTTTCCTGGATTTCACGGTGTTCATAAATGGACATTTTGGGTATATATGGACCGATTTAATCGAAAAAAAGACCCAATTGTGATGTTTATGGGACATATAGGAGTGCCAACAAAGAAGCTTGTCAAAGGTAATGAATGCTTTATATTTTATTTCTGCATTTTGTGTAGCACCGCTACGCTAATTTCTTTGTTTACATCCCCTTCGTGTGTTTCTGGGGGATGCATGCTGTCAGATAATAGCTTCTCATGCTTTCGCCGAAAAGCACAAATCTGACATGTTGGCTAGATTCACAACGAGTGTAGCTTTAATTGAGTACCCGGCATGTGTGTTTTAATGAAAGTTTGAGTTGTATGGAGTACTATTAGTTGGCGCTCTGTAATTTTGCTGATTTTGATGCCTGTACAGGTATCGCAGTCGTAACAGGTTAATAATTTAAAAAAGTGCTCTCTGGACCGTTTTTCCAAAATTATTTAGATTTTTTTGTCAATTACACATGTATAAGAACTGCATGAACATACTTTTGTCAAATTTAATTATCATCATCATTTTTTTTACTTGTCCACATGGCACATGTTTTGTCCATTTGCAATATGATTTCATAGGAAGTCAAAAGTCAAAAGTCAAATTTTATTTTTGTTGCCAAATGCCATAAGACATGTCCAAATGCAATATTAAAGTTTGAAAGTGGCAAATCAGAATGTTATGTCCATTTGCCATGTATGATCATAAGAAGTTGATTTCCAAACCCAAAAGTCAGTGAACCATGTCCAAAAGGCATTTATACATCCCAAATGATATATAGCACTATGTTAAGCCATGAATCAACCTAGATAGTCTATTTTTCATGTATGATCAGGGAGAAGTGGGACTCTGTTTTCTTATCGATTTTTTGAAAGGGGTCCAAAATGACAAGGGGCGGGGAGTGGGGGGTGCTCCCTATCCAATCATGGACCCATTGCTACCCCGTAATGGCATTAAAAAAGATTTTAGACATGTGCTCCTGGTAACCCGTTCCAATCATCAGGGGCACGGCTGTCCATTTGCAATATGTTTCAATGGGCATTTACCATCACGAATTTGACATGCTCAAAAAAAAACTTCAGGAATGCGAAATTGACAGGTCCGATGAACTCGGGATAGCCGCGCAGTGATTCTGGTTCCTCTCCATCGCTCGTTGGTGTTGATTTCAGAATGTCATTTTGGTGATGGTACCTCACTGTAGCAACAAATATTAAAAAGGATTGAAACATTTCAAAGAAATAGTTTCAACGGTATTGATGGTATTGAAAAACCATCCCTGGCTATTTAACATGTACCCCAGTATACGGTTTACCACCTAAACCTAATCTCAACACAGAGTGCTCTCATGATGCTCAGAGCACACCCTTAGTATAGCAGTGTCGAATCATACAAACGTTGTAACAGCAGTCAAACAGAAGTCAAATGACCAAAGATGTAATGTTTGCTCAATAATCTTCTTCAACGATTGCAAAAACAAGTTAATAATTATACAGATAGCAGATCAGCCAGGGCCGGTGCCATAACGAATCAGTTGGACAGGCATTTGATTTCCATAGGGTCACGTTCTTTTCACTGTAAAAAAAATGTAATGGGTTTTATAGTAAGGCTGGACAAAGTTGAATGACTGTTTAACGGATGTTTAACTTTTCTCCACACAGGCGAAGTGCAGATGTTTCCTTTCTCTCTCATGCAGTCATGGCTGAAGCCAGCGCAAATTCCTACTGTTTATATGTCCAGGTTAAACGTGGGACGTCCCTCATTATAAACAAACAGTTGGTTAAATTCATGGTTATTATATCATTGTATAATTTTCAGATCTATTAGAAGCGATTAACAGATGAAACAACAATGTAATTTAACCAATTGACTGGCCAGAGATCAGGGCATTCATCAGCAAATACGCAATGCAAACTGATAGTATTTTGGACAACCAAATTGAAGTCAACATGATTGATGAAATCGAATTGTGTCAGCTGTATGGTGATTTGCGATTCACTGAGTTGCTGACCACCGGGCTGGGCCTAGTTTATTGCTAAAGCAGTTTTGATGTGTAGATCTGAAGCAGGCGAGAATGTAGCAAGAGGCAAGTAGTACCATCAGGTGACTACGGAGAGGCACAAGAGCGCTATAAACCCGTTTTGATAGTGTTGATCAGATTAAGTATAGGGTTTCTATACCTGAGTAATCCTTACTGAAGTAACATTTACTGAGTAGCAAGACGTGAGTAATAATATTAAGGAATGTTATTATATAGATCCATAAAATAACCATTTAAACCCTTAAAAACAAACCATGAAGCTGATGGGCCACACCCTGAAGAAGGCAGTGATGCCGAAACGTTGGTAAATACCCAATCTGGGAGTTTACTGGGAGTTTATAGATGGATTGTGCGACTTTGTTTATTTTGAGAGTCCATACATGTGAACCACCATACATTTTGTTAATTTACATGATTTAAAAACAAGTTTTCTGAATTTGGATAACATTATCTGTCTATTTAACAAACCCACACAGACACTAGAAATTAGCTAATTTAAAAAAGTTATATTTGAATAGTAAAATATAATTATTCAATAAAAAGCAGGTGGGAAACTATTTATGGTGAATAGTTATTAATTGAAGCATTATGAACAGCAGGGTAATACTAACATCACGGTCACAGGAAGGGTGGTCTCAAGAACATCACTGTCAAAGGAAGGGTGGGCTCAAGAACATCACTGTCAAGGGGAGGGTGGGCTCAAGAACATCACTGTCACAGGAAGGGTGGGCTCAAGAACATCACTGTCACAGGAAGGGTGGGCTCAAGAACATCACTGTCTCAGGAAGGGTATCACTGTCTCAGGAAGGGTGGGCTCAAGAACATCACTGTCACAGGATGGGTGGGCTCAAGAACATCACTGTCTCAGGAGGGGTGGGCTCAAGAACATCACTGTCTCTGAAGGGTGGGCTCAAGAGCATCACTGTCTCAGGAGGTTGGGCTCAAGAACATCACTATCTCTGATGGGTGGGCTCAAATCATCACTGTTTCAGGAGGTTGGGCTCAAGAACATCACTGTCACGGGAAGGGTGGGCTCAAGAAAATCACTGTCACAGGAGGGTGGGCTCAAGAACATCACTGTGGGCTCAAGAACATCACTGTAAGGGTGGGCTCAAGAACATCACTGTCACAGGAGGGGTGGGCTCAAGAACATCACTGTATCGGAAGGGTTGGCTCAAGAACATCACTGTCACAGGAAAGGTGGGCTCAAGAACATAACTGTCACAGGAGGGGTGGGCTCAAGAACATCACCGTATCAGGAAGGGTGGGCTCAAGAACATCACTGTGTCAGGAGGGGTGGGCTCAAGAACATCACTGTCTCAGGAGGGGTGGGCTCAAGAACATCACTGTCTCTGAAGGGTGGGCTCAAGAGCATCACTGTCTCAGGAGGTTGGGCTCAAGAACATCACTGTCACAGGACGTGTGGGCTCAAGAACATCACTGTCACGGGAAGGGTGGGCTCAAGAACATCACTGTCACAGGAGGGGTGGGCTCAAGATCAACACTGTCACAGGAAGGATGGGCTCAAGAACATCACTGTCACAGGAAGGGTGGGCTCAAGAACATCACTGTCTCAGGAGGGGTGGGCTCAAGAACATCACTGTCACAGTAAGGGTGGGCTCAAGAACATCACTGTCTCAGGAAGGGTTGGCTCAAGAACATCACTGCACTGTATCATGAGGGGTGGGCTCAAGAACATCACTGTCACAGGAAGGTGTGCTCAAGAACATCACTGTCTCAGGAAGGGTGGGCTCAAGAATCATCAGGACGTGTGGGTCAAGAACATCATTGTCAGGACTGTCGTGTGGGCTCAAGAACATCACTGTCTCAGGACGGTGGGCTCAAGATCATCACTGTCACAGGAAGGGTGGGCTCAAGAACATCACTGTCACAGGAGGGGTGGGCTCAAGATCATCACTGTCACAGGAAGGATGGGCTCAAGAACATCACTGTCACAGTAAGGGTTGGGCTCAAGAACATCACTGTCTCATGAGGGGTTGGCTCAAGAACATCACTGTCTCAGGAAGGGTGGGCTCAAGAACATCACTGTCTCAGGAAGGGGTGGGCTCAAGAACATCACTGTCACAGGAAGGGTGGCCTCAAGAACATCACTGTCACAGGAGGGGTGGGCTCAAGAATATCACTGTCTCAGGAGGGGTGTGCTAAAGAACATCACTGTCTCTGAAGGGTGGGCTCAAGAGCATCACTGTCTCAGGAGGGTGGGCTCAAGAACATCACTGTCACAGGAAGGGTGGGCTCAGGATCATCACTGTCACGGGAAGGATGGGCTCAAGAACATCACTGTCACAGTAAGGGTTAGCTCAAGAACATCACTGTCTCATGAGGGGTGGGCTCAAGACCATCACTGTCACTGAAAGGTGGGCTCAAGAACATCACTGTCTCAGGAAGGTGGGCTCAAGAACATCACTGTCTCAGGAAGGGTGGGCTCAAGAACATCACTGTCTCAGGAGGGGTGGGCTCAAGAACATCACTGTCTCAGGACGTGTGGGCTCAAGAACATCACTGTCTCAGACGTGTGGGCTCAAGATCATCACTGTCACAGGAAGGGTGGGCTCAAGAACATCACTGTCACAGGAGGGGTGGGCTCAAGATCATCACTGTCACGGGAAGGATGGGCTCAAGAACATCACTGTCACAGTAAGGGTGGGGGTTAGCTCAAGAACATCACTGTCTCATGAGGGGTGGGCTCAAGAACATCACTGTCACAGAAAGCTGGGCTCAAGAACATCACTGTCTCAGGAAGGGTGGGCTCAAGAGCATCACTGTCTCAAGAGGTTGGGCTCAAGAACATCACTGTCACAGGAGGGGTGGCCTCAAGAACATCCCTGTCACAGGAGGGGTGGGCTCAAGAACATCACTGTCTCAGGAAGGGTTGGCTCAAGAACATCACTGCACTGTATCATGAGGGGTGGGCTCAAGAACATCACTGTCACAGGAAGGTGTGCTCAAGAACATCACTGTCTCAGGAAGGGTGGGCTCAAGAACATCACTGTGTCAGGACGTGTGGGCTCAAGAACATCACTGTCTCAGGACGTGTGGGCTCAAGATCATCACTGTCACAGGAAGGGTGGGCTCAAGAACATCACTGTCACAGGAGGGGTGGGCTCAAGATCATCACTGTCACGGGAAGGATGGGCTCAAGAACATCACTGTCACAGTAAGGGTTAGCTCAAGAACATCACTGTCTCATGAGGGGTTGGCTCAAGAACATCACTGTCTCAGGAAGGGTGGGCTCAAGAACATCACTGTCTCAGGAAAGGTGGGCTCAAGAACATCACTGTCACAGGAGGGGTGGCCTCAAGAACATCACTGTCACAGGAGGGGTGGGCTCAAGAATATCACTGTCTCAGGAGGGGTGTGCTAAAGAACATCACTGTCTCTGAAGGGTGGGCTCAAGAGCATCACTGTCTCAGGAGGGGTGGGCTCAAGAACATCACTGTCACAGGAAGGGTGGGCTCAGGATCATCACTGTCACGGGAAGGATGGGCTCAAGAACATCACTGTCACAGTAAGGGTTAGCTCAAGAACATCACTGTCTCATGAGGGGTGGGCTCAAGACCATCACTGTCACTGAAAGGTGGGCTCAAGAACATCACTGTCTCTGAAGGGTGGGCTCAAGAGCATCACTGTCTCAGGAGAACATCACTGTGTCAGGGGTGGGCTCAAGAACATCACTGTGTCAGGACGTGTGGGCTCAAGAACATCACTGTCTCAGTACGTGTGGGCTCAAGATCATCACTGTCACAGGAAGGGTGGGCTCAAGAACATCACTGTCACAGGAGGGGTGGGCTCAAGATCATCACTGTCACGGGAAGGATGGGCTCAAGAACATCACTGTCACAGTAAGGGTTAGCTCAAGAACATCACTGTCTCATGAGGGGGGGTGGGCTCAAGAACATCACTGTCACAGAAAGCTGGGCTCAAGAACATCACTGTCTCAGGAAGGGTGGGCTCAAGAGCATCACTGTCTCAAGAGGTTGGGCTCAAGAACATCACTGTCACAGGAGGGGTGGCCTCAAGAACATCCCTGTCACAGGAGGGTGGGCTCAAGAATATCACTGTCTCAGGAGGGGTGTGCTAAAGAACATCACTGTCTCTGAAGGGTGGGCTCAAGAGCATCACTGTCTCAGGAGGGGTGGGCTCAAGAACATCACTGTCACAGGAAGGGTGGGCTCAGGATCATCACTGTCACGGGAAGGATGGGCTCAAGAACATCACTGTCACAGTAAGGGTTAGCTCAAGAACATCACTGTCTCATGAGGGGTGGGCTCAAGACCATCACTGTCACTGAATGGTGGGCTCAAGAACATCACTGTCTCTGAAGGGTGGGCTCAAGAGCATCACTGTCTCAGGAGGGGTGGGCTCAAGAACATCACTGTCTCAGGACGTGTGGGCTCAAGATCATCACTGTCACAGGAAGGGTGGGCTCAAGAACATCACTGTCACAGGAGGGGTGGGCTCAAGATCATCACTGTCACGGGAAGGATGGGCTCAAGAACATCACTGTCACAGTAAGGGTTAGCTCAAGAACATCACTGTCTCATGAGGGGTGGGCTCAAGAACATCACTGTCTCATGAAGGGGTGGGCTCAAGAACATCACTGTCTCAGGAAGCTGGGCTCAAGAACATCACTGTCTCAGGAAGGGTGGGCTCAAGAGCATCACTGTCACAGGAGGTTGGGCTCAAGAACATCACTGTCTCAGGAAGGGTGGGCTCAAGAACATCACTGTCTCAGGAAGGGTGGGCTCAAGAACATCACTGTCTCAGGAGGGGTGGGCTCAAGAACATCACTGTCTCAGGAGGGTGGGCTCAAGAACATCACTGTCACAGGAAGGGTGGGCTCAAGAACATCACTGTCACAGGAAGGGTGGGCTCAAGAATCATCACTGTCATCAGTCAATGGTGGGCTCAAGAACATCACTGTCACAGGAGGGTGGGCTCAAGAACATCACTGTCAGGAGGGGTGGGCTCAAGAACATCACTGTCTCAGGAGGGGTGGGCTCAAGAACATCACTGTCTCAAGAGGAGGAGGTGGGCTCAAGAACATCACTCAAGATCATCACTGTCACAGGAGGGTGGGCTCAAGAACATCACTGTCACAGGAAGGGTGGGCTCAAGAACATCACTGTCACAGGAAGGGTGGGCTCAAGAACATCACTGTATCTGAAGGGTGGGCTCAAGAGCATCACTGTCTCAGGAGGGGTGGGCTCAAGAACATCACTGTGGGCTCAAGAACATCACTGTCTCAGGGGTGTGGGCTCAAGAACATCACTGTCACAGGAAGGGTGGGCTCAAGAACATCACTGTCTCAGGAAGGGTGGGTGGGCTCAAGAACATCACTGTCTCAGGAGGGTGGGGAACATCACTGTCTCATGAGGGTGGGCTCAAGAACATCACTGTCACAGGAAGGGTGGGCTCAAGAACATCACTGTCACAGGAGGGGTGGGCTCAAGAACATCACTGTCTCAGAAGGGTGGGCTCAAGAACATCACTGTCTCAGGAGGGTGGGCTCAAGAACATCACTGTCTCAGGACGGGTGGGCTCAAGAACATCACTGTCACAGGAAGGGTGGGCTCAAGAATATCACTGTCAGTAATGGTGGGCTCAAGAAATCACTGTCACAGGACGTGTGGGCTCAAGAACATCACTGTCACAGGAAGGGTGGGCTCAAGAACATCACTGTCTCAGGAGGGGTGGGCTCAAGAACATCATTGTAACAGGAAGGGTGGGCTCAAGAACATCACTGTCTCAGGAAGGGTTGGCTGAAGAACATCACTGTCTCATGAGGGGTGGGCTCAAGAGCATCACTGTCTCATGAGGGGGTGGGCTCAAGAACATCACTGTCACAGAAAGGGTTAGCTCAAGACCATCACTGTCTCAGGAGGGGTGGGCTCAAGAACATCACTGTCTCAGGAGGGGTGGGCTCAAGAACATCACTGTCTCAGGACGTGTGGGCTCAAGAACATCACTGTCACAGGAAGGGTGGGCTCAAGAACATCACTGTCACAGGAGGGGTGGGCTCAAGAACATCACTGTCACAGGAGGGTGGGCTCAAGACATCATCACTGTCTCAGGAGGGTGGGCTCAAGAACATCACTGTCACAGGAAGGGTGGGCTCAAGACCATCACTGTCTCAGGAAGGGTGGGCTCAAGAAAATCACTGTCACAGGAAGGGTGGGCTCAAGAACATCACTGTCTCAGGAGGGTGGGCTCAAGACCATCACTGTCTCAGGAAGGGTGGGCTCAAGAACATCACTGTCTCAGGAGGGGTGGGCTCAAGAACATCACTGTCTCAGGAGGGGTGGGCTCAAGAACATCACTGTCTCAGGAGGGTGGGCTCAAGAACATCAGGGTTGTAACACTGTCTCATGAGGGTGGGGAACATCACTGTCACAGGAAGGTGGGATCAAGAACATCACTGTCTCAGGAAGGGTTGGCTGAAGAACATCACTGTCTCATGAGGGGTGGGCTCAAGAACATCACTGTCTCATGAGGGGTGGGCTCAAGAACATCACTGTCACAGGAAGGGTGGGCTCAAGAACATCAAAGTCACAGGACGGGTGGGCTCATGAATATTACTGTCTCAGGTATTGTCATAATGGTACCTCATCAGCATAGCAGGTATTTATGGTACCACATCAGCATAGCAGGTATCTATGGTACCTTACCAGCATAGTAGGTATCTATGGTACCTTATCAGCATAGCAGGTATCTATGGTACCTTATCAGCATAGCAGGTATCTATGGTACCTTAGCAGGTATCAGCATAGCAGGCATCAGCATAGCAGGTATCTATGGTACCTTATAGCCAGGTATCTATCAGTACCTTATCATAGCAGGTATCTATGGTACCTCATCAGCATAGCAGGTATCTATGGTACCTCATCAGCAGTATCTATGGTACCTCATCAGCATAGCAGGTATCTATGGTACCTTATCAGCATAGCAGGTATCTATGGTACCTCATCAGCATAGCAGGTATCTATGGTACTAGCAGGTATCAGCAGGTAAGCATAGCAGGTATACCTTATGGTACCTCATCAGCATAGCAGGTATCTATGGTACCTCATCAGCATAGCAGGTATCTATGGGTATGGTACCTATCAGGTATCTATGGTACTCATCATCAGCCATAGCAGGTATCTATGGTACCTCATCAGCATAGCAGGTATCTATGGTACCTTATCAGCATAGCAGGTATCTATGGTACCTCATCAGCATAGCAGGTGGTACCTCATCTATGGTATCTATGGTACCTTATCAGCATAGCAGGTATCTATGGTATCTATGGTACCTCATCAGCAGGTATCTATGGTACCTCATCAGCATCAGGTATCTATGGTACCTCATCAGCATAGCAGGTATCTATGGTACCTCATCAGCATAGCAGGTATCTATGGTACCTCATCAGCATAGCAGGTATCTATGGTACCTCATATCAGCATAGCAGGTATCTATGGTACCTCATCAGCATAGCATAGGTATCTATGGTACCTCATCAGCATAGGTATCTATGGTACCTCATCAGCATAGTAGGTATCTATGGTACCTCATCAGCATCAGCAGGTATCTATGGTACCTCATCAGCATAGCAGGTATCTATGGTACCTTATCAGCATAGTATCTAGGTATCATATGTATCTATGGTACCTCATCAGCATAGCAGGTATCTATGGTACCTCATCAGCATAGCAGGTATCTATGGCATACCTATGGTACCTCATCAGCATAGTAGGTATCTATGGTACCTCATCAGCATAGCAGGTATCTATGGTATCTAGGTATCATATGGTACCTCAGCATAGCAGGTATCAGCATAGCAGGTATCTATGGTACCTCATCAGCATAGCAGGTATCTATGGTACCTCATCAGTAGCAGGTATCTATGGTACCTCATCAGCATAGCAGGTATCTATGGTATCCTTATCAGCATAGCAGGTATCTATGGTACCTCATCAGCATAGCAGGTATCTATGGTACCTCATCAGCATAGCAGGTATCTCATCAGCATACAGGTATCTATGGTACCATCAGCATAGCAGGTATCTATGGTACCTCATCAGCATAGCAGGTATCTATGGTACCTTATCAGCATAGCAG
Source organism: Oncorhynchus masou masou (assembly GCF_036934945.1). Classification (NCBI taxonomy): domain Eukaryota; kingdom Metazoa; phylum Chordata; class Actinopteri; order Salmoniformes; family Salmonidae; genus Oncorhynchus; species Oncorhynchus masou. The sequence goes on along the minus strand of NC_088228.1, from coordinate 44,478,771 downwards.
GTATCTATGGTACCTATGGCAGGTATCTATGGTACCTCATCAGCATAGCAGGTATCTATGGTACCTTATCAGCATAGCAGGTAGGTACCTCATCAGCATATAATCTATTACCTCAGCATAGCATAGCAGGTATCTATGGTCCTCATCAGCATAGCAGGTATCTATGGTACCTCATCAGCATAGCAGGTATCTATGGTACCTCATCAGCATAGCAGGTATCTATGGTACCTCATCACAGGTATCTATGGTACCTCACCTATGGTACATCAGCATGAAGTCCCATCATCTATGGATCAGCCCATTCTTATCAGCATATGGGCAACCTGTCATCAACATCTGGTTCTGAGGAGTATCATTCCTCATCAGCATAGGTCTATGTCACGACTCCCACCGAAGCTGGCTCCCCTGCCTGTTCAGGCGGTGCTTATCGGCAGGTATCTATGTCATCATAGCAGGTATCTATGGTACCTATCAGCATAGCAGGTATCTATGGTTTTATCCATAGCAGGTATCTATGGTACCTCATCGCATAGCAGGTATCTATGGTACCTCATCAGCATAGCAGGTATCTATGGTACCTCATCATAGCGGTATCTATGGTACCTCATCAGCATAGCAGGCCTCCACCGATCCCTCATTTCCCTGCCTGCAGGGCTATGGTGCTCAGGCAGGTCATCTATGGTCGCCATCAGTCAGGTAGCCTATGGTACCCACCGATCCCTATGGTACCCCTGCCTGTTCAGGCGGTGCTCGGCATAGTAGGTATCTATGGTCATCGTATCGTACCGGTCTACTAGCCACCACCGATCCCCTTATCTATGGTACCTCATCAGCCTGTACCTCATCAGCATAGCAGGTATCTATGGTACCTCATCAGCATAGCAGGTATCTATGGTACCTCTGTTCGGGTACCGGTCTATGGTATCGGCAGCTGGTGGTCATACTGCATCTGGTTCGGTCTACTAGCCACCACCGATCCCCTTCTACTGCCTGTTCAGGCGGTGCTCGCTACAAGCGGTCATCGTCGCCGGTCTACTAGCCATCACCGATCCCTTTCTAATGCCTGTTCGGGCGGTGCTCGGCATCAGGTCATCGTCGCTATGGGTGCGGTCTACTAGCCACCACCGATCCCATTCTACTGCCTGTTCTGGTGGTGCTCGGCGGTCATCGTCGCCGGTCTACTAGCCACCACCGATCCCCTTCCCTGCCTGTTCAGGCGGTGCTCGGCTGTCATCGTCGCCGGTCTACTAGCCGCCACCGATCCCTTTCTACTGCCTGTTCGGGCGGTGCTCGGCGGTCATCATCGCCGGTCTAATGCCTGTTCAGGCGGTGCTCGGCGGTCATCGTCGCCCGGTCTACTAGCCACCACCGATCCCTTTCTACTGCCTGTTCGGTGGTGCTGGGCGGTCATTGTCGCCGGTCTACTAGCCACCACCGATCCCTTTCCCTGCCTGTTCGGTGGGCGGTGCTCGGTGGTGGTCGGCGTCATCGTCGCCGGTCTACTAGCCACCACCGATCCCTTTCACTGCCCACCGACTAGCCACCACCGATTTTCCCTGCCTGTTCAGGCGGTGCTTGGCGGTCATCGTCGCCGGTCTACTAGCCACCACCGATCCCTTTTCCCTGCCTGTTCAGGCGGTGCTCGGCTGTCATCGTCGCCGGTCTACTAGCCACCACCGATCCCTTTCTACTGCCTGTTCAGGCGGTGCTCGGCGGTCGTCGGCGCCGGTCTACTAGTCGCCATTGATCCCTTTTCCGGTGCCTGTCGTCGCGGTCTACTAGCCACCACTGATCCCTTTCTCTGTTCTGGCAGTGCTCGGCGGTCGCCGTCGCCTTACTCCTACCCACCCCTCCTAGTAACCCGTGACAGCCAAACTATTCAATAAAATTGCATATTGTAATCTGTCTCCGCTGTCATTCAGTTAAGCATGCACTCGGTTGAATTGTCTATTACTTATAATTCATGGGAAAATATTACATTTTGTGGCAAGCTGTGACATACTGTGCTGCCAACTCCCTCTCTCTCTCTCTCTCTCTCTCTCTCTCTCGATTTCTCTCTTTAGAGGAAGCTGTCAGGAATGTCAGAGGAGGAATTGCTGAGTATCCCAGTGGTTGACAATGCCAGGAACAAGCGTCAGAGGAACCCTCGCGATGAGAAACTCACCTCTATACCAGACAGCTTCTTCTTCAAACACCTGACCACAGGAGACAAGCACACCACGTGTACCCACTGCAGGGGGTTAGTACACCCACAAACACACAAACAAACACATTGGGGCTGGGCAAGATGGGCAAAATATATTACAATATTTTTCTTATTTTTGGCAGTATTGTGGTATTTTACGGTATTTAAATGTTCTAAATATTAAGAGTTGTAAATATGTTTTATGAGTAGTGACTGACCCTAGAATGGCAACATATTCATTCTAAGGGATTTTACACTTTTTCATGATTGATAAGACACTTTTAATGAAACTGGGGTCCACTTGATCTCCATCATAACCTCATGAGCACAACAGCATTATATTTTGCAAAACTGTAAGTCACTTCTCATTGCTTTCATACACACATTTTTAGCAAAACACTAAATACAACTCTCTACAAAAGATGCAAAACTCAGTTGAGTAAATCATGACAAACAAAATGTAACATTTGGTCACAGCTGATACAAATGACTCTCATGAATGTGAACCTCGTCTGGACATGTGCCTAACTTCTTTGCACAATCGTTCAATCAGCAATCAGTCCTTATTCATGCATAAAGAGGTCACCTCTGTTGCTGTTTGCAAGAATGTACCAAGTAAAAGGCAGAGGGCAAGGACAAATGAGAGGTAGAGAAGCCCATAGAGGAAAATAGCTCAGCTCTCAGTTAAAATGGAAAAAGATCAACTAAGCCATTTGTTTCTGGATATTCATGATCTTGAGTGACATTGTTTCTGCTTTGGTCATCTTTTGTAAAAAAAAAAAACATTTTAGGAAAAAATAATAAAGCCCATGCTGTGATACTATGTTTACTTGCCTTTTATGGAGCATACTAATTTATAATTAAAGTATCAACAAATGGCACAGACATTGCTAGGGGTATATTGATAGTTGATTTGTGTCATGTATTTCATGTTTTGATGGGGTAGTTGATTTGTGTCATGTATTTCATGTTTTGATGGAGGGAGTTGATTTGTGTCATGTATTTCATGTTTTGATGTAGTATGTTGATTTGTGTCATGTATTTCATGTTTTGATGTAGGATGTTGATTTGTGTCATGTATTTCATGTTTTGATGTAGGATGTTGATCTGTGTCATGTATTTCATGTTTTGATGTAGGATGTTGATTTGTGTCATGTATTTCATGTTTTGATGGAGGTAGTTGATTTGTGTCATGTATTTCATGTTTTGTTGGAGGTAGTTGATTTGTGTCATGTATTTCATGTTTTGATGTAGGATGTTGATTTGTGTCATGTATTTCATGTTTTGATGGAGGTAGTTGATTTGTGTCATGTATTTCATGTTTTGATGGAGGTAGTTGATTTGTGTCATGTATTTCATGTTTTGTTGGAGGTAGTTGTTTTGTGTCTTGTATTTCATGTTTTGATGGAGGTAGTTGACGGACATGAGGCTCAGCCACGTAACACACCACTTAGACCTACTGACTTAAAAGCTTGTGTCTGGTTTGACTGTTATGCACCAACCTATATGCTATGGTAGGGACTGGTCAGCTGCTATCAAATGCTATCAGATGGTATCAAAAGTTTCCAGTAAGCATGTTATGCCAGTACCACTTTTCCTGGTATGTGTATTTGTGCTGATCTTCTCTCCATCTCTCCCCTCTCAGGTGTCTGACTCAGTTAGTGGACAGACGGTGGTGGACCCTAAAGGTTACCTCAACTCTATGATCCCCACACACGGAGGAGACATCAGGGGAGTAGCCCCGGAGAATAAGCACACACACACACACATTTGGACACACATTTGTTGCGTATCTGTATCTCTGTCTGTATTGTTGATCGTCTTTTTGTGTGTGTTTGTGTGTGTGTGTGTATTGACATTAAGAGCCCCCCCACACCACCACCACCACCTGGATCACATTGGCCAGGCTAGAGGGGGTGACTGGTAAACTACAGATGACCAGGAACCTCATCATGAAGGGCATCGATATGTGTCCCAAGGTAACATGCGCACGCACACAATGTATAGTATCTTTTTGAAATACACTTCTGGCTTCCCATGGTGTGTATCTGTATATTTTGGTTGGTGTATGAGATGAAATGAGGCCTTCAGTTTCTCCACCAGTCAGTGTCAGTGCAGGTCTGGTTCGATCTACAGACATTAGGGTGGGCTGGCCTGACTACCCTGCATTTGATTATCGGTCCAGGCCTCTCTGGCTGTCTGGAATCTGCAAAGTACTACAGGTTTATGATATACTGTACCTCAAACCACTGTCCCTCATTGGTGTTGGCAATAATTGATGTGACTGCTAGGCTACAGCCAGGTGAATCAGCAGCATTGTCAAGAGTGAACCTCCAAGTAAGCATTTAATTGTAATGTGTATCATGTGCATATGACAAATAAACATGACTTGACTCAACCAAGGCAGTGATGGTCCAGGCTGTGTGTGTGAGATTAATGTGTGTGTTTTGTCCCCAGAGTGAGGATGTGTGGCTGGAGTCTGCCAGGCTGGAGCTAAGGGATACGGCCAAGGCCGTGGTGGTCTAGGTGTTGTGTCACCTCCCCACGTCTGTACGCATCTACATCAGAGCTGCTGTGCTGGTGACCGATGTCAGAGCCAAGAAACGTGTCCTCAGGAAGGGTGAGTGACTGTCTGTGCCCTGTCAAAGCTACAATGATGTAAACCAGTTTCTCACACCTGTCCAGAGGGATCACTCCAGATTCAAGTCAAATTTGGCATTAAAACCACTAGAGGCAACAATAAAAAACAACTCATGATGAGTGCCCAGATTGAACCAATGGTCTGTGGAGCAGGAGCCTGCTACTTAGACCACTGCAGCATCCGTGAGTTATCAAGGCGAGTCTTAATAAATAGCTCAACTTAAACCATGAAGCTGTATTTCTGTTTTAGCCCTATCGAAAAACCTTAATCATCAAAGACAGGATTTTAGCCGCCTGGAACTTCGGCAACAGTGTAAGTCTTTTTCAAACCTCCAGCTTTGGACTGGATGTGTCAATATGTAGTTCACACTCAATTAGCCACAAAATCCCTAGTTTGAAAGTGACTGTTTTCTGGAAGCTGTGTGCTGCAATTTTACCTGCATTTTTCTCCATGTGGGCCAGCCCCTGAGCAATTTGAGTTTCAGCCAATGAACTTCAGCCCCCCGCCATATGAGTGACCACTAGCTAGATGAACACACAGCAGAGCAAGAGAACGATTACGTGAAGCACATATATGCACAAAATATGCCATTTTCAGGGACTCGTGAGCACTACTTTCAGAACTACAGGCTAAAAAGTAAACAAAAGTACCAGAGAATCTCTTAACCCATTCTGAATGAATGCCTTTACAACCGTAAAGTACCAGAGAATCTCTTAACCCATTCTGAATGAACGACTTTACAACTGTAAAGTACCAGAGAATCTCTTAACCCATTCTGAATGAACGACTTTACAACCGTAAAGTACCAGAGAATCTCTTAACCCATTCTGAATGAACGACTCTACAACCGTAAAGTACCAGAGAATCTCTTAACCCATTCTGAATGAACGACTCTACAACGTTAAAGTACCAGAGAATCTCTTAACCCATTCTGAATGAACGACTTTACATCCGTAAAGTACCAGAGAATCTCTTAACCCATTCTGAATGAACGACTTTACAACCGTAAAGTACCAGAGAATCTCTTAACCCATTCTGAATTAACAACTTTACAACCATAAAGTACCAGAGAATCTCTTAACCCATTCTGAATGAATGACTTTACAATCGTAAAGTACCAGAGAATCTCTTAACCCATTCTGAATGAACGACTTTACAACTGTAAAGTACCAGAGAATCTCTTAACCCATTCTGAATGAACGACTTTACAACCGTAAAGTACCAGAGAATCTCTTAACCCATTCTGAATGAACGACTTTACAACCGTAAAGTACCAGAGAATCTCTTAACCCATTCTGAATGGACGACTTTACAACCGTAAAGTACCAGAGAATCTCTTAACCCATTCTGAATGAACGACTTTACAACCGTAAAGTACCAGAGAATCTCTTAACCCATTCTGAATGAACGACTTTACAACCGTAAAGTACCAGAGAATCTCTTAACCCATTCTGAATGAACGACTTTACAACCGTAAAGTACCAGAGAATCTCTTAACCCATTCTGAATGGACGACTTTACAACCGTAAAGTACCAGAGAATCTCTTAACCCATTCTGAATGAACGACTTTACAACCGTAAAGTACCAGAGAATCTCTTAACCCATTCTGAATGAACGACTTTACAACCGTAAAGTACCAGAGAATCTCTTAACCCATTCTGAATGAACGACTTTACAACTGTAAAGTACCAGAGAATCTCTTAACCCATTCTGAATGAACGACTTTACAACCGTAAAGTTCCGGAGCTCGTGAGGGATGTGTACAGGACGTCGCCACTAGGTTCAACAGTGAGCACTATTACCATCAAGTACTATATTCTTGGGTTTTGCTTGGGCGTTGTGGATGGGGATGGCTGATGGGCGTAAGCCATGAGCTCCGGCTCCGAGGGTTTGTGCGTTCAATCCCAGTAATAGGCACTTGATTTTGCAACTTTGAAATATGTCGTTTGGAGAAAGGTGTTAAAGCGTCTAAATTTGCAGTGCGACTGAGAGCTTATTGTCTGCTGTTGAGCTTGGACTATCGATAGAAGGAAAGGAAGACTGAGAGCTTATTGTCTGCTGTTGAGCTTGGACTATCGATAGAAGGAAAGGAAGACTGAGAGCTTATTGTCTGCTGTTGAGCTTGGACTATCGATAGAAGGAAAGGAAGACTGAGAGTTTATTGTCTGCTGTTGAGCTTGGACTATCGATAGAAGGAAAGGAAGACTGAGAGTTTATTGTCTGCTGTTGAGCTTGGACTATCGATAGAAGGAAAGGAAGACTGAGAGCTTATTGTCTGCTGTTGAGCTTGGACTATCGATAGAAGGAAAGGAAGACTGAGAGCTTAATGTCTGCTGTTGAGCTTGGACTATCGATAGAAGGAAAGGAAGACTGAGAGCTTATTGTCTGCTGTTGAGCTTGGACTATCGATAGAAGGAAAGGAAGACTGAGAGCTTATTGTCTGCTGTTGAGCTTGGACTATCGATAGAAGGAAAGGAAGACTGAGAGCTTATTGTCTGCTGTTGAGCTTGGACTATCGATAGAAGGAAAGGAAGACTGAGAGCTTATTGTCTGCTGTTGAGCTTGGACTATCGATAGAAGGAAAGAAAGACTGAGAGAAGAGGGAAATAACTAGTTCCACAAACCATCGCTCCGGTTCAATTCGTTTCTTATCCCAAATGACACTTGTAGTGTTTGAAGCCCCCCCCCCATGTACACCCCGTCATGGTGTCAATGCCGTGTAAGCCCTGATCCATTACACAGTGCAGTTCCCAGCAGCATTCCTCTGTGACAGAGATGGATGTTATGCATACTATGAAGGTGTTAGCAGCCTACATACATGTCTGGGCTGCCCTCTGTCTGTCTGACTGTATTTCACCAAAGAAATAAAAAAGCCTTCTGTATTTCTCCATCACAGTGTGCCTCTCCAGGCTATTAGGCAATGTGTTGATATTAGCATGGCAATTGCCATGATTACATTACGAAATAAAGTGTTTCAGCAGCGATGCGTGTCAAGTCAAGTACAGGGAGTAGGGAGTCTACCCACTCATAATTCAGGGATTATTGAAGAGATCCGTCTTTAAATGGTAGTGGAGCCCTGGTCCTGTTTTGTAAGAAGACTGGGGACATGGTGTATCCATATAGATCTGTAGTTTTATTTCATAGGCCTCTTCACTCAAGTGGCACTTGCATTCCACTGGCCTGCCTGATTGGCACAGGATACACATGGTACACAGTACGTGTGTAACAGCTCTGGAGAATGTGTCTGTGGAAGACTGCTGTGGAGCTGTGGCTGGCGCGGTTGGAATGTACAGTGCCTTGCGAAAGTATTCGGCCCCCTTGAACTTTGCGACCTTTTGCCACATTTCAGGCTTCAAACATAAATATATAAAACTGTATTTTTTTGTGAAGAATCAACAACAAGTGGGACACAATCATGAAGTGGAACAACATTTATTGGATATTTCAAACTTTTTTAACAAATCAAAAACTGAAAAATTGGGCGTGCAAAATTATTCAGCGCCCTTAAAGTTAATACTTTGTAGCGCCACCTTTTGCTGCGATTACAGCTGTAAGTCGCTTGGGGTATGTCTCTATCAGTTTTGCACATCGAGAGACTGAAATTTTTTCCCATTCCTCCTTGCAAAACAGCTCGAGCTCAGTGAGGTTGAATGGAGAGCATTTGTGAACAGCAGTTTTCAGTTCTTTCCACAGATTCTCGATTGGATTCAGGTCTGGACTTTGACTTGGCCATTCTAACACCTGGATATGTTTATTTTTGAACCATTCCATTGTAGATTTTGCTTTATGTTTTGGATCATTGTCTTGTTGGAAGACAAATCTCCGTCCCAGTCTCAGGTCTTTTGCAGACTCCATCAGGTTTTCTTCCAGAATGGTCCTGTATTTGGCTCCATCCATCTTCCCTGTCCCTGCTGAAGAAAAGCAGGCCCAAACCATGATGCTGCCACCACCATGTTTGACAGTGGGTATGGTGTGTTCAGGGTGATGAGCTGTGTTGCTTTTACGCCAAACATAACGTTTTGCATTGTTGCCAAAATGTTCAATTTTGGTATCATCTGACCAGAGCACCTTCTGCCACATGTTTGGTGTGTCTCCCAGGTGGCTTGTGGCAAACTTCAAACAACACCTTTTATGGATATCTTTAAGAAATGGCTTTCTTCTTGCCACTCTTCCATAAAGGCCAGATTTGTGCAATATATGACTGATTGTTGTCCTATGGACAGAGTCTCCCACCTCAGCTGTAGATCTCTGCAGTTCATCCAGAGTGATCATGGGCCTCTTGGCTGCATCTCTGATCAGTCTTCTCCTTGTATGAGCTGAAAGTTTAGAGGGACGGCCAGGTCTTGGTAGATTTGCAGTGGTCTGATACTCCTTCCATTTCAATATTATCGCTTGCACAGTGCTCCTTGGGATGTTTAAAGCTTGAGAAATCTTTTTGTATCCAAATCTGGCTTTAAACTTCTTCACAACAGTATCTCGGACCTGCCTGGTGTGTTCCTTGTTCTTCATGATGCTCTCTACGCTTTTAACGGACCTCTGAGACTATCACAGTGCAGGTGCATTTATACGGAGACTTGATTACACACAGGTGGATTGTATTTATCATCATTAGTCATTTAGGTCAACATTGGATCATTCAGAGATCCTCACTGAACTTCTGGAGAGAGTTTGCTGCACTGAAAGTAAAGGGGCTGAAAAATTTTACACGCCCAATTTTTCAGTTTCTGATTTGTTAAAAACGTTTGAAATATCCAATAAATGTCGTTCCACTTCATGATTGTGTCCCACTTGTTGTTGATTCTTCACAAAATACAGTTTTATATCTTTATGTTTGAAGCCTGAAATGTGGAAAAAGGTCGCAAAGTTCAAGGGGGCCGAATACTTTCGCAAGGCATTGTATGAGAACGCTAGACGTGTCGTGAACAAGCCCAGGATAAACATCCCTATGGACTGTCACATATGGATCACTGCCGCCAAGTTGGAGGAGGCCAAAGAGAACACTCAAATGGTGGAGAAGAGAACAGTGTATAGTGGTGAGAATCTAGAGCAGGAAACACAGGTGTGCTCCAAAGTTCTGTGTGGTCCACTTCCAGCTCTTGGTATTTTCCTGTGACCCACTGAATAAACCAAACAGTCTTGAGCCATAATCCAAAACCCTTCTGCTGCAACCCAGCATTTTCAAAACCTCTAATTCAGTCTAATTCTCTTCACCTTTTACCCAAATGTTTTCTGCGTTGCCCTTGACTCCACTATGTAAAATGATACTACGGCCACTCCCTCTCTTCAGAGGTGCTGGCATGCCAGAGTAATATGGCACAACTGTTTCCTCTATCTTATTTTATCTCTGCAGCACATAACAAGCAGCAGCAGACTGCGCTTAAACACTGACCTGCGTGTGTGTGCAGGTCAGTGACTGATATCTTACTGATCTCTGTGCTGTTCACCTCAACTTGCACTTACTGATTCGCAAACTAGTCCTTTGACCGCAATTATCTCTCTAATTCCTTTCCTTTTTTAAAATGTATTATTCTTTTCCCTCTGACTTTTCATGGCTCTAAAGTAAAGTGTATGTACAGTGTCCATCTACTGTTCTCTGGCACAGGGATGGGAGTTACAGTTTATTGGAGAGCACATGGGGAAACATTAAGCACAGGGAGATGGCACTGCAGAGCAAGATCAAATACTGGCTTGATCCATCTCAAAAGAGAAAAGATCATGTCATAATTTCCCCCAGCACAGCTGATTTAAACGTCTACCCACCCATAAATCGGAGATGATTTAATGCTTGTGATTGTAAGAGGATGGGGACATGATGTTTCCACATGATTCATTCTGTTGTTTTATAGGCCTCTTCACTCAAGTGGCTCCACCATCCCACTGGCCTGCACGACTGTACTAGGCATGGGTCACAAGTTCTCTCTTTTCTTCACTAGGCTCAACAGTGAGCACTATTACCATCAGGTAATGTATTCTTGGGTTGAGTGTGACAAGGCAGGCAACGTGCCAGGCGGTGACCCGGGCGATAATTGGTATCGGCATCGAGGAGAGCTGTAAACACACCTGGATGGAGGACGCAGAGAGTGTAAGAATGATGACCATATACCTCTAACCTCTCACTACCCAAATGTACCAAATGCCCAATACTCAGATTACATTAGGAACATTTGGTATATCCACAGTTTGATACATTATTTGTAATTCGTTTTTATTTCAGTGTCTCCCACGGGGAGGTGTTGGTGTGTGTAATGTGACTGTTGTGTTTCAGTGTGTGTCCCATGGGTACTGGAGTGTGCCCGTGCCATCTATGCCCACACCCTGCAGATGTTCCTCAGAAAAATGAGTGTGTGGCTCAGGTCATCTTACTTCGAAAAGAACCATGGCACCAGGTGTGTGTGTGTGTGTGTGTGTGTGTGTGTGTGTGTGTGTGTGTGTGTGTGTGTGTGTGTGTGTGCGTGCGTGCGTGCGTGCGTGCGTGCGTGCGTGCGTGCGTGCGTGCGTGCGTGCGTGCGTGCGTGCGTGCGTGCGTGCGTGCGTGCGTGCGTGCGTGCGTGCGTGCGTGCGTGCGTGCGTGCGTGCGTGCGTGCGTGCGTGCGTGCGTGCGTGCGTGCGTGCGTGCGTGCGTGCGTGCGTGCGTGCGTGCGTGCGTGCGTGCGTGCGTGCGTGCGTGCGTGCGTGCGTGCGTGCGTGCGTGCGTGCGTGCGTGCGTGCGTGCGTGCGTGCGTGCGTGCGTGCGTGCGCGTGCGTGCGTGCGTGCGTGCGTGCGTCGCGTGCGTGCGTGCGTGTGCGTGCGTGCGTGCGTGCGTGCGTGCGTGCGTGCGTGCGTGCGTGCGTGCGTGCGTCGTCGTGCGTCGCGTGCGTGCGTGCGTGCGTGCGTGCGTGCGTGCGTGCGTGCGTGCGTGCGTGCGTGCGTGCGTGCGAAAGCAGAAGTTGAATCAAATGACTACGTGCATTGTAAACTAGAGTATTTCAGAGTGGATATCTTCACTGTGGCAATTTTTCATTGGCAGGTGACTCAATAGAAGCCAAATAATTTGATTGGTCGCTTATCTAGGAGTCCGTCTTGTCTTAATGTATAATAGTGATTATATTCACCCTCTTAATGATCCCATTTGGTTAGTTGTGATCAATCACTTTTTCAAAGCCTCTCTTTTCTCTCATACTCTCTCAATTACTTATTAAATCTCTCCCTCTTCCCCCTTTTGTCACTCCTCCCTCTATCTTTCTCCATACCTCGCCCTCTTACTTCTCCTCCATCCCTCCTTGTTACCCCCCATCCCAGGGAGTCTCTGGAGGCTGCAGAGGGTGGTGGCTCACTGTCCTGTGGCTGTTGGGGACCAAGGGTGGTGGCTCACTGTCCAAGTGGCTGGCTGAGAACGTGCCTGCTGCTTGCAGCATTCTGGCTCTGGCCTTACAGCTTGCTAGCTTGAGTAAACATGCTTATTCCAATGTTATCTTTCTTTCTTAACAATAGGGTACACAGCAAAGTGGGTACACAGCAAAGTGCAAACCAAGATTTGATACAAGCAAAACACCTTTCTCCCTTTGTGTCCAGGCTAACCCTAACAGTGAAGAGATATGGTTGGCTGCTGTGAAGCTGGAGTCTGAGAATAATGAAAATGAAGCCCGTCTGGCCAAGGTTGTAGCAGTGCTCCTACTTCCAGGGTCAGTGTGGGTGGATGCGGTTGGGTGTGTGATGAAAGATATAAAAGATGGTGTGTGCATATTCACATGTGTGAGAGTTCAGTGGGGGGGAATGTCCTGCTACTCCACTGTATGTAACTATAACCTTTAACTGTTAGCCTTAGCCAAGACTCCACTATTGATACAGCAAGGTTAATCAGAGCGAGTCCCCTTAGTCATCCATCTTAGTTTGCACAACATCAGTGGCGGTGGGGAGTTAAAGAAGAGATTGAGGGCCCCAAGGGGATAATTTGGCTTGTCAGAAGGGCCCACTGGGAGATATAAATAATATACTGCAGGCCTATAACCGCGTACACAGTTTTCTCAGTCATTTACTATAAAAGGTCCATTTCAATCTGGAAGCTGGTGGCTGTGTTAGGCGTGTAAGGGTTGCCTCTTAGTCAGGCAGAACTGTAGGAATTGGTAAGGGTGAGATGAACCTGACCTCAGAGAGGAAGTATTATATGAAGTTAATGGGGCGTTATACAGTAGCAGTCTTCTCCATACATCCATGCCCAGGCTTGCTAGATTCATAACTAGATAGGAACCCACCATAGTGCTGTCTGTTACCAGGACATCGATCAATGACCTTGTTTGGCAAGAAAAAACGAGTTTCGCTGCTGTCGTCAGCAGAAACTGTCAAGGACTGAGGCTATGCCTGAGGATTTGCAACTTTGAAACATGACATGAACCTTTTTGGGATAGGGGGCAGCATCTTCACTTTTGGATGAATAGCGTGTCCTAAGTGAACTTCCTCCGACTATGTCCCAGATGCTAATATATGCATAATATTAGTAGTATTGGATAGAAAACACTCTGAAGTTTCTAAAACTGTTTGAATGATGTCTGTGAGTATAACAGAACTCATATGGCAGGAGTTAACCTGAGAAAAATCCAACCAGGAAGTGGGACATCTGAGGTTTGTAGTTTTTCAAAGCTTGGCCTACACATTGAGATATGGATGAGGTTGCACTTCCTATGGCTTCCACTAGATGTCAACCGTCTTTTGAAACTTGAATGAGGATTCTACTATGAAGGAGGGGCTCGTGAGACCTCTTTGAGTCAGTGGTCTGTGGTTTAAACAGGATATTTTGTCACAACAATATGCTCGACTATGCATATACAGTGCCTTGCGAAAGTATTCGGCCCCCTTGAACTTTGCGACCTTTTGCCACATTTCAGGATTCAAACATAAAGATATAAAACTGTATTTTTTTGTGAAGAATCAACAACAAGTGGGACACAATCATGAAGTGGAACGACATTTATTGGATATTTCAAACATTTTTAACAAATCAAAAACTGAAAAATTGGGCGTGCAAAATTATTCAGCCCCTTTACTTTCAGTGCAGCAAACTCTCTCCAGAAGTTCAGTGAGGATCTCTGAATGATCCAATGTTGACCTAAATGACTAATGATGATAAATACAATCCACCTGTGTGTAATCAAGTCTCCGTATAAATGCACCTGCACTGTGATAGTCTCAGAGGTCCGTTAAAAGCGCAGAGAGCATCATGAAGAACAAGGAACACACCAGGCAGGTCCGAGATACTGTTGTGAAGAAGTTTAAAGCCAGATTTGGATACAAAAAGATTTCCCAAGCTTTAAACATCCCAAGGAGCACTGTGCAAGCGATAATATTGAAATGGAAGGAGTATCAGACCACTGCAAATCTACCAAGACCTGGCCGTCCCTCTAAACTTTCAGCTCATACAAGGAGAAGACTGATCAGAGATGCAGCCAAGAGGCCCATGATCTCTCTGGATGAACTGCAGAGATCTACAGCTGAGGTGGGAGACTCTGTCCATAGGACAACAATCAGTCATATATTGCACAAATCTGGCCTTTATGGAAGAGTGGCAAGAAGAAAGCCATTTCTTAAAGATATCCATAAAAGGTGTTGTTTGAAGTTTGCCACAAGCCACCTGGGAGACACACCAAACATGTGGAAGAAGGTGCTCTGGTCAGATGATACCAAAATTGAACATTTTGGCAACAATGCAAAATGTTATGTTTGCTTCACTCACATGTGCTAACCATAAAATGTGATTTGATTTGATTTGAATTGAGAGAATAAAAGGCTCTCTAAGGTCAAGGCGTTACACGATTCTATGACCGTGATGACAACAGTAGAGCAACAACATGGAAAAAGGACATCCTAAACAAGAAGAAAAAAGCAGAAACGGGTCTTGAATGGCAAATTCGGAAACTTTATCAGAAGTTAGAGGGAATATTCTCAGATAAAAATGTCCTACTATGAATTCTGCAAAATACATCCTTTTTGGGTTGTCATGCCAACAGTCCAGGATAGGGACACATGCCTCTGCAAAACCCACGCCAACCTCCATTTCATGGTGGACAAACTGCAGTATCACAAAGTGATCAGCTCCAGCAACATTGAGAACCTTACTGAGTCTTTGTGCTGTGAGAAACTGGAGAAAGAGTGCATGTACACAGAGTGCTCCCTTTGCCAAGCAAAAGAGCTTCAAACATCTGTCTTTGATGCTGGTGGTTTGGAGTGGAAAAACAAAGCTGAAGAGAGGGAGAATACAAGCAAAGAGGTAAACATGAAGAAGTTCACTGTACATTTGACAGTGAAAGAAAAGGTGTGTGACACTGCAGATTCTACTGGAGGACTTCTACAAAAGATTGAACGAGTAGTTGGGGAAACACGTGTACAACATTCGACACCAATACTCCAAACTGAGAGAATTAAAAGAGAATCTGGGGAAAGAGGAGATCATTGTGCATATTGACTTTGCAGAGAACTACCTCTGTAGCTATCCAGGCAGTTCACTTTGATTATTCTCACAAGGAGGTGACCCTCCACACCTGTGTTGGAAATACCACAAATGACACAGCTTCACTTTGCTCACTGCGTTCTTTTATGCAGCAATCTGAAATCTTGGCCCATCTTTAAAAAAAACTGGCCTCCTTCTTTGAGCTCTGCCCATTGGCTACATTTGGAATCCTCCTTTGTCTTATATTAGTTAAATGTTTAACTGTTGTTCAACATAGCACTCTATTGTCCCTCTAATCACTCTGACATCAATGCAAATGTAATGGAAAATCTAATCAAACACTTCATGAGAGCCCATGAGTTCATGTTGTGCAACATTTCTATAGTCAATGCAAATGCAGAGAGTTTTGATGGCCTCTATTAAAAAGAGGAGAATCCCATCAGCTTTCTGTAGACTGGGCCTACTTTTTATCAACTGTCCTAATATTAAGTACATTGCTTTGCTTTACAACAGGAGTATAACCTACTTGGCTGGCATGAAAATGAACCACAGGAAAAGCGTCCTCCATTCGCTATTAAAGTGCATAGTTGACACATCTTTTTCCCAGCTGCATGATAATGGTGATGGCCCAATTGAAGTCAAAACTAATTTCACACTAATTTCACACTCGTTCAAGGGTTTTTCTTTATTGTTACTATTTTCTACATTGTAGAATAATAGTGAAGACATCAAAACTATGAAATAACACACGTGGAATCATGTAGTAACCAAAAAAGTGTTAAACAAATCAAAAGATATTTTAGATTATATCAAAGTAGATAGCCTTTTCCTTGGTGATACTCAGCTTGTGCAATAAGGGAAGGAATAGCACATGCCTGTTTTTTGCGACTTTTTCAAATCATAGTTGCACACCTCATGTAGCCTAGCCCACAGGCTTATATTTAAGGTTTGTATCACAACTAAAGTGGCCAAATAATTCCTATAAATGAAGCATATAAATCCGCTTTATAACCACTGTAGAGCCTAACTGGCATACATACTGTAGGTAGTTTCACGTCTGGGGAAGATCATTTCACCATAAATATGCATAATCACTTCTGAGTGTTTTCCCCCTAATTGATTACATATTGGAACATTCTTATATGTAGGCTTATAGCCTACTGCCGTGTGCGCATTGCTGCGCTTATAACGTGAAGAAATAGCCTAATAGTTTATCAACATTTTAAGCTAAACTGTCCAGAGTTTGGAATATTTATTAGTAAGTTTTGTACTATGGGGGATTGACATAGGCTAGTACTTTAACACAGCCGCTCAAGCTCACAGACCAATGCAACATGGGTCAACTTCGAGCACCTCTATCTCCTGAATGTTAGAAATAGAGGTAAACGCACATAGTTTTCTGTCATTTCTGTCACGATCCCGCAGGTAAAGAAGCCGCATGTGGAGGTCCTGGCTTGGTTACACGTGG
Source organism: Oncorhynchus masou masou (assembly GCF_036934945.1). NCBI lineage: Eukaryota > Metazoa > Chordata > Actinopteri > Salmoniformes > Salmonidae > Oncorhynchus > Oncorhynchus masou. The sequence continues at coordinate 44,462,055 of NC_088228.1, read as the reverse complement.
TCTGTTGTCGCAGTGGTGGGAAAAATAACTAATTGTCATAATTGAGTAAAAGATAGATACCTTAATAGTAAAAGTGAAAGTCACCCAGTAAAATACTAATTGAGTAGTATTTTAAATATACTTAAGTATCAAAAGTAAATGTAATTGCTAAACTATACTTAAGTATCAAACGTAAAAGGAAAAATAAGTTCAAAATCCTTGTTTTTTGTTTTTCTACGGATAGCCAGACACAATTTACAAATGAAGCATTTGTGTTTACTGAGTCTGCCAGATCAGAAGCAGTAGGGATGACCAGGGATGTTCTCTGTTTACTGAGTCCTCCAGATCAGAGGCAGTAGGGAGGACCAGGAATGTTCTCTGTTTAGTGAGTCTGCCAGATCAAAGGCAGTAGGGATGACCAGGGATGTTCTCTGTTTAGTGAGTCCTCCAGATCAGAGGCAGTAGGGATGACCAGGGATGTTTAATTTAACTAGGCAAGTTAGTTAGGTACAAATTCTTATTTTACAATGAAGGCCTACCCTGGCCAAACCCTAACCCGGACTACGCTGGGCCAATTGTGCGCCTCCCTATGAGACTCCCGATCACGGCTGGTTGTGATACAGCCCGGGATCGAACCAGGGTCTGTAGTGACGCCACTAGCACTGAAATGCTGTGCCTTATCATCAATCAATCAAATGTATTGATAAAGCCCTTCTTACATCAGCTGATGTCACAAAGTTCTGTACAGAAACCCAGCCTACAACTCCAAACAGCATGCATTGCAGCTGAAGCACAGTGGTTAGGAAAAACTCCCTAGAAAGTCCAGAATCTAGGAAGAAACCTAGAGAGGAACCAGGCTATGAGGGGGAGACAGAGAGAGCGAATTAGAGAGCGCATACTCAAATTCACACAGGACACCGGATAAGACAGGATAAATACTCCTTAGACTGCTGTGTCACTCGGGAGCACTTAAGTAGTACTTTCAAGTATTTTTACTGAAGTACTTTACCCTACTGTGCAGTTGTGAGGCTGGTTGGATGTACTGCCAAATCCTCTAAAATGATGTTGGAGGCGGCTTATGTTAGAGAAATGAACATTCAATTCTCTGTCAACAGCTATGTTGGGCATTCCCGCAGTCAGCATTTCAATTCCACGCTCCCTCAAAATTTGAGACATCTGTGGCAAAACTGCACATTTTAGACTGGCCTCTTATTGTCCCACAAGGTGGGGACATGCTGTTTAAACAGCTTCTTGATACAGTATGCCACACCTGTCAGGTGGATGGGTTATCTTGACAAATGATAAATGCTCACTAACAGGGACATAAACAATTGTGTGCTCAAAATGAGAGAAATAAGCTTATTTGTTTGTGTAGAATATTTCTGGGATCTTTTATTTCAGCTCATGAAAAATGGGTCTAACACTTTACATGTTGTGTTTATATTTTTGCTAAAACCTCTCTAGGGTATGTGGGTCCCATCTGGCCAACATCCAGTGAGGTTGCAGAGCGCCAAATTCATATACAGAAATGCTCATTATAAAAATTCAGAAAACAAAACATATTTTACATAGGTTTAAAGATAAACTTCTTGTTAATCCAACCACGGTGTCAGATTTATAAAATGCTTTTCGGGGAAAGCATACCTAGCCCAGAACATACCGAGCCCAGAACATACCTAGCCCAGAACATAGCCCAGTTGACAAATTATTACAAAAAGTAACCAGCCAAGCAGAAGCGTTACAAAACTCAGAAATAGAGATACAATTAATCCCTTACCTTTGATGATCTTCATATGGTGGCAATCAGAAGACATTCATTCATTCAATAAATGTTCCTTTTGTTCGATAAAGTCTCTTTATATCCAAAAAACAATTTGTTCACGCGTTTTCTTCAGTTATCCACAGGCTCAAACTCAGTCAAAACAGGCAGACAAAAAAATCCAAATTGTATCAGTAAAGTTTATAGAAACATGTCAAACGATGTTCATATTCAATCCTCAGTTTGTTTTTAGCCTAAATGATCTATAAAATTTCAACCGGACAATAATGTCGTAAATATAAAAGGTAAATAAGAAATGCACTCTCTCGGGATTGCGCATGAAAAAGCTTTGTGACACGGCAGGGTCCCCACTCATTCAGACTGGTCTTACTCCCTCATTTATCAGAATTACAAGCCTGAAACAATTTCTAAAGACTGTTGACATCTAGTTGAAGGCATAGGAACTGCAAATCGAGTCCTAAGTCTATGGATATTGTAATGGAATTGAATAGAAAACTACAAAAAAAAGAATTTCCGCCTGCTAAATCAGTTCTGTTATACTCACAGGCACTATTTTAACAGTTTTGGAAACTTTGGAGTGTTTTCTATCCAAATCTACCAGTTATATGCATATCATATCTTCTGGGCCCGAGTAGCAGGCCGTTTAATTTGGGCATGCTTTTCATCCAAAATTCCAAATGCTGCCCCCTACCCTAGAGAGGTTAAAGCCTTTACAATGAAGATCTGTGAAGTTATTTTGATTTTTATTTAATTATCTTTGAAAGACAGGGTCCTGAAAAAGGGAGGTTTCTTTTTTTGCTGATTTTCCTCTCCCTAATCGTAAAGTTGATCTATTCTATTGGTCAGTTTATCGACAAATAGCCTATTCCAAACAGACTCTGAGACAGTTGTGCGAAGATGGAGCCCAAATTCATTCAACCAGTAGGCCAAGGCTACATAAAAAATAAACTTGCATAAGCAATTATTCTGATGCAAAGGTAACTAAGTAAATGTATGAACATGTTAAATTATTATGTGACATGCTGTCATTTTCAGGTCCTGATTGGTCAACAAGCTTATTTGACGTGTATTTTTTTTGACCCAAACGGTTTTCCATATAAAACAAATTATTATTTATTTAATCATTATTTCTTAAAGTTCTTGTCTCGTCTCTCGTCATCATTTTACCACTGATAGCTAGTTACATACCAATGATTGGTTTAGCATAGCAATATTGTAAATACTGTAGAATGAATAGAATGAACAACCAGGTCAAAAACAACCCAATAGTATTAATGACTAGCCTGTTTGGCTAGCAACTTCAGAACCTGATAACTATCAACTGGCTTTTGTCCAGACTATATCGTCTGCTGGAAGGATGAAATAAAACTAACTTACTCATTCAAATAAATGTTATAATGAAAATATGTCATTCTCTGTGTTGTCATAATTGTCCTTCAATTCGCAAGAGGCTGAATACAGTATATGTCACCGGAGAAAGCATCTGAACCAGCGAAACAGCGCCCCTCTGTCTCTGTATGTGTATCAATCTGATGTGGTCTGGCCATAAAGACTATGACATTGTTCTCGCCTGGAGCATTGAATGCATTGGAGCATTTGGCCTCCCTTGATAAAAGAAAAGTATAAAATATTACCCAGTCAATGTTGCGGTAAACTGAGTGAACCAAAGGAAAGTGTAAAGGGAAGCCATGCGTCATTGACAGAAACAACTTGAATTGTTGCATGTCGTTGTGTATTTGTCATCCAGTGGCTAACATTGGCCCTTTCCGAAATTAGCCAAGGATGAAAATATATATATATATATATTATATTTGAGATTCTTCAAACTAGCCACCCTTTGCCTTGATGACAGCAGTGCACACTATTGGCATGTTCTCAAACAAATTCACCTGTAATGCTTTTCCAACAGTCTTGCAGGAGTTCCCACACATCCTTAGCCCTTGTTGGTTGCTTTTCCTTCACTCTACGGTCAAACTCAACCTAAACCCAAACCATTTCAGTTGGGTTGAGGTCAGGTGATTGTGGAGGCCAGGTAATCTGATGCAGCACTCTATCACTCTCCTTCTTTCTCAAATACCCTAACACAGACTGGAGGTGTGTTTTGGGTCATTGTCCTGTTGAGAAACAAATGATAGTCCCACTAAGGGCAAACCAGATGGTATAAATGCTGTGGTACCCATGCTGGTTAAGTCTGCCTTGTCATCAGCAAAGTACCCCCACACCATCACACCTCCTCCCCCATGCTTCATTGTGGGAACCACACATGCAGAGATCACCTGTTCACCTATTCTGCGTCTCACAAAGACACAGTGGTTGGATCCAAAGGACAGATTTCCACCGGTCTAATATCCATTGCTCATGTTTCTTGGCCCAAGCAAGTCTCTTCTTCTTATTGGTGTCCTTCAGTAGTGGTTTCTTTGCAGCAATTCGACCATGAAGGCCTGATTCACGCAATCTCTCCTCTGAACAGTTGATGTTGAGGTGTGTCTGTTACTTGAACTCTGTGAATCATTTATTTGGGCTGCAATTTCTGAGGCTGTTAACTCTCTAATGAACTTATCCTCTGCGGCAGAGGTAACTCTGGGTCTTCCTTTCCTCTGGCTCCTTATGAGAGCCAGTTTCAGCATAGCACTTGATGGTTTTTGTGACTGCACTTGAAGAAACTTTCAAAGTTCTTGAAATGTTCCGTACTGACTGACATTCATGTCTTAAAGTAATGGTGGACTGTTGTTTATTTTTGCTTATTTGAGCTGTTCTTGCCATAATATGGATCTGTTTTTTTTACCAAATAGGGCTATCTTCTGTAAACCACCCCCACCTTGTCACAACACAACTGATTGGCTGAAACGCATTAAGAAGGAAAGAAATTCCACAAATTAACTTTTAAAAAGGCACACCTGATAATTGAAATGCATTCCTTCCGGGAGAGAGAATGCCAAGAGTGTGCAAAGCTGTCATCAAGGCAAGGAAAGAGTAGCTACTTTGAAGAATCTCAAATATATTTTGATTTAACACTTTTTGGTTACTACATGTGTTATTTCATAGTTTTGATGTCTTCACTATTATTCTACAATGTAGACAGTTGTAATAATAAAGAAACACCCTGGATTGAGTAGGTGTGCTCAAACTTTTAACTGCTACTGTGTATCACAGTCGAAAGGCATATGAACTAACAGGTTAAATATGTACAATATTTACAGAGCTCTAGGGGCTGGTAATTGCCAGAGACCTCACGATGCGATATTATCACGATACTTGGGTGCCAATGTGACGTATTGGGATTTTCATGATTCTACTATTCTTCTATTGTCATTGGATGTTGGAAACATATTGCTCACCATATGTCTGCTGCAGAGAGACAATAGAGAGTCCTTAGAAAATTATTTTGGATCTGTCATGGAAATCAGTGTTGAAAACAAATTGGCTCACTTTTTAAAATGAAGATGTAGAACAATCTATGCAGGTAAAGCCAACCAGAGCAAAAGTATTACTGCGAAATTGTCAACATTATACGATATATTGTAAAAAATGTAACTGTATCGATTTGTTTCTTTTTTTTCATCACTAAGCTTTATGCGACCTCACGGCACCATGGCAACCACGGTTGGAGTTTGTGAGACTGGAGTTCAGGACATGGCTGAAGAACATCGCCAACACACTGATGGCTAAAGCCCTACAGGAGTGCCCCAGCAGGTAGCATGTTGTGGAGAGCAATTCTCTGTCATTTTAGTCTGCTAGATTCAATCAGTATTAATGCAAGTTAGCTTGGTCACTGTTTGAGTGAAATGTATTTTTTTATATATAAGTCTTTGGAAGCAGACAACCCAAAATAATAATTATGGAAAAGTTATGTAAATAAAGGGAATATAATGAACAATAACCTCAACAGAATTCCTTTGTGTTTACTCTAATTCTGCTCTGTTTAGTTTAGTCAGATATCAGAAGGTTGAAGTTGTTTGTATTTTATTCATATTCTCTCTCTCTCTCTCTCTCTCTCTCTCTCTAACTCTCTGTGTGTGTGTGTGTGTGTGTGTGTGTGTGTGTGTGTGTGTGTGTGTGTGTGTGTGGTAGGTATATTGTGGGCTGAGGCAGTGTTTTTTGAGGGCCTGCCACAGAGGAAGACGAAGAGTGTTGATGCTCTGATGAAGTGTGAACACATCCTGCACGACATTGCCAAGAACGACACACATTATTTTTCTCTCTCAAAATCTCCCCTTCTCTTGCCTCTACTTTTCACTGTTATACTTATGACATCCTTCCCGTTTTGTACTATCTCAGTAGGTCAAACTCTCCCCCTCTCTGCTTACATTCCTTCAGGAGAACAAACTCTCCCCCTCTCTGCTTTCATTCCTTCAGGAGAACAAATTCTCACCTATCTCTGCATTAATTTCTTCAGTAGGTCAAACTCTCCCCCTCTCTGCTTTCATTCCTTCAATAGGTCAAACTCTCCCTCTCTCTGCTTTCATTTCTTCAGTAGGTCAAACTCTCCCTCTCTCTGCTTTCATTTCTTCAGTAGGTCAAACTCTCCCTCTCTCTGCTTTCATTTCTTCAGTAGGTCAAGCTCTCTCTCTCTCTGCTTTCATTCATTCAGGAGGACAAACTCTCCCTCTCTCTGCTTTCATTTCTTCAGTAGGTCAAAATCTGTCTCTCTCTGCTTTCATTCCTTCAGTAAGTCAAACTCTCCCCCTCTCTGCTTTCATTTCTTCAGTAGGTCAAACTCTCTCTCTCTGCTTTAATTTCTTCAGTAGGTCAAACTCTCTCTCTCTCTGCTTTCATTCCTTCAGTAGGTCAAACTCTCCCCCTCTCTGCTTTCATTCCTTCAGTAGGTCAAACTCTCCCTCTCTCTGCTTTCATTCCTTCAATAGGTCAAACTCTCCCTCTCTCTGCTTTCATTCCTTCAGTAGGTCAAACTCTCCCCCTCTCTGCTTTCATTCCTTCAAAAAGTCAAACTCTCCCTCTCTCTGCTTTCATTTCTTCAGTAGGTCAAACTATCCCTCTCTCTGCTTTCATTTCTTCAGTAGGTCAAACTCTCCCTCTCTCTGCTTTCATTCCTTCAGTAGGTCAAACTCTCCCCTTCTCTGCTTTCATTTCTTCAGTAGGTCAAGCTCTCTCTCTCTCTGCTTTCATTCATTCAGGAGGACAAACTCTCCCTCTCTCTGCTTTCATTTCTTCAGTAGGTCAAAATCTGTCTCTCTCTGCTTTCATTCCTTCAGTAAGTCAAACTCTCCCCCTCTCTGCTTTCATTCCTTCAGTAGGTCAAACTCTCCCCATCTCTGCTTTCATTTCTTCAGTAGGTCAAACTCTCTCTCTGCTTTCATTTCTTCAGTAGGTCAAACTCTCTCTCTCTCTGCTTTCATTCCTTCAGTAGGTCAAACTCTCCCCCTCTCTGCTTTCATTCCTTCAGTAGGTCAAACTCTCCCTCTCTCTGCTTTCATTTCTTCAGTAGGTCAAACTATCCCTCTCTCTGCTTTCATTTCTTCATTAAGTCAAACTCTCCCTCTCTCTGCTTTCATTCCTTCAGTAGGTCAAACTCTCCCCCTCTCTGCTTTCATTCCTTCAGTAGGTCAAACTCTCCCTCTCTCTGCTTTCATTTCTTCAGTAGGTCAAACTCTCTCTCTCTCTGCTTTCATTCCTTCAGTAGGTCAAACTCTCCCCCTCTCTGCTTTCATTCCTTCAGTAGGTCAAACTCTCCCTCTCTCTGCTTTCATTTCTTCAGTAGGTCAAACTATCCCTCTCTCTGCTTTCATTTCTTCATTAAGTCAAACTCTCCCTCTCTCTGCTTTCATTCCTTCAGTAGGTCAAACTCTCCCCTCTCTGCTTTCATTCCTTCAGTAGGTCAAACTCTCCCTCTCTCTGCTTTCATTTCTTCAGTAGGTCAAACTATCCCTCTCTCTGCTTTCATTTCTTCATTAAGTCAAACTCTCCCTCTCTCTGCTTTCATTCCTTCAGTAGGTCAAACTCTCCCCCTCTCTGCTTTCATTCCTTCAGTAGGTCAAACTCTCCCTCTCTCTGCTTTCATTTCTTCAGTAGGTCAAACTATCCCTCTCTCTGCTTTCATTTCTTCAGTAGGTCAAACTCTCCCTCTCTCTGCTTTCATTCCTTCAGTAGGTCAAACTCTCCCCTTCTCTGCTTTCATTTCTTCAGTAGGTCAAGCTCTCTCTCTCTCTGCTTTCATTCATTCAGGAGGACAAACTCTCCCTCTCTCTGCTTTCATTTCTTCAGTAGGTCAAAATCTGTCTCTCTCTGCTTTCATTCCTTCAGTAAGTCAAACTCTCCCCCTCTCTGCTTTCATTCCTTCAGTAGGTCAAACTCTCCCCATCTCTGCTTTCATTTCTTCAGTAGGTCAAACTCTCTCTCTGCTTTCATTTCTTCAGTAGGTCAAACTCTCTCTCTCTGCTTTCATTCCTTCAGTAGGTCAAACTCTCCCCCTCTCTGCTTTCATTCCTTCAGTAGGTCAAACTCTCCCTCTCTCTGCTTTCATTTCTTCAGTAGGTCAAACTATCCCTCTCTCTGCTTTCATTTCTTCATTAAGTCAAACTCTCCCTCTCTCTGCTTTCATTCCTTCAGTAGGTCAAACTCTCCCCCTCTCTGCTTTCATTCCTTCAGTAGGTCAAACTCTCCCTCTCTCTGCTTTCATTTCTTCAGTAGGTCAAACTCTCCCTCTCTCTGCTTTCATTTCTTCAGTAGGAAAGCTCTCTCTCTCTGCTTTCATTCCTTCAGGAGGACAAACTCTCCCTCTCTCTGCTTTCATTTCTTCAGTAGGTCAAACTCTCCCTCTCTCTGCTTTCATTTCTTCAGTAGGTCAAACTCTCCCTCTCTGCTTTCATTCCTTCAGTAGGACAAACTCCTCCTTGCTTTATCCTTACCAGGGTTGGGATCAATTCCATTTAAATTCCAGTCAATTCAGGAAGTAATTCCACATTTTCCTAATTGAGAAGCATTGGATAGAATTGGAATTGGAACTGAATTGACTGGAATGGAAATGGAGTTGACCCCAATCCTGATCCTTACTATTACTAACTCCTTCCTTCTTCCTTGTTTTCAATCTACCAGTACAACACATGCCCACTATCTCTTCTCTCTCAACATCTTAGTCAGAATTTGATGAGTAAACAGCCCAAGTGTGTGTGGGTTCTGGAGCGAGTGTAAGCTTACTAAGGCCAGAGTGGTTTCTGAGGACAGTGAAGATATACCTGGGAGACACCTGGGCTCTCTTGTACAGTTTGAGATGCAACAAGGCACCGAGGTGGGTGACTTTGTGATGGGTGTGTGTGTGTGGTGCGTGTGTGGTGTGTGTGTGTGAAAATGAGAGTGAGCTTGCATGTGCTGAGTTTAATTGCATGTGTTTGGCGGGCTCTGTGTTCTTGCGTGTCTCACCTCTACTCTGTCTACTCTCTACTCTTACCTCTCTCTCTGTCCCCTGTAGGAGCAGCAGGAGGAAGTACATAAGCGCTGTGAGAACACTGAGCCGTGTCACCGGGAGCTGTGGTATGCTGAGTCCAAACAGGTCCTCCACTGGCTGAAGAAGATAGGAGAGATCCTCACACAGGTCGCCTTCTGAGGCATAGGCTGGACAGACGGAAACTGTGTTTCTGACTCCATGTCCCTCTGTCCAATAACCACGGACACACACCCCAAGTTCTCTCATCTTTTAAAGTCGTAGAGAGTAGCAGTCTATTTGGACACACACACGTGCCTGGCGTGACGAGAGTTGACAATGGTTCACGAGCAGTACAGAATATTTGCATATTTGCAAGGTTTTGTTGCACTTTATTTTTATTGAATTGTGAAATGTCATGTCCTCCATTGAATCAGAAAATGCTGCTATATATATTTTTTAATGTCTTGTAAAGACTGTTTATACCCGTGGTTATGCTTAGAGCAGACAAAGTTACCTGATACCAGCTCTGTTAAGACATTTGTTAATATGACAATTTGACCATGGTATTGTTTTTTAATCCCTTGTAAATCCTCTGTAAAACAATGTTTAATTTGCTCGATCGAGATGTACACCATCCATAGGTAGTAGGGCTGGAATTGCCAGGGACCTCACAATAAAATATTATAACGATACTTAGATGCCTATACAACATGCATTGCGGATCTCACGATACTATATGTATTGTGATTCGATATTGTGATTTGATTGCGCTTTATGTCTGCTGCAGAGAGACAAGAGACAGAGCATGAGAAAACGTCAGGGATTATTACTAATGGATACGATAAGAAAGACTCTGAATACAAGTAAGTCAGCTGGAGCTTCACATTTACTCACGCTAGTCAGTACAAGAATAACATAGATTAACACTGTGCATGACCAAGGGTGCTCCGTTCTTAAAGGGGAGATCAGGACATAACATCCCATCTCTTATACAATCAGAGTTATTTTTACCAAACCACAACTGAAACATTTCCCAGAACATGCTGTAGTTATTTTGCATCTTTGATTTGAACTTGAACAGTCTTGGTTTTTGTTTTGTTTGTCTATAAGTCCAGCCGGTCTGGTGGCGCCTTGGATTGTCTGGAGGCTCCTGCACATCCTCAGTGTGTGCTTGCTCCATTATAGCTTCTGTTATAGCAGCACATTCTTTCAGCCTGGGGTCTCTGTACTGCCCCACTGTCCTCTAGAGTTCCCTGTGTGTCACTCTCAGATCTCTCTGTGGCTGTTCTCTCTCAATTGCCGTGCTGTTTTCCGTGGATTAGGTTAATGTAACGCCGCCACATTATGTCTGGAACCTGCTAAGTTCTGGGTCCCTGCTTGTGCGTGTCCCTCTTGTCCTTTAACCTCCCTTTCCGTAGTATCGCACCATCACGTCCTGTCCAAGGAACAAGGCGTATCGCTGTAACCTGTCATTGCCGGAATGCCTTTTTTTGGACTAAAATGGAAAGCAACAGCTGGTGATCCGTAAACCAGAGTGAAACGCTTCCCATATAAGTATGAAGTTATTCACACTCGCGCCAGTGCATTATTCAATGTTTGTGATGCAAAGGCCACTGGCCTCTCAGACCCATCTTTCAGTGTGTTTGAAAGCCCCTAAGCCATACGGGATCAACTTCACTGGCAGTTCAGGGTCGTAATGCATCAGGACCTGTTCAGATTTGATGAGCCATTTTGCCTCCATTTTCACACTGTTCTGTCCACTGATATGTCATATTCTTTTGCAGGAGCTGATTGAGGGGTTGGAGTGCTGCTGAAAGGTTTGGGAGGAATCTCCTGTAGTAATTGGTCAGTCCAGTGAAAGGTCTCACTTCTGTCACATTTTGCGGTTGTCGTGGTGCCTGTACCACTGCATCAATTTTGTCCTGTGTTTTGTGCGGTCGATTTCATGTCCACTGATATCTTGTTTTTTTACTGAAGTGTTTACCACCAGCTAGTGCAGCAAACATGTCCTCCAGACGTGGCAGGGGGCATTGGTCCACACGCAACATTGAATTCACAGTTACCTTGAAGTCCCCACACATTCTAACAGACCCGTCTTTCTTTACAATAGGAACAATGGGTGCTGCCCATTTGCTTCTGTTCATTTTCGTCAGGATCCCAATCAATTTCCGCTTCCACCTTTGGTCTCAGGGAGTATGGAACCGATTGAGCGTTGCATAATATTGGGGATGCGTTATCTCTCAGTACGAGTTTGGCTGTGATGCCTTTTACTGTTCCCATCAGATCAGTGAAAACAGTGTTGTATATGTGTTTGGTCTGTGCCTTTCTCTTTAGGCAAGGAGGTATGGAGCATTTTCAAGTCACGTCAGTTCAGCTATAATGGGGGGGGCTGTTCCAGGCATCAGATACAGCTGTAACTGCTGTGTTTGCTCCCCATATCGCACACTGACCTGCAACGCCCCCATTGGGCTCAATCTGTCTCCTGAGTATGTCTTCGGCAACACATTTGTTTTCTTCAGCTTGATAGCCTTGAAGTGCTCAGGGGTTTGCCTTCAATTTCTGTCACCCATATTATGCTACTGCTGGGAGGAGTCACTGTGTTCAACTCCATGGTACCAGTTAACCGTTGATCTGAATCCGTTCTCTGCTAGTGCATTCACAGACCCTTTCATTTTCTCAGTTTTCCTGTTGTGACTGCATTTTGCTCTGCATGCTTTTTGAATGTGACCCCGTCTATTGAATTTGAGACACATTTCGTCTTTGAAACAGCAGTCCTCTGCTTTGTGACCATCTCTGTCACACCTGTTGTATTTTCCGGCCACACGGGGGCACTGTCTGCTGCGTGAACTTGTGCAGGGAAGTTTGTGTAGAGGTTAGTATTTATTTTACTTTGCAACTCTATTGCATCTTTGGTCACCATTTCTATAGCCTCAGCAATTTCAACAGCCTTTTCAAATGTGAGATCTGATTCTGTGAACAAACATTTCTGAATGTATTCATGTTTTAGTCCACAGTAGAATCTATCCCGTACTTAATGTGTCATTTAGGTTCCCTAAAAACTCCAAACAGTTTCTTCAACTCTGCTACATACAGTACCAGTCAAAGGTTTGGACACACCTACTTATTCAAGGGTTTTCTTTATTTTCACTATTATCTACATTGTAGAATAATAGTGAAGACATCGAAACTATGAAACTATGAAATAACACATATGGAATAATATAGTAACCAAAAAAGTGTTAAACAAATCCAAATATATTTTATATTTGGGATTCTTCAAAGTAGCCACCCTATGCCTTGATGCCTTGATGACAGCTTTGCACACTCTTGGCATTCTCTCAACCATCTTCATGAGACAGTCACCTGGAATGCATTTCAACAGGTGTACCTTGTGTGGTAGAAAAATTACATGTTTACCTGGTTTATTTTGATTTAATGGTTAACAATTGATATTTAACTAATAGTAACACATTTCTGTCCTGCTAGTCACCCTTTGCCTTGATGACAGCTTTGCACACTGTTGTCATTCTGTCAATCAGCTTCACCTGGAATGTTTGTCCAACAGTCTTGAAGGAGTTCCCACATATGCTGAAGAAATTCCAACATATGCTGTGCACTTGTTGGCTGCTTTTCCTTCACTCTGCAGTCCAACTCATTCCAAACCATCTAATTTGGCTTGAGGTTGTGTGATTGTGGAGGCCAGGTCATCTGATGCAGCACTCCATCACTTTCCTTCTTGGTCAAATAGCCCTTACACATCCTGGAAGTGTGTTGGGTCATTGTCCTGTTGAAAAACAAATTATAGTCCCACTAACCACAAATCATGGCGTATCGCTGCAGAATGCTGTGGTAGCCATGCTGGTTAACTGTTTCTTGAATTCTAAAAAAATCACTGACAGTGTCACCAGTAAAGCTCCCCCACACCATCACACCTCCTCCATGCTTCACGGAGGGAACCACACATGCAGAGATCATCTGTTCACCTATTCTGCATCTCAAAAATACAAGGCGGTTGGAACCACAAATCTCAAATTTGGACTCATCAGACCAAAGGACAGATTTCCACCGGTCGTGGACACTGATCGTATTCCTTGGCCCAAATAAGTCTCTTCGTCTTAGCAGTGGTTTCTTTGCAGCAATTAGACCAGGATGGCCTGATTAACCTCTAGCATCGAGCAATCCCGTATCCGGGAGCGTAATCATAGCCTCAAGCTCAATAGCATAACACAACGTTAACTATTCATGAAAATCGCAAATGAAATGAAATAAATATATTGGCTCACAAGCTTAGCCTTTTGTTAACAACACTGTCATCTCAGATTTTCAAAATATGCTTTTCAACCATAGCTACACAAGCATTTGTGTAAGAGTATTGATAGCTAGCATAGCATTAAGCCTAGCATTCAGCAGGCAACATTTTCACAAAAACAAGAAACGCATTCAAATAAAATAATTTACCTTTGAAGAACTTTGGATGTTTTCAATGAGGAGACTCTCAGTTAGATAGCAAATGTTCAGTTTTTCCAAAAATATTATTTGTGTAGGAGAAATCGCTCCGTTTTGTTCATCACGTTTGGCTAAGAAAAAAAAAAAATTCAGTCATTACAACGCCAAACTTTTTTCCAAATTAACTCCATAATATCGACAGAAACATGGCAAACATTGTTTAGAATCAATCCTCAAGGTGTTTTTCACATATCTATCCGATGATAAATCATTCGTGGCAGTTGTGTTTCCCCTCTGAACCAAATGGAAAAGTGGACGCAGCTGGACATTGCGCAATCATTTCGACGGAGGACACCAAGCGGACACCTGGTAAATGTAGTCTCTTATGGTCAATCTTCCAATGATATGCCTACAAATACGTCACAATGCTGCAGACACCTTGGGGAAACGACAGAAAGTGTAGGCTCATTCCTGGCGCATTCACAGTCATAAAAGGAGACATTGGAACACAGCGCACTCAAAATCTGGGGCATTTCCTGTATGAAATTTCATCTTGGTTTCTCCTGTAGCACAGACAATATCTTTGCAGTTTTGGAAACGTCAGAGTGTTTTCTTTCCAAAGCTGTCAATTATATGCATAGTCGAGCATCTTTTTGTGACAAAGTATCTTGTTTAAAACGGGAACATTTTTTTTATCAAAAAATTAAAAGAGCGCCCCCAATATCGAAGAAGTTAACCCAGTCTCCTCTGAACAGTTGATGTTGAGATGTGTCTGTTACCTGAACTCTGTAAAGCATTTATTTGGGCTGCAATTTCTGAGGCTGAACATATCCTCTGCAGCAGAGGTAACTCTTGGTCTTCCTTTCCTGTGGCGATCCTCACAAGAGCCCATTTCATCATAGCGCTTGATGGTTCTTGCGACTGCACTTCAAGAACTTTAAAAGTTCCGGCTGTCATTTGAAGACACTTTCAAAGTTCTTGAAAATTTCCAGGTTGACTGACTTTCCTGTCTTACAGAAATGAAGGACTGTCATTTTTCTTTGCTTATTTGAGCTGTTCTTACCATGATACGGACTTGGTATTTTACCAAATATGGCTATCTTCTGTACACCACCCCTACGTTGTCTGTCACGCCCTGACCGTAGAGAGCGTTTTATGTCTCTATTTTGGTTTGGTCAGGGTGTGATTTGGGTGGGCAGTCTATGTTCTATGTTCTATGATTTTCTATTTCTATGTGTTTGGCCGGGTGTGGTTCTCAATCAGAGGCAGCAGTCTATCGTTGTCTCCGATTGAGAACCATACTTCGGTACCCTTTTCCCCCACCTGTTTTGTGGGAAGTTGACTTTGACTTTGTTCAGGGAACATAGCCCAAAGCTTCACGGTTTGGTTTTGTTCTTTGTTTTGTCAGCATCATTTTCAATAAAGAGAAAATGTACGCTTACCATGCTGCACCTTGGTCCAGTCCTTCAGCCAGCCGTGACATTGTCACAACACAACTGATTGGCTCAAATGCATTAAGAAGGAAAGAAATTCCACAAATTAACTTTTAACAAGTGTCGTGGAAATTCATTTTTTTATTTTTTTTATTTAACCTTTATTTAACCAGGTAGGCTAGTTGAGAACAAGTTCTCATTTGCAACTGCGACCTGGCCAAGATAAAGCATAGCAGTGTGAACAGACAACAACACAGAGTTACACATGGAGTAAACAATTAACAAGTCAATAACACAGTAGAAAAAAAAGAGAGTCTATATACATTGTGTGCAAAAGGCATGAGGAGGTAGGCGAATAATTACAATTTTGCAGATTAACACTGGAGTGATAAATGATCAGATGGTCATGTACAAGTAGAGATATTGGTGTGCAAAAGAGCAGAAAAGTAAATAAATATAAACAGTATGGGGAAGAGGTAGGTAAAATTGGGTAGGCTATTTACCGATAGACTATGTACAGCTGCAGCGATCGGTTAGCTGCTCAGATAACAGATGTTTGAAGTTGGTGAGGCAGATAAAATTCTCCAACTTCAGCAATTTTTGCAATTCGTTCCAGTCTCAGGCAGCAGAGAACTGGAACAAAAGGCGGCCAAATGAGGTGTTGGCTTTCGGGATGATCAGTGAGATACACCTGCTGGAGCGCATGCTGCGGGTAATGCTGCGGGTGCTGCGGGTAATAAGAGAGATGTTCATCTCAGCCTATGCCTCCCTCCAGTCCCTCGACTTCTTGGCACTGACGGAAACATGGATCACCACAGATAACACTGCTACTCCTACTGCTCTCTCTTCGTCCGCCCACGTGTTCTCGCACACCCCGAGAGCTTCTGGTCAGCGGGGTGGTGGCACCGGGATCCTCATCTCTCCCAAGTGGTCATTCTCTCTTTCTCCCCTTACCCATCTGTGTATCGCCTCCTTTGAATTCCATGCTGTCACAGTTACCAGCCCTTTCAAGCTTAACATCCTTATCATTTATCGCCCTCCAGGTTCCTCGGAGAGTTCATCAATGAGCTTGATGCCCTGATAAGCTCCTTTCCTGAGGACGGCTCACCTCTCACAGTCCTGGGCGACTTTAACCTCCCCCGTCTACCTTTGACTCATTCCTCTCTGCCTCCTTCTTTCCACTCCTCTCCTCTTTTGACCTCACCCTCTCACCTTCCCCCTACTCACAAGGCAGGCAATACGCTCGACCTCATCTTTACTAGATGCTGTTCTTCCACTAACCTCATTGCAACTCCCCTCCAAGTCTCCGACCACTACCTTGTATCCTTTTCCCTCTCGCTCTCATCCAACACTTCCCACACTGCCCCTACTCCGGATGGTATCGCGCCGTCCCAACCTTCGCTCTCTCTCCCCCTCTACTCTCTCCTCTTCCATCCTATCATCTCTTCCCTCTGCTCAAACCTTCTCCAACCTATCTCCTGATTCTGCCTCCTCAACCCTCCTCTCTTCCCTTTCTGCATCCTTTGACTCTCTATGTCCCCTATCCTCCAGGCCGGCTCGGTCCTCCCCCCCCGCTCCGTGGCTCGACGACTCATTGCGAGCTCACAGAACAGGGCTCCGGGCAGCCGAGCGGAAATGGAGGAAAACTCGCCTCCCTGCGGACCTGGCATCCTTTCACTCCCTCCTCTCTACATTTTCCTCCTCTGTCTCTGCTGCTAAAGCCACTTTCTACCACTCCAAATTCCAAGCATCTGACTCTAACCCTAGGAAGCTCTTTGCCACCTTCTCCTCCCTCCTGAATCCTCCTCCCCCTCCCCCCTCCTCCCTCTCTGCAGATGACTTCGTCAACCATTTTGAAAAGAAGGTCGACGACATCCGATCCTCGTTTGCTAAGTCAAACGACACCGCTGGTTCTGCTCACACTGCCCTACCCTGTGCTCTGACCTCTTTTTCCCCTCTCTCTCCAGATGAAATCTCGCTTCTTGTGACGGCCGGCCGCCCAACAACCTGCCCGCTTGACCCTATCCCCTCCTCTCTTCTCCAGACCATTTCCGGAGACCTTCTCCCTTACCTCACCTCGCTCATCAACTCATCCCTGACCGCTGGCTACGTCCCTTACGTCTTCAAGAGAGCGAGAGTTGCACCCTTCTGAAAAACCTACACTCGATCCCTCCGATGTCAACAACTACAGACCAGTATCCCTTCTTTCTTTTCTCTCCAAAACTCTTGAACGTGCCGTCCTTGGCCAGCTCTCCCGCTATCTCTCTCAGAATGACCTTCTTGATCCAAATCAGTCAGGTTTCAAGACTAGTCATTCAACTGAGACTGCTCTTCTCTGTATCACAGAGGCGCTCCGCACTGCTAAAGCTAACTCTCTCTCCTCTGCTCTCATCCTTCTAGACCTATCGGCTGCCTTCGATACTGTGAACCATCAGATCCTCCTCTCCACCCTCTCCGAGTTGGGCATCTCCGGCGCGGCCCACGCTTGGATTGCGTCCTACCTGACAGGTCGCTCCTACCAGGTGGCGTGGCGAGAATCTGTCTCCTCGCCACGCGCTCTCACCACTGGTGTCCCCCAGGGCTCTGTTCTAGGCCCTCTCCTATTCTCGCTATACACCAAGTCACTTGGCTCTGTCATAACCTCACATGGTCTCTCCTATCATTGCTATGCAGACGACACACAATTAATCTTCTCCTTTCCCCCTTCTGATGACCAGGTGGCGAATCGCATCTCTGCATATCTGGCAGACATATCAGTGTGGATGACGGATCACCACCTCAAGCTGAACCTCGGCAAGACGGAGCTGCTCTTCCTCCCGGGGAAGGACTGCCCGTTCCATGATCTCACCATCACGGTTGACAACTCCATTGTGTCCTCCTCCCAGAGCGCTAAGAACCTTGGCGTGATCCTGGACAACACCCTGTCGTTCTCAACTAACATCAAGGCGGTGGCCCGTTCCTGTAGGTTCATGCTCTACAACATCCGCAGAGTACGACCCTGCCTCACACAGGAAGCGGCGCAGGTCCTAATCCAGGCACTTGTCATCTCCCGTCTGGATTACTGCAACTCGCTGTTGGCTGGGCTCCCTGCCTGTGCCATTAAACCCCTACAACTCATCCAGAACGCCGCAGCCCGTCTGGTGTTCAACCTTCCCAAGTTCTCTCACGTCACCCCGCTCCTCCGCTCTCTCCACTGGCTTCCAGTTGAAGCTCGCATCCGCTACAAGACCATGGTGCTTGCCTACGGAGCTGTGAGGGAACGGCACAGCAGTACCTCCAGGCTCTGATCAGGCCCTACACCCAAACAAGGGCACTGCGTTCATCCACCTCTGGCCTGCTCGCCTCCCTACCACTGAGGAAGTACAGTTCCCGCTCAGCCCAGTCAAAACTGTTCGCTGCTCTGGCCCCCAATGGTGGAACAAACTCCCTCACGACGCCAGGACAGCGGAGTCAATCACCACCTTCCGGAGACACCTGAAACCCCACCTCTTTAAGGAATACCTAGGATAGGATAAAGTAATCCTTCTCACCCCCCTTAAATGATTTAGATGCACTATTGTAAAGTGGCTGTTCCACTGGATGTCATAAGGTGAATTCACCAATTTGTAAGTCGCTCTGGATAAGAGCGTCTGCCAAATGACTTAAATGTAAATGTAAATGGTCACTTCTTCAGACAATCATCTTAATTAATTAATTTAATTTTTAATTTAATATCGATTAATTATTGCAATAAGGAGGCTGGCCGACCAACGACCGACGAGTGTCAGCCAGTTACCCGGGCCCCCTTTAGGACCAGGCTGGGAGTGTTGTGCCTTGTGAACCAGGGTCTCAATACCCCAGTCCACAGTGGCTGCTAGGCATGAGTTTGGGAGAATGGTTTCGGTGACCGAGAGTGTGTTGCAGAGGAACTGTATAGGCGAGAGAGAGTATCAGGCTTCACATTTTTGGGCCCTGGGGAGTAGGAAATGGTGAAGTTGAATCTGGTAAACAACAAAGCCCACCGGGCCTGCCTAGAGTTAAGGCGCATGGCTGTACGGAGATATTCCAGATTTCTATGGTCGGTCAAGACCAAGGATGACTGTTCTGCTCCTTCCAGCCAGTGCCTCCACTCTTCCATATTGACCGCCAGGAGTTCTCGGTTGCCCACGTCGTTGTTCCTCTCTGCAGAATTGAGACGATGGGAGAGGAAGGCACAAGGATGAAGCTTTTGGTCCTGGGCAGATCGCCGGGACAGGATGGCCCCCACTCCAACATCAGATGCATCCACCTCAACTGCAAATTGATGCGACGGGTCCGGATGGATGAGGATGGATGCTGTTGTGTACCGATGCTTCAGGTCCACAAAGGCTTTGTTGACAGCAGGAGACCATTGGAAACGGTACTTTGGGAGAAGTGTGTGCCGAGAGGGAGCCGCCAGGGTGCTGTAACCTCGAATGAAACGATGGCAGAAGTTTGCACATCCTAGGAAATGTTGCAACTGCACCCTGGATGTAGATTGAGGCCAAACCAACACTGCTTTCACCTTTCCAGTATCCATCTGGTCTTTACCCTCAGCAATGACATATCCCAGAAAAGTGTTTGTAGAGTGGTGGAACTCACACTTCTCAGCTTTCACGAAAAGTTGGTTCTCCAGGAGGCGCTGAAGGACCTGCCTGACGGCAAGAACATGTTCTTGGGCAGACCGGGAAAAATCCAGGATGTCGTCAAGGTAGACGAACACAAAATGGTTGAGCATCGTTTACCAAAGCCTGAAAGACAGGAGGGGCATTGGTGAGTCCAAACGGCATGACCTGATACTCATAATGTCCGCTGGCTGTGTTGAAGGCTGTCTTCCACTCACCCCCCTCACGTATCCGAACCAGGTGGTAGGCATTTCGAAGGTCAAACTTGGGAAAAATGGTGTCCCCCTGGAGAGGTTCAAAAGCCGAGGAGAGGAGTGGTAAGGGGTAATGATTTTTACAGTAATGTGATTAAGTCTACAGTAGTCGATGCAAGGATGCAGGGTCTTGTCCTTCTTCTCTACGAAGAAAAACCCTGCGCTGGCAGGAGATGCAGACATGTTAAGGCTCGGGACAATACTGCCCCCTTTGGATGAATTGCGTGCCCATAGTAAACTTTAGAAAAATCTGTCCAAAATTGCTAATATATGCATATAATAATTATTATTGAATAGAAAACACTCTAAAGCTTCTAAAACCGTTATGAATTATGTATGTATGTATAGCAGAACTCACAGGGCAGCCAATCTCCCAAACTATTTTTCTCATCAGGAAAGTTGGGCCAACTTTGACATCATCGCCCCCACCCTTCCCAACCAGCTATGGATCTGGGATCAGTTTCTGTGTCTTCCGCGAGATGTCTTCTATCAATAGAGCGTTTCATTGTGCAAATCCCGCGAGCTTTGACCCTTTGGCAGCCAAAATACTGGGTGTCGTGAGAAAATAGATGCACTTTCCGGCGCGTATTGCGCTCAGAGTGCCCTTTGTTCCATGGAGCACGAGAAGATGTCAGTTTGTCTGTTCGATTTGAGAATTGTTTTGTACGTTAATAACATCCTAAAGCTTGATTCTGCACTTAGTTTGACCAGTTTAGTCGACATATAATATGTAATTTTGAGGTTTTGATGCGCAACCCCTCGAGAACAGAGGTAATTTTGTCTGCATTTTAGCTGGAATTTGTCGCGTTTGCTAACAGAAAGACACACGACTTGAAACCAAACGCTGTTTTGGGTAAGTATGACTCCTTCCACTACATTCTGATCGAAGACCATCAAAGGTAAAGGAATATTTATATTGTAATTTTGTGTTTCTGTTGACTCCAACATAGCAGAGAAATATTGCTTACGTCTGAGCGCCGTCTCAGATTATTGAATAGTGAGCGATTTCTGTAACGTGAAAAAGAAATGTGACAAAGCGATTGCATTAAGAAGCAGTGTATCTTTCTAACTATATGTAGAACATGTATATTTAGTCAAAGTTTACGATGTGTATTGCTGTTATCTGGCGTTATCTGGCGGAGTTATCTATAATTTCTCCGGACATTTTTGTAGCATTTTTGAACATGGCGTCAATGTAAACGGAGATTTAATGGAGATTTATGAATATAAATTGCATATTATTGAAAAAAACATAAATGTACTGTGTAACATGTCCTATTACTGTCATATGATGAAGATTTTCAAAAGGTTAGTGAATTATTTTTCTTTTAATCCTGCGTTTGTGATTGCATCTTTTGTTTGACAAAATGGTTACATATCGTCTGTGTCTTTTTGGTGGTTTGATATACATATGTGCTATGTTTTCGCCGTAAAACATTTTAGAAATCTGACTCGCTGGGTAGATGAACAAGGTGTTTATCTTTCATTTGAGCTATTGGACTTGTTAATGTGTGGAGGATAAATATTTCTAAGAATATTTTTGCATTCTGTGCTCCACTTTTTGAGTTGAGGGAGTGGGGGTGGGGGGTGCCCTTGGGGAACGTGTAGCGTGAACAAGTTAAGCCTTGGGACAATTGAGACATGGATTGTATAGGTGTGCCATTCAGAGGGTGAATGGGCAAGACAAAAAGATTGAAGTGCTTTTGAACTGGGAATGGTAGTAAGTGCATGGTTCAACGGTTTGTGCAACCTTCTCTCAGAGCATTTTGTATTATTCTGTATGTACAGTATATCTGAAACATTTATTCCATTTAGTGTGATACAGCGTGTTACGTTTCATATGGTATTTATTAATTTGTGGCATTTTGTCCATCACCTATTTCATGTTACGAATTATAATTCGTATTATATCTTATGAATTTGTAAAATGTAAAATATGTTATGAATTTGCAAAATGTTTGATATGTTACAAATTCTAGCTAGGTGGCAAACATTAGCTAGGCTAGGGGTTAGTGTTAAGTTTAGGAGTTAGGTTAATGGGTTAAGTTTAGAGTCATGTGAATGGTTAGCTAAAAGGGTTAAGGTTAAGGGTTAGCTGACATACTAACTAGTTGCAAAGTAGCTAAAAAAGTAGTAAGTAGTTGAAAAGTTTATAATTAGCCAAAATTGTGCGGACGAGATTCAAACTCACAACCTTTGGGTTGCTAAACTAACCAGCCACCTTCCTTTTGTTGCTTTCTGTCCAAAAAATGATGCAGAAAAATTAATCCATGCTTTTTTTACTTCTAGGTTAGACTACTGCAATGCTCTACTTTCCGGCTACACGGATAACGCACTAAATAAACTTCAGTTAGTGCTAAATACGGCTGCTAGAATCCTGACTAGAACCAAACAATTTGATCATATTACACCAGTGCTAGCCTCCCTACACTGGCTTCCTGTCAAGGCAAGGGCTGATTTCAAGGTTTTACTGCTAACCTACAAAGCATTACATGGGCTTGCTCCTACCTATCTCTCTGATTTGGTCCTGCCGTACATACCTACACGTACGCCACGGTCACAAGACACAGGCCTCCTAATTGCCCCTAGAATTTCTAAGCAAACAGCTGGAGGCAGGGCTTTCTCCTATAGAGCTCCATTTTTATGGAATGGTCTGCCGACCCATGTGAGAGACGCAAACTCGGTCTCAACCTTTAAGTCTTTACTTAAGACTCATCTCTTCAGTGGGTCATATGATTGAGTGTAGTCTGGCCCAGGAGTGTGAAGGTGAACGGAAAGGCTCTGGAGCAACGAACCGCCCTTGATGTCTCTGCCTGGACAGTTCCCCTCTTTCCACTGGGATTCTCTGCCTCTAACCCTATTACAGGGGCTGAGTCACTGGCTTACTGGTGCTCTTTCATGCCGTCCCTAGGAGGGGTGCGTCACTGATGTGATCTTCCTGTCTGGGTTGGCACCCCGCCCTCCCCCCTTTGGGTTGTGCCGTGGCGGAGATCTTTGTGGGCTATACTCGGCCTTGTCTCAGGATGGTAAATTGGTGGTTGAAGATATCCCTCTAGTGGTGTGGGGGCTGTGCTTTGCGAAGTGGGTGGGGTTATATCCTTCCTGTTTGGCCCTGTCCGTGGGTATCATCGGATGGGGCCACAATGTCTCCTAACCCCTCCTGTCTCAGCCTCCAGTATTTATGCTGCAGTAGTTTATGTGTCGGGGGGCTAGAGTCAGTTTGTTAAATCTGCAGTAATTCTCCTGTCTTGTCCGGTGTCCTGTGTGAATTTAAGTATGTTCTCTCTAATTCTCTCTTTCTCTCTTTCTTTCTCTCTCTCTGAGGACCTGTGCCCTAGGACCATACCTCAGGACTACCTGGCTTAATGACTCCTTGCTGTCCCCAGTCCACCTGGCTGTGGTGCTGCTCCAGTTTCAACTGTTCTGCCTGTGATTATTATTATTTGACCATGCTGGTCATTTATGAACATTTGAACATCTTGGCCATGTTCTGTTATAATCTCCACCCGGCACAGCCAGAAAAGGACTGGCCACCGCTCATGGCCTGGTTCCTCTCTAGGTTTATTCCTAGGTTTTGGCCTTTCTAGGGAGATTTTCATAGCCACCGTGCTTCTACACCTGCATTGCTTGCTGTTTGGGGTTTTAGGCTGGCTTTCTGTACAGCACTTTGAGATATCAGCTGATGTACGAAGGGCTATATAAATCAATTTGATTTGAATTGTTGCTGCAACCATCTGTCTTATGTAACCATAAATGGAGTGTCTCGGATTTACTTACAGAATAATATGAAATGCTCTGAGACCAGGCTGCAACTGTTTCCCGTATGTATCAAGAATGGTACACCAGTCAACGGACATGCAGCCAACTTGACACAACTGTGGGAAGAGTGTGGAGTCGACATGGGCCAGCATCCCTGTGGAACGCTTTTGACACATTATGGAGCCCAAACCCCGAAGAATTACGGATGTTCTGAGGGCAAAAGGGGAAAGCAACTCAATATTGGGAAGGTGTAATGTTTCGTATATTCAGTGTAAGTTCACAATACAATCCTTTGACTTGAATTCAAGAGTTTGAATACAACAGTGTCAGCATTATTCTATTATTACGCATGCCACTTTGCCCAAATTATTTCGAGGTCTCTACAGTGTCCATACCCCATTGATTGGGGAGCATCTTACCTAAACCTGTCCACATTGATACCATGCGCAAATAGTTTATCTCCAACGAAACCGAAAGAAAGTGAAAATGTGATTGATCGCGGAAGTTTTTCTCGACTTGATGGGACTGGAGATTGGTGAAATCCTAAGCCCACCGCCAGCAACCCATGACGGAGAAGGAAACTAAAGACGCCAACGGGGATTCAGTAATGTTGGTAACCACGCATCTTCGGGAAAACCACTGCACATCCTGGGTCCGCTTGCCAACGCTTTGACTTTTTTCATTAAACCATATTTAAACAACCACATAGGCGACTTACCGTTTGGATACAATGTACGCAGCCCTACCATGAATAACTCTCACCGCTCTTGCTGGCCCCCGAGGACAGGGATTTGCTCGTCTGAAGAACATCTTATAGAAAATGATAAATGGTAGGTGGCCATTCCCTTCTGACATATGATGCATACCTGCGTAACGATGGGTGCTGTCTTAGTTTAATGGGAAGCAGACTTGGGGATGAGATCCATTCATAGCCCACCCAATCTACCTACCTCATCCCCATATTGTTTTTATTTACTTTTCGTCTCTTTTGCACACCAGTATTTCTACTTGCACATCACCATCTGCTGATCTATCACTCCAGTGTTAATCTGTTAATTAAACTGTAATTACTTCGCTACTATGGCACATGTATTGCCTTACCTCCTCACACCATTTGCACACACTGTATATATACTTTCCTTTTTTCTATTGTGTTATTAACTGTACGTTTGTTTATTCCATGTGTAACTCTGTGTTGTTTGTGTCACACTGCGTTGCTTTATCTTTGGCCAGATCGCAGTTGTAAATGAGAACTTGTTCTCAACTGGCCTGCCTGGTTAAATAAAGGTGTTTTTTTATGTAGATAAAATGTAAAACCAACTAATGTTTCGTTTTTTCTCCACCCTAAACTGTTTCATTTTGTACTGTTGATCATGATTAAATAGAGACGTATAGCCTACTTATTGTGCACGGGTTAGTCACTCTCGTGCGCCCAATAATAACATTTGTCGGGCGCACGAGAGTGAGTAAACTGTGCGTAATAAGTATAAGTCTATATTTAATCATGATCAACAGTTCAAAATGAAACAGTTTAGGGTGGAGAAAACCCCAAATCATTAAGTTGTTTTTACATTTGATTTACATGAATGGACCCCATCCCCAACTGTGCTATACATTAAACTAAGACGTGAATTAAAACAAGCAAACTGCCACGTATGTCCTAACTCATGCACTGCTAAATGTTTCAGTGTGTGAACGGGCCTGTGCTCCGTAGCGTCGTGGTGTTTCTGCTGTTGGGTGTCTCCTACACTAAGCACAGGTGCAACTATTCGGAGATACTCGGCTCATACAGAGAACTCATCTTCGTTGAACTTCAGAATTTGGTATGTGGACCTTCACAACGTCAAAGTGTGTTAGCTTACTGTTCATAAAATGAAACTGTATTCATCTCCCACTTACCATTAGTTCAGTTTAATCTATATTAATTAGTTCTACCTTTAATAATGTCCCTGGAAAATGTCAGGAGCAAAATGTACAAGTGAGCAAGAAGTATTCAATAAGTCTGGCACTATAATTTGAGGCACCATATCATAGTATGCAGTTGGCACCCTCACTCCACTTGGAGAAGTGGGCGTGTCTGTACAGTGAATACTTGTTTTTGACTGCCCTCCACTGGTTTGCCTTGTGAACAGTATATTATTTTACTGTCTAACAGTTTGTTTGCTTTATTGGAACAGAATCTGACTGGCAATTTTGACACATCCAAAGAGAGGGACCATTGTCCCTCAGGAAAGGTAGTGCGTGTCTGTCTGTCTGTCTGTCTGTCTGTCTGTCTGTCTGTCTGTCTGTCTGTCTGTCTGTCTGTCTGTCTGTCTGTCTGTCTGTCTGTCTGTCTGTCATGGGACCCTCAAGTTTCAGCACCATGGACAGGGGATGTAGCTAATGCCCTTCTGTGACAACAATTACCCCTATGGCCTTGCCTTATACTGCAATAAGGACTTGATTTGGTTGTTTGATTTGCTGAATGAATGACTGATTGAAGGTATACAATGTGTGTCTGATGATAACACAATCATTAAACATGTATCTCCTATGGGTATCTATTATTTATCTATTACTGTTTTCCTATGCTTGATAATGGCAGGTGCAGCACGTTTTGCGCTCCATCCATGGTATGACTCAGCAGTTCCTGTGCCAGGGCCGCAGGCAGGGCATTAGACAACAGGGGGACATGGAGAAACCAGTGGAGATGATGGAACAGCTGATCAGACAGAACTGCAAACACACTAACCTGGTGAGGTCACTCTTAAACACAGGACTTTTTGTCACTTACATTTTCATTTTTTATAATAAACATGAATGAGGTATTATCAGTCAATGACGATGTAATGACATGAGATCTTCAGTGTTTTGCTTTCTTTTAGGTGAGAGGACAGAAGAGAGCCGCCCCGTGTGTGACTTCCCAGAGAACGAAGGGAAAGAAGAAGAGGATAAGACTCGTCAGGGCACTGATAAACTGTTGGCAGAAGCTGCAGAGTGTTTACTGGCCCACAAAATGAATGGGAAATACTATGTTTTTCTTTTTCCCAATCGTTAAAAAAAAAGCATGTATGGATTGTGTTTAGTTTGGTTCTCATTTTGTATAGTAGAACCACAGTTGTACGTCAGGGATGGTGCTCTCTGTTTATGACCTTTCTTCTTAGTCTGTAGTTCCTCATCTATAAACTACAGATCATCTGAATTAAAGGTAGACTCAGCGATATGACGTAGATGCAGAAAGTAAACAGCATTGTAGGTCAACTTCCACAACAACGTAGAGCAGTGAAACGCAAGGCTCAAATTCTCTACTGTTCTGGTGACCTGGCTACCACACTGTGAACAGCTGATCACATGCACAGATATTGCAGAAAGGCTGCATCTCGCTCATCTCAATATCTCCGGTGCTGCTCGAGGCGATGACATTTTGCTGACTCTACCTTTAATAATGGTTGTTAGAGGATGGTATACAATGCAATTCAAATATTTACTTGTAATACTTTGTGCACATACAAAATATATTGTCTCAAAATCGAGAGATCCCTTTTCTTAAACATATATTTGGTGCTGTTCTATGAAATTAATCAGTTATTCAAGCTGCCCACAGCTAATAAAGGTTTCTCAAACTACATGCATTGTTTTTTATTCCTTTAATTATCAATACACAGGCTTGTCACGCCCTGGTCAAAGTATATTGTGTTTGTCTTCATTTATTTGGTCAGGCAAGGGTGTGACATGGGTTTATTGTGGTGTGTTTTGTCTTGGGGTTTTGTTAGGTATCGGGTTTGTGGCTTAGTGGGGGTATCTAGCAAAGTCTATGGCTGTCTGGAGTGGTTCTCAATCAGAGGCAGGTGTTTATCGTTGTCTCTGATTGGGAACCATATTTAGGCAGCCATATTCTTTGAGTGTTTCGTGGGTGATTGTTCCTGTCTCTGTGTTTATTGTCACCAGATAGGCTGTATAGGTTTTCACACATTTATTGTTTTGTTTAGTTATTGCATGTCGAGTTCATTTATTAAAGAACATGAATAACCACCACGCTGCATTTTTGTCCGCTTCTCTTCCAGCAGACGAAAGCCGTTACACGGAGTGGTGGCCAATGTTCGTTCAGCTCTTTCAAAGCAGGGTTCATTTGGCTCTACCTGAGCAGGGTTCGTTTGTTCAGCTCTACCCATGCAAGGGTCAATAGTCGATGAAAAGAGGAGGAAGAAAAAAGACAAAGAATTGTTTAGATTTTTGATTAGATTTAATAACGGATGTCAATGGCGACAGCTAGTCTTACTGGGGTTCGACACATAATGAAAGAGACATAGCAGAAAAAAACTTTACAAGTTACATACATTTAAAAACATTAACATGTAGTGCCTCTATCAGTTGAATACGAAAGTTTACATACACTTAGGTTGGAGTCATTAAAACTCGCTTTTCAACCACTCCACACATTTCTTGTGAACAAACTATAGTTTTGGCAAGTCGGTTAGGACATCTACTTTGTGCATGACACAAGTAATTTTTCCAACAATCGTTTACAGTGAGATTATTTCACTTATAGTTCACTGTATCACCATTCCAGTGGGTCAGAAGTTTACACACACTAAGTTGACTGCGCCTTTAAACCTCTTGGAAAATTCCAGAAAATGATCAAATCAAATCAAAGTTTATTTGTCACGTGCGCCGAATACAACAGGTGTAGACCTTACAGTATAATGCTTACTTACAGGCTCTAACCAATGGTGCGGAAAAAAAGAGATTTGAAATAAGAGTAGCAAGGCTATATACAGACACCTGTTAGTCAGGCTTATTGAGGTAGTATGTACTTGTAGGTATCGTGACTATGCAAGTATGATGACCAGAGAGTAGCAGAAGTGTAAAAAGAGGGGTTGGAGGGTGGTGGGACACAATGCAGATAGCCCGGTTAGCCAATGTGTGGGAGCACTGTTTGGTCGGTCCAATTGTGGTACTATGTACATGAATGTATAGTTAAAGTGACTATGCATATATGATAAACAGAGAATAACAGCAGCATAAAAGAGGGGTTGGGAGGGAAGCACACAATGCAAATAGTTCGGGTAGCCATTTGGTTACCTGTTCAGGAGTCTTATGGCTTGGGGGTAAAAACTGTTGAGAAGCATTTTTGTCCTAGACTTGGCACTCCGGTACCGCTTGCCATGTGGTAGTCGCTCTGGATAAGAGCGTCTGCTAAATGACTTAAATGTAAATGTAAATGTGGTAGGAGAGAACAGTCTATGACTGGGGTGGCTGGGGTCTTTGACAGTTTTTAGGGCCTTCCTCTGACACCGCCTGGTGTAGAGGTCCTGGATGGCAGGCAGCTTTGCCCCAGTGATGTACTGGTCCTTACGCACTACCATCTGCAGTGCCTTGCGGTCGGAGGCTGAGCTGTTGCCGTACCAGGTAGTGATGCAACCAGTCAGGATGCTCTCAATATTTCAGCTGTAGAACCCTTTGAGGATCTCAGGACCCATGCCAAATCTTTTTAGTTTCCTTCGGGGGAATAGGCTTTGTCGTGGCCTCTTCACGACTGTCTTGGTGTGTTTGGACCAATCTAGTTTGTTGTTGATGTGGACACCAAGGAATTTGAAGCTCTCAACCTGCTCCACTACAGCCCCGTCGATGAGAATGGGGACGTGCTCGGTCCTCCTTTATCTGTAGTCCACAATCATCTCCTTTGTCTTGGTTACGTTGAGGGATAGGTTGTTATTCTGGCACCACCTGGCCAGGTCTCTGACCTCCTCCCTATAGGCTGTCTCGTCGTTGTCGGTGATCAGGCCTACCACTGTTGTGTAGTCAGCAAACTTAATAATGGTGTTGGAGTCGTGCCTGGCCATGCAGTCGTGGGTGAACAGGGAGTACAGGAGGGGACTGAGCACGCACGCCT
Source organism: Oncorhynchus masou masou (assembly GCF_036934945.1). Taxonomy (NCBI): domain Eukaryota; kingdom Metazoa; phylum Chordata; class Actinopteri; order Salmoniformes; family Salmonidae; genus Oncorhynchus; species Oncorhynchus masou. The sequence continues at coordinate 44,432,529 of NC_088228.1, read as the reverse complement.
GGGGAGCTCCAGTGTTGAGGATCAGCGTGGCAGATGTGTTGCTACGTACCCTCACCACCTGGGGGTGGCTCGTCAGGAAGTCCAGGATCCAGTTGCAGAGGGAGGTGTTTAGTCCCAGGATCCTTAGCTTGGTGATGAGCTTTGAGGGTACTATGGTGTTGAACGCTGAGCTGTGGTCAATGAACAGCATTCTCACTTAGGTGTTCCTTTTGTCCAGGTGGGAAAGGGCAGTGTGGAGTGCAATAGAGATTGCATCATCTGTTGATCTGTTTGTGCGGTATGCAAATTGGAGTGGGGTTTCTGGGATAATTGTGTTGATGTGAGCCATTACCAGCCTTTCCAAGCACTTCATGGCTACGGACGTGACTGCTAAGGGTCTGTAGTCATTTAGGCAGGTTGCCTTTGTGTTCTTGGGCACAGGGACTATGGTGGTCTGCTTGAAGGATGTTGGTATTACAGACTCAATTAGGGACATGTTGAAAATGTCAGTGAAGACACCTGCCAGTTGGTCACACATGCCCGGAGCACACGTCCTGGTAATCCGTCTGGCCCCGCAGCCTTGTGTATGGTGACCTGTGTAAAGGTCTTACTCACGTCGGCTACAGAGAGCTTGATCACACAGTCGTCCGGAATAGCTGATGCCTCATGCATGCCTGAGAGCCAGTGTAGTATGATTCAATCTTAGCCCTGTATTGACGCTTTGCCTGTTTGATGGTTCGTCACAGGGCATAGCGGGATTTCTTGTAAGCTTCAGGGTTAGAGTCCTGCACCGTGAAAGCGTCAGCTCTACCCTTTAGCTCAGTGCAATTGTTGCCTGTAATCCATGGCTTCTGGTTGGGGTATGTACGCACAGTCACTGTGGGGACGATGTCCTCAATGCACTTATTAATAAAGCCAGTGACTGATGTGGTGTATTCCTCAATGTCATCGGAAGAATCCCGGGACGTGTTCCAGTCTGTGATAGCAAAACAGTCCTGTAGTTTAGCATCTGCTTCATCTGACCATTTTTTTTATAGACCGAGTCACTGGGGCTTCCTGTTTTCATTTTTGATTGTAAGCAGGAATCAGGAGGACAGGGTTGTGGTCGGATTTACCAAATGGAGGGCGAGGGAGAGATTTGTAAGCGTCTCTGTGTGTGGAGTACTGGTGATCTAGAATTTTCTTCCTTCTGGTTGCACATTTAACATGTTGATAGAGATTTGGTAGAACTGATTTCAGTTTCCCTGCATTAAAGACTCTGGCCACTAGGAGCACCGCCTCTGGGTGAGTGGTTTCCTGTTTGCTTATTTCCTTATACAGCTGACTGAGTGTGGTCTTAGTGCCAGCATCTGTCTGTGGTGGTAAATAAACAGCCACGAAAAGTATAGCTGAGAACTCTCTAGGCAAGTAATGTGGCCTGCAATTTATCACAATTTCCTCTACTTCAGGCGAGCAACGTCCTTAGATTTCGTGCACCAGCTGTTGTTTACAAATATGCACAGACCCCCCTCATCTTTCCAGAGTGTGCTGTTCTATCTTGCCGGTGCAGCGTATATCCCACTAGCTGAATATCCATGTCGTCATTTAGCCACGATTCCGTGAAACATAGGATATGACAGTTTTTGATGTCCCGTTGGTAGGATATTCGTGATTGTACCTCGTCTAGTTTATTGTCCAATGATTGTACGTTGGCGAGTGATATTGACGGTAATGGAAGCTTTTCTAGATGTCTTCTGCGGGTCCGGACAAGGCATCCGGGTCTTCTTCCTCTGTGTTGCTTCCTTTTGCGAATAATTGGGATGTCTGCCCTGTGTGGTGTTTGGAGATTATCGTGTGAGTCCTGCTTGTTGTTGTTGAATAAATCGTTGTCTAATCTGAGGTGAGTGATCGCTGTCCTGATATCCAGAAGTTCTTTGTCTAATCCAAGGTGAGTGATCGCTGTCCTGATATCCAGAAGCTCTTTGTCTAATCCAAGGTGAGTTATCGCTGTCCTGATATCCAGAAGCTCTTTGTCTAATCCAAGGTGAGTGATCGCTGTCCTGATATCCAGAAACTCTTTGTCTAATCTGAGGTGAGTGATCGCTGTCCTGATATCCAGAAGCTCTTTGTCTAATCCAAGGTGAGTGATCGCTGTCCTGATATCCAGATCTCTGTCTAATCCTGATATCTTTGCTGTCCTGATATCCAGAAAGCTCTTTGTCTAATCCAGAAGGTGAGTGATCACTGTCCTGATATCCAGAAGCTCTTTGTCTAATCCAAGGTGAGTGATCGCTGTCCTGATATCCAGAAACTCTTTGTCTAATCCGAGGTGAGTGATCGCTGTCCTGATATCCAGAAGCTCGTTGTCTAATCCAAGGTGAGTGATCACTGTCCTGATATCCAGAAGCTCTTTGTCTAATCCAAGGTGAGTGATCGCTATCCTGATATCCAGAAGCTCTTTGTCTAATCCGAGGTGAGTGATCTCTGTCCTGATGTCCAGAAGCTCTTTGTCTAATCCGAGGTGAGTGATCTCTGTCCTGATATCAAAAAGCTCTTTGTCTAATCCGAGGTGAGTGATCTCTGTCCTGATATCCAGAAGCTCTTTGTCTAATCCAAGGTGAGTGATCTCTGTCCTGATATCCAGAAGCTCTTTGTCTAATCCAAGGTGAGTGATCGCTGTCCTGATATCCAGAAGCTCTTTGTCTAATCCAAGGTGAGTGATCGCTGTCCTGATATCCAGAAACTCTTTGTCTAATCCAAGGTGAGTTATCGCTGTCCTGATATCCAGAAGCTCTTTGTCTAATCCAAGGTGAGTGATCGCTGTCCTGATATCCAGAAGCTCTTTGTCTAATCCGAGGTGAGTGGTCCCTGTCCTGATGTCCAGAAGCTCTTTTCTGCCGTAAGATACGGTTGCAGAAACATTATGTACAAAATAATTTACAAATATTGCGAAAACCCCCACATAATATCACAATTGGTTAGGAGACCATAAGATGGCGGCATCTCCTCCGGCGCCATTTTGTCAGCTATTCAAAATGGTCCTGCTCCTTTTGGCAATTAAGCTATAAAACCAACTTCAAAACGTTCAGGATATCCTGACTTAAAATTCTTTACTTTTATCAACAACACCTCCGGTTCCGGTTGGAGCGAGCGGTCGCATCTAATTTCATTACATTTCGTTATAGTACAACGGTTTGATTTGTCTTATCTTAGCAATTTCTTCTTAGCTAGCTACATAGCCGTCTTTGTATCAACGACAATTGCATATTATCGTATTTCGTCGTCCTAACGTATCTGCCCAGCAGCTAGCTAAGCAGCTAGCTAACATCCACTGTCCACTAGCACTGTAGAAACTATTACACTCAACTGAACGACTCGATTAGCGTAGTGTCAGCTAGCTACATAGTTGTCTTCGCTGTCTTCGTATCCAAGATAATTGTGCAGTTTAGAGTGTGTAGACTTAGAGTGATTATCTTAATTTACCGAGGTTAGCTAGCCAGCTATTTGTCGTCCTTAACGTAGGAAATGCTGCTAGCTAGCTAGCCAACAGCTAGCCAACCTCTACCGAATTGAACTCCAACTACCCGGTCAACATTCCGCGTCGCTCCACAGGTAGTATCACATTTTCATTTCACTTCATTACAGTACAACGGTTTGATTTGTTTGATCGTAGCTAGCCAGCTACATAGCCGTCTTTGTATCTAAGACAATTGTGTAGTCTAGAGCGATTTTCTAGGTTAGCTGGCCAGCTATTGTCGGTCTTTCAACGTAGCTAGCCAGCTAGCCCCGAATAGCAGCACTGTAGTAACTATTACAGTACAACGGTTTGTTTTGTTTGATCGTAGCTAGCTAGCTACATAGCCGTCTTTGTATCTAAGACAATTGTGTAGCCTAGAGCGATTTTCTAGGTTAGCTGGCCAGCTATTGTCGTTCTCTTAACGTAGCTAGCCAGCTAGCCCCGAATAGCAGCACTGTAGTAACTATTACAGTACAACGGTTTGTTTTGTTTGATCGTAGCTAGCTAGCTACATAGCCGTCTTTGTATCTAAGTCAATTGTTTAGCCTAGAGCGATTTTCTAGGTTAGCTACATCGCAGCCACTACCAGCTAGCCTACTCCAGCAGTACTGTATCATTTCAATCATTTTAGTCTATAAGATTCTTGCTACGTAAGCTTAACTTTCTGAACATTCGAGACGTGTAGTCCACTTGTCATTCCAATCTCCTTTGCATTAGCGTAGCCTCTTCTGTACCCTGTCAACTATGTGTCTATCTATCCCTGTTCTCTCCTCTCTGCACAGACCATACAAACGCTCCACACCGCGTGGCCGCGGCCACCCTAATCTGGTGGTCCCAGCGCGCACGACCCACGTGGAGTTCCTGGTCTCCGGTAGCCTCTGGAACTGCCGATCTGCGGCCAACAAGGCAGAGTTCATCTCAGCCTATGCCTCCCTCCAGTCCCTCGACTTCCTGGCACTGACGGAAACATGGATCACCACAGATAACACTGCTACTCCTACTGCTCTCTCTTCGTCCGCCCACGTGTTCTCGCACACCCCGAGAGCTTCTGGTCAGCGGGGTGGTGGCACCGGGATCCTCATCTCTCCCAAGTGGTCATTCTCTCTCTCTCCCCTTACCCATCTATCTATCGCCTCCTTTGAATTCCATGCTGTCACAGTTACCAGCCCTTTCAAGCTTAACATCCTTATCATTTATCGCCCTCCAGGTTCCCTCGGAGAGTTCATCAATGAGCTTGATGCCTTGATAAGCTCCTTTCCTGAGGACGGCTCACCTCTCACAGTCCTGGGCGACTTTAACCTCCCCACGTCTACCTTTGACTCATTCCTCTCTGCCTCCTTCTTTCCACTCCTCTCCTCTTTTGACCTCACCCTCTCACCTTCCCCCCTACTCACAAGGCAGGCAATACGCTCGACCTCATCTTTACTAGATGCTGTTCTTCCACTAACCTCATTGCAACTCCCCTCCAAGTCTCCGACCACTACCTTGTATCCTTTTCCCTCTCGCTCTCATCCAACACTTCCCACACTGCCCCTACTCGGATGGTATCGCGCCGTCCCAACCTTCGCTCTCTCTCCCCCGCTACTCTCTCCTCTTCCATCCTATCATCTCTTCCCTCTGCTCATACCTTCTCCAACCTTTCTCCTGATTCTGCCTCCTCAACCCTCCTCTCTTCCCTTTCTGCATCCTTTGACTCTCTATGTCCCCTATCCTCCAGGCCGGCTCGGTCCTCCCCTCCCCGCTCCGTGGCTCGATGACTCATTGCGAGCTCACAGAACAGAGCTCCGGGCAGCCGAGCGGAAATGGAGGAAAACTCGCCTCCCTGCGGACCTGGCATCCTTTCACTCCCTCCTCTCTACATTTTCCTCCTCTGTCTCTGCTGCTAAAGCCACTTTCTACCACTCTAAATTCCAAGCATCTGCCTCTAACCCTAGGAAGCTCTTTGCCACCTTCTCCTCCCTCCTGAATCCTCCTCCCCCCCCCCCTCCTCCCTCTCTGCAGATGACTTCGTCAACCATTTTGAAAAGAAGGTCGACGACATCCGATCCTCGTTTGCTAAGTCAAACGACACCGCTGGTTCTGCTCACACTGCCCTACCCTGTGCTCTGACCTCTTTCTCCCCTCTCTCTCCAGATGAAATCTCGCTTCTTGTGACGGCCGGCCGCCCAACAACCTGCCCGCTTGACCCTATCCCCTCCTCTCTTCTCCAGACCATTTCCGGGGACCTTCTCCCTTACCTCACCTCGCTCATCAACTCATCCCTGACCGCTGGCTACGTCCCTTCCGTCTTCAAGAGAGCGAGAGTTGCACCCCTTCTGAAAAAACCTACACTCGATCCCTCCGATGTCAACAACTACAGACCAGTATCCCTTCTTTCTTTTCTCTCCAAAACTCTTGAACGTGCCGTCCTTGGCCAGCTCTCCCGCTATCTCTCTCAGAATGACCTTCTTGATCCAAATCAGTCAGGTTTCAAGACTAGTCATTCAACTGAGACTGCTCTTCTCTGTATCACGGAGGCGCTCCGCACTGCTAAAGCTAACTCTCTCTCCTCTGCTCTCATCCTTCTAGACCTATCGGCTGCCTTCGATACTGTGAACCATCAGATCCTCCTCTCCACCCTCTCCGAGTTGGGCATCTCCGCGCGGCCCACGCTTGGATTGCGTCCTACCTGACAGGTCGCTCCTACCAGGTGGCGTGGCGAGAATCTGTCTCCTCGCCACGCGCTCTCACCACTGGTGTCCCCCAGGGCTCTGTTCTAGGCCCTCTCCTATTCTCGCTATACACCAAGTCACTTGGCTCTGTCATAACCTCACATGGTCTCTCCTATCATTGCTATGCAGACGACACACAATTAATCTTCTCCTTTCCCCCTTCTGATGACCAGGTGGCGAATCGCATCTCTGCATGTCTGGCAGACATATCAGTGTGGATGACGGATCACCACCTCAAGCTGAACCTCGGCAAGACGGAGCTGCTCTTCCTCCCGGGGAAGGACTGCCCGTTCCATGATCTCGCCATCACGGTTGACAACTCCATTGTGTCCTCCTCCCAGAGCGCTAAGAACCTTGGCGTGATCCTGGACAACACCCTGTCGTTCTCAACCAACATCATGGCGGTGGCCCGTTCCTGTAGGTTCATGCTCTAACATCCGCAGAGTACGACCCTGCCTCACACAGGAAGCGGCGCAGGTCCTAATCCAGGCACTTGTCATCTCCCGTCTGGATTACTGCAACTCGCTGTTGGCTGGGCTCCCTGCCTGTGCCATTAAACCCCTACAACTCATCCAGAACGCCGCAGCCCGTCTGGTGTTCAACCTTCCCAAGTTCTCTCCACGTCACCCCGCTCCTCCGCTCTCTCCACTGGCTTCCAGTTGAAGCTCGCATCCGCTACAAGACCATGGTGCTTGCCTACGGAGCTGTGGGGAACGGCACCGCAGTACCTCCAGGCTCTGATCAGGCCCTACACCCAAGCAAGGGCACTGCGTTCATCCACCTCTGGCCTGCTCGCCTCCCTACCATTGAGGAAGTACAGTTCCCGCTCAGCCCAGTCAAAACTGTTCGCTGCTCTGGCCCCCCAATGGTGGAACAAACTCCCTCACACACCTGAAACCCCACCTCTTCAAGGAATACCTAGGATAAGATAAGTAATCCTTCTCACCACCCCCCTTAATGATTTAGATGCACTATTGTAAAGTGCTCCATCTCTCTCTAAGGTCACCTTTGGTGTTTGGACTAAGAGATTTACTGTATTACCATACTGTTTGTGACTGTCCACTTGAGGAGTAATGATGTCTGATTATTCAGGCAGAGGACTTTTTAACCCTTCTCTAAGGTTATAGATTCTAAATTCAAAGCTCATTTATTCCCACTGAAGTTTATTTCTCTCTTCTGTGTTATATTTGGAGGGAAAACAGAGCAGACATAAAAGCTTATTGACTGGAAGTCTTTCACCTGTACTGGCTGTCTACAGGGCTCCAGTACTGGCCTGAGTTATTCTGATGTGATAGAGCTGAGGTGGAATCTCTGTTCTTAATTCCCTCTGTGGGGAGAAGTGGAGAGTGAAGAGGAGAATAGTTCCTCCAGTTCTCTGATGAATTTTGACAGGTACGACACAACACTGGCCCTAACTGGACAGGCAGGAGAGAGAGAGAGAGGTGGAGAGATGGGGAGAGAGAGAAGCAGGGGGATGGATGGGAGGAAGAGGGAGAGGGAGAGAGAGGGGAGCATGGGAAAGAGGGAGAGTTTAAGGATTTGGGAGTTGGCAAGATGGAGATATTGTGAAAGAGAGGCAGAGGATAGAAAGAGAGTGAGAAGGAGAGAGATATAAATAGCATCCTTCTGTTCCTGAGCAAGCAGACCTCATCCCTAATGAGAATCAGACCTCATCCCTAATGAGAATCAGACCTCATCCCTAAGGAGGAACATGACAGAATTGAATAGCTATATTTCTTCCTCAAAAGAGGGATGAACCAAACACTGCAATTGTCTGACATCTTTCTCTCTCTCTCTTTCTCTCTCTCTCTGAGTAGTCGCCCCATGCCAGTTTCAATTATACTGTAGATGTGTACAATTTGATTTACAGGCATATCGTTGTTGGATTTCACTAGGAGAGGGGAAAGTTGGAGGACTAAACAGGAATAAATCAATGAGACTGTGAGAATGCGTTGGCTATTTCTGCTGTCCATAGGATTAACATCAGAACAGACTGATTTAAGTGAATAAATAACAACATCAAAACAGATTTAATCAGAATTTGCAAAAGAGTGAGGCTTGGGACCAGGGTGTGAGTGGAATAAGAATGACCTCTCTGCCCTATCTTTCTCTGATACACACAGTGAGAGAGTATGTGGTGATGATGAGGGAGGAGTAGAGAAATCTGTCTCTCAAATGGGTTCTGTCATCTTCTGATGCACCCCCTGATTAAATAGAGACTGGGAACACAACCCTTTCAGAAGAGGGTTTGGGTTCGATATGTGTGTGGATTTAAGGAAAACAGGCTGAATCTGAGATCAGGGAAGTATAATTATTTTGCCAAGTAAGTTCATTAGCAACACATTCTCATTTACAGCAATGACCTGTGGGAGGGGAAAGAGCCAACTGGAAGCTGGGGATGATTAGGTGGCCATGATGGTATGAGGGCCAGATTGGGAATTTAGCCCGGACACCAGGGTTAACACACCTACTCTTACGATAAGTGCCATGGGATCTTGAGTGACCACAGAGTCAGGACACCCGTTTAACGGCCCATCCAAAAGACAGCACCAATGTCCTGAATCACTGCCATGAGGTATTGGGATATATATTTTTTAGGGCAGAGGAAAGAGTGCCTCCTACTGGCCCTGCAAAACCACTTCCAGAGGCATCTGGTCTCCCATCCAGGACCAACTGTGGCAGCTCAGAAAGCCAGTGACAGTTTCACGACCGCCAAACACCGCCCAAACAAGGAGAGGCACCAACAGTGAGGATTCGGCAGTCGTGATACCAACCCTGCTTAGCTTCAGAAGCAAGATAGCTTTGGGATGCAGAGAGGTATGCTGCTAGCTGTCTCTTCTCTTTTCTTCTCTTCACCATCTCCTCTTCTCTTTACTCTCCTATCATTCACTGTGCCATATCTGTATAACAGGAAACACAACAGAGGAGTTGGCTAAAGCACAAACTGAACTGGGACCAGGCTACTTGCCACCATCGTTGGCAGAGAAATACCATTGTCTTATCAGTTTCATATGGCCCTGCCTGGATAACAGTTTGGACCAGACATGAGGATCCTGCAGTCCCAGGGAGAGCCTGGGCAGTTTGGACCAGACAGTGAATCTATCTGATGCAGTTTCACCATCAGTGAGGATCCATCTGATGCAGTTTCACCATCCCAGGGAGAGACACACTGGGATAACAGTTTGGACCAGACAGTGAGGATCCATCTGATGCAGTTTCACCATTGCAGTTTCACCATCCCAGGGAGAGACACACTGGGATAACAGTTTGGACCAGACAGTGAGGATCCATCTGATGCAGTTTCACCATCCCAGGGAGAGACACACTGGGATAACAGTTTGGACCAGACAGTGAGGATCCATCTGATGCAGTTTCACCATCCCAGGGAGAGACACACTGGGATAACAGTTTGGACCAGACAGTGAGGATCTATCTGATGCAGTTTCACCATCCCAGGGAGAGACACACTGGGATAACAGTTTGGACCAGACAGTGAGGATCTATCTGATGCAGTTTCACCATCCCAGGGAGAGACACACTGGGATAACAGTTTGGACCAGACAGTGAGGAATCTGATGCAGTTTCACCATCCCAGGGAGAGACACTGGGATTAGTTGGACCAGACAGTGAGGATCTATCTGATAGTTTCCCATCCCAGGGAGAGACACACTGGGATAACAGTTTGGACCAGACAGTGAGGATCTATCTGATGCAGTTTCACCATCCCAGGGAGAGACACACTGGGATAACAGTTTGGACCAGACAGTGAGGATCCATCTGATGCAGTTTCACCATCCCAGGGAGAGACACACTGGGATAACAGTTTGGACCAGACAGTGAGGATCTATCTGATGCAGTTTCACCATCCCAGGGAGAGACACACTGGGATAACAGTTTGGACCAGACAGTGAGGATCATATCTGATGACAGTGAGGATCTATTTCACCATCCCAGGGAGAGACACACTGGGATAACAGTTTGGACCAGACAGTGAGGATCCATCTGATGCAGTTTCACCATCCCAGGGAGAGACACACTGGGATAACAGTTTGGACCAGACAGTGAGGATCCATCTGATAGTTTCACCATCCCAGGGAGAGACACACTGGGATAACAGTTTGGACCAGACAGTGAGGATCAATGCAGTTTCACCATCCCAGGGAGAGACACACTGGGATAACAGTTTGGACCAGACAGTGAGGATCCATCTGATGCAGTTTCACCATCCCAGGGAGAGACACACTGGGATAACAGTTTGGACCAGACATGTGAGGATCTATCTGATGCAGTTTCACCATCCCAGGGAGAGACACACTGGGATAACAGTTTGGACCAGACAGTGAGGATCCATCTGATGCAGTTTCACCATCCCAGGGAGAGACACACTGGGATAACAGTTTGTGATCTATCTGATGTCATGCTTGTTTGAGTGAGGATCTATCTGATGTTCTCTGGGATCAGTTTCTTCCTGATCCATCTGATGCAGTTTCACCATCAACATGTTTGCAGTGAGGATGTGAGATCCATCTGATGCAGTTTCACCATCCCAGGGAGAGACACACTGGGATAACAGTTTGGACCAGACAGTGAGGAAGCCTTGATGGAAGTCAACATGTGCTGTGAGGAAGCCTTGATGGAAGAGCGAGTACTTTGTTCTGCGTTTGTCTGTAAAGTCTGTAGAACTTAGGTCTCTGTGCTCTACAACGAATACCACCGATGCTCCATAGATGGCTTCTTATATCTGAAAACCCACAGTATCAATTAGCACACTGAGTTGAGAGATGACATTAAAATAGTCCCTTTTCCACTTTCTTTCTTTGGCCTTTGTAGTCCCGTGTATCCCACTGTTTTTCATCCAACAGAAAAGATAACCCAGTGGCGTTCTAGTCATATAGAGTGACAGAGATAGTGGAAGTCAGTGTGTGGCTATTTGTTAATGTAGCTTTTGTTGCAAACCTTTTGTTTCCTCCCTGTCTTAGTGCTGCTGGCGCTGTCAAAGCTGAATGCAGCAGGGGCAGCAGGTAGCCTAGTGGTTAGAGCGTTGGGCCAGTATATGAAAGGTCGCTGGATCGAACTGACAAGGTAAGAATCTGTTGTTCTGCCCCTGAACAAGGCAGTTAACCCACTGTCTCTAGAATGTCATTGAAAATAAGAATTTGTTCTTAACTGACTTGCCTAGTTAAATAAAATCAGAGCCCTCTTTGACCATCCTGTGCTCTTGTGTTTTTCTACTGTCATCCAAATTCTTTCATCAGGAGCAATAGATCCAGTTGATGATCAACCATATCCAGATGTCCTCTGTAATCAGACAAATCTAGTTACTGGAACAACACAATGCATGGAATTATCTGTGCTCCATTCATTTGATTATTCTTCATCTAATCAAATGACCTTGCAATAGCCTACAATTTATAATTGTTTTATTTATTGCTATCTTGGTAATTGCAACCATTGAGAAAGATTGAGGTGGACAGTTGTGTATCAGAATGGTCTGTTCTTGGTTTTCCCCAAATGGATATATATATTTCTCTTATCATTAAATAGGCTATTTTTAGCATAAATTATTAGCCAATTAGGCTTCATATTATAGCCTTGGGGTCACGAATTACCTTCTGCCATGGGCCGATATTTTTCCTTGAGTGGATGGTCATGGGCCGATATTTTTCCTTGAGTGGATGGGGTCTGAACCATAGTGAAAAATCATTTGTACACTGCAAATTGACCGGAAGAATCCCAAACAGATATAATTTCACACCTTCACATTGAGATGTGATCACACATGCCTCTATGAGTGGGAATACTCAGGAACAGATATCCTAAATTAAAATCAGTTTGAGCTGATATCCTGGTGATTTGACAGTCCAACAACGAAAAGTATCATAAAATAAACACACAAAAAATAAGGTTTCGTTGGTGACCTCTTGTCTCTCGGCGGTCAGGTCCGAAAAGGGTGAGGGGTTAACAACAAGAGAGTCGATTGGTAGCTGACCAACGAAAACAAACGTTCGGAGGAGATGGTGTGCTCTGTCTATCAGTATACACCGTGCCTCATAAGCACCCAGTAGGCGAGTGACAAACCGTGCGCTCACACTTTGCCATCCAGCCAGATACAGAGAAGCAATGGGAGACGATAACTGAGGCAACCACAAAGAGATATACACTGAGACCGACTATGGCTGTGGACGGTAAGAGCGCTGTTTTATTTATGAAACGACTCATTTGAATCGTTCGTATATCTTTTGTAAAATAGAGTTAAGGGTATTTGTAACAGTCTATTTTTATTAAGCATTAGGTTACACCGGGGGCTGCTATCCCTCCCAGACCTGTGGTGGGGGTTCTCTTGTCAACATCAATAACAACATCTTTACTTACTTAGCTTATTAGGGTGAATTTATGAGGATTCAATAAATGGGGGACTTGTAAGATATCCTCTTGTTCTTTGTAAATGTTGCATAAGGATCAACATCCGTAGAGGATAAATAACGTGGGACATTTCTAGGAAGTTTGAACTGGTATGTCTGCAGTTGATCACTCACATATTGCGTTTTGTTTCAGTAGCCTCAGTCCTTGAAGTTCTCTTTCATAAGAACATTGACTGGGGTGGAACGTTCCAACAGGAATCTGTTCCAAAAACGTAAAGTACAAGGTTGCCAACAAACAACGCATACAAAGTAGCACGATCAAATCACCTAGCTGCCGAATGGGCATCTAGGTGAGTGAAAAACTTAATGAAATAGCCCACCCACTACCTGGTATCTTATTCTGCCGCTATACAACTTTGTATTTGTTGTTTGTTGGAAACCTTGTTATTTAAGACATTTTTGGAACAGATTCCAGTTGGAACGTAACACAAATTATACCCACCCCTTGAATGTGTCCTATTGGGTTTTGGTGGGTGGACTTCACTGCATTAAAATAGGCATTTCTGGGATGAGAATTACAGATGACTTTCCCACAGACAGACAGTCTATCTTGGAGTTACTGACACTGTCACACATACACGGCTTCTGCACACCCCACGTGTGTTGGGGAATTGAACAGGGCCCGGTTTCCCGATAGCTATGGAATTTAGGTTTAGGACTGTTTTTGACAATGCATCTTTCCTACAACGGCCGAAGTAACATGCGTTTCCCAAATCACCAGGTAGAGAGAATGTTCGCTAAGTGCGTGATTGAGGCATGTGTCAGTACTAATAGGTCCCCGCAGAGACAGAAAAGAAAGGCAGTTTACCCTAACATTATAATCATTCCACTATACTGATGACAGATCAGCTCCTAGAAAGATATTATCGCATATGGCTGCAAATATTGCGGCGGCTTGTTCTCATGTTTACTTAAGCCAGCAGATCCGACCGCTTGCTTACAGTGCGCCTCTATCACACCGACAAATATTTTAGCGTTTTGGTACACCAGAAGTACATTCATTTCCAGTGAAACGCTGCGTTTGCCTTACAACATTGTGTCGCAGTGGCGGTGCTTTCTGTGTGGTGCATTCTTTATCGAATGTTGTTTGAATGTTAAATGGTGAGACAGAGGCATTGATGCGAGTAACCAGTCTTATTCAGTACATCACAATACATCCGGGTATCTCAAGCACACCAGTAGAACACATGAGTTGCAGTAATGAACATTTACCAACAGATGGCATCACTGTGCCATCTTACACCCATAACATCGTCCCTTTAATAAAATAGGACAGTAGGTGTCAATTCACTAACAAAACAAACCTAGTAATAATTTCCAACATGAACAGTTTAATATTTTTTTATTTTATTTTTCTCAGGTAACAACAAAACATTTTGATATTCTCTTCACTTTTATCTCTGTCTGTCAACAATCCCTGATGGGAAACCTATGAATTATTTTTGGTGGCTGGGACAGACGCCCGCAGCGTGAAAAGACGGGGCTTGTCTGCGAGGACAGCTCGTGGGACATCATCGTCTCTCTCTGTTACTCAATGGCATATTCATTGCAGATTATACATTTACTGACATAGTCTTTGATTTCATTCTGCATTCCTGGCCAATACAGTGTGTCACGTGCTTGTCTGTAACAAGCCTCACCTCCTATGTGACTTGAGTGCACACCAACATCTCAGGGCGCAGAGACCGGGGAATAACGACTCTCTGACACTTGAATATTACTCCGTTTTGAACACTGAGCTCCTCTTTGACTGGCCAATATTCTCTGACGGCTAAAGCAGTTTCTTCCCTGCAGTCGGGCCAGCCCATCAGAATCACAGACCTCAATGCCTGGAGTTGCTCGTCCCTGTGTGTGTGCTGTCTGATTTGTATAAGCTGCACACTGCGTGTTGTTCATGCATGGAGCGTGTGTGAGTGCCTGATGCAGTAGCCCTGCTGAGCGTGTCACTCACATACATCACTGGCCCTGGCCACCTTGAGGTTGTAGTTTTGTAGGGCCAGTAGCTCTGCAGTCGTTTTGGGGCATTCAGGAGAGGCTTGCTGAATGTAGCAATAAGGGGCTTGTGGTCTGTCTCTGCGGTAATATTGTCGCGCCCTTACAGGTAGTGGTGGAAGCGTTGGCATGCAAACAAAATGCTGAGGCACTCCTTCACTATTAGAGGTCGCCCGATTAATTAGGGCCGATTTCAAGTTTTCATAACAATCGGAAATCTGTATTTTTGGCCGATTTGCTGTTTTTTTTCTTTTACACCTTTATTTAATCTTTATTTAAGTCAGTTAAGAACACAGTCTTCTTTTCAATGACGGCCAGAAACGGTTGGTTAACTGCCTTGTTCAGGGGCAGAAAGTCAGATTCTCAGTGTCAGCTCGGGGGATCCAATCTTGCAACCTTACAGTTAACTAGTCCAACACAATAACGACCTGCCTCTCTCTCGTTGCACTCTACAAGGAGACTGCCTGTTACGCAAATGCAGTAAGCCAAGGTAAGTTGCTAGCTAGCATTAAACTTATCTTATAAAAAACAATCATATTGTCGTTGTGTTGCTGGTTCGATCCCAGGAAGGAGCGAGGAGAGGGACGGACGCTATACCGTTTCACTGGCAATACTAAAGTGCTTATGAGAACATCCAATAGTCAAAGATTAATGAAACACAAATGGTATAGAGGGAAATAGTCCTATAATAACTACAACCTAAAACTTCTTACCTCTGAATATTAAAGACTCAAGGTAAAAGGAACCACCAGCTTTCATATGTTCTCATGTTCTGAGCAAGGAACTGAAACGTTAGCTTTCTTACATAGCACGTATTGCACTTTTACGTTCTTCTCCAACACTTTGTTTTTGCATTATTTAAACCAAATTGAACATGTTTCATTATCTACTTGAGGCTAAATAGATTTTTATTGATATATTATGTTAAAATAAGTGTTAATTCAGTATTGTTGTAATTGTCATTATTACAAATAAAAATTTTTTTTTTTAAATCTGACGATTAATCGGTATTGGCTTTTTTGGTCCTCTAATAATCGGTATCGGCGTTGAAAAATCATAATCGGTCGACCTCTATTCTCTATCTGGGCATAGTTCTGCTCTGTTGGGGTGAGTGCCCTAGAGGCGAAAGCCACAGGCTGGCCCTCCTGCATGAGGCAACAGCCAAGTCCATACTGGCTTGAGTCACTCTGAATCGTGACAGGTTTTGACACATTGTTGTATCGCAGTACAGGTGTCTGGGTGACCAGTTGTTTTATTTCCCTCACCGCTGCGTCATGTTTTGGGAGCCAATGCCAGATGGTGTCCTTGTCCATGAGCCTCCTCAGTGGCTCACACACTTCAGAGAGCCGCGGTAGGAATTTGGCCAGGTAGGTGACGAATCCGACGAAGCGCTGCACTGCCTTCACGTCAGATGGGTGGGGCATTTCCAAGACAGCCTTCACTTTTTCAGGATCCGCCTTCAATCCAGTGGAGGACAAGATGTGCCCATGAAAGCGGACCTCTGGCACTTTAAACTGAAGCTTTTTTATGCTTAGCCTTAGCTTGACCTGTCTGCATCTGACCATCAGGGCCAGCAGCTTGGCGTCATGGTCACATTCATCATCACTGTCCCCACAGCCCACTATGAGGATGTCATCTACTATGGGTTCCACGCCACTGAGTCCCATCAACAGCTCATGTTTTTTCCGCTGATACACCTCTGGAGCCACAAAGACACCAAACGGAAGCTTCAACCACCTCTTCCTGCCCCAGGGTGTCCAAAAGTTGGTCATGTAGCTGCTGGGCTCGTCGAGCTTGCACTGCAGGAAGGCATCTCTGGCATCCACGAGCGTGAAGACTCTGGCCTTTGGGAGCTTGTAAAGAACATCCTCCAACTTGGGCATAATGTAATGTGAACGTCGCAGAGCCCGGTTGAGGTGTTTAGGATCGATGCATATCCGTAGCTTGTATGGTTTCTTGACGTTAACCATATTACTTATCCAGTCTGCTCGGTGACGGATATGATGTGGCCATCTGCTTCGTATTTGTCAAGCTGAGCCTTCGTAGCTGCTTTCATGGCCCCTGGTACATTGCACACTGGACAGGCTAGATTGCTGCGTCCAACTCAGTGGATTTCCCAGGGAACTGACTTGACCGGTGTGCTGAAGACATCATGGTACTTGCTTAGGAGTGTCTCCTTGCTCAGGGGCCCTGGACTATAATGTTAAGATCAGCTGGAATGGTGAAGTTAATAAGCCCAAGGCACTCATATGTAGAACCTGACAGTAATGGCTGTTGACTGGCCTCAACTATTTCAAACTCAAGGGTGTGTTTCTGGTCACATAAAACACACTGTCACAAACTGGCCTGAATACAGTTTCAGCTTGGTACTACTGTGTGAGTTTCTCTGGGCGCGAGCCTCCTATTGTCTTTAAGGCTCATAACGTTGCATGTGGCCCCTGAATCTAGCTGGCATTGCTGTGGTTTATTATTAAGTAGCAGAGTGACAAACCACTTTTATAGGCTGGGCAGTGTTCTTTTCCTCGTCCATGAGAAATGCCACAATATCGGCATGTATTGGGGTTGTCTACTGCAGAATTGGCTGTAGTATTAGCATTAGCTGTGGCAAAGGGAAATTTCTTTACTGGCTGCCTGAATGTAGCATTGACATTGTCCATATGTTGCCTTTCTAGCTCCATGGACCTTATCCGTATATCAGTAAGCTCTGCTGCACGGCATGTCTCCACTGCCAAGGCCAGCGTCAGGTCACGTTCTCTCAGCAAACGTCTGCGGGTGCCCTCATCAGTTATGCCAAGCACAATCGTATCTCTGATCAGTTCATCTCTTAAAGCACCATAGTCACATGTAGCTGCCTTTTCCCTTAACCTCGTGACAAAGCTCTCAATGGACTCCCCGTCCTCCGGTTTGCAATGACCGAAAACATAACCCTCGTAGAGGACGTTCTTTGCTGGCTTAAAGTAATGTTCAAGAGCATCAATAATAGCTATAGAGTTACCTTGCTGAGCTGCTGTTAGTTTCAGGTTGTGTTTGTAAACGTGTCGGCATTCAGTTCCCATTATAGTCCTCAAAGTGGCAGCCACTACCTCATCGTCCTTTTCCAGAAGTCCCGTTGCGAGCGCAGAGTCCTCCCATTCACCTCTAAACGTATCCCAGTTTGTGCTCCAATCCCCGCTGAGCTTCACAACGGCGGGAGGGGGAATCTTCGCTGCCATGTCTAACCGGTGCTAACAACACTGAAGCTTTATTAACTTTATTAACTAGCACACTCACTCTAGCGAAGATCAATTCCGGCTAAATTTTACTCAAATAAGCATTTGTTTGGTAAACCTTTATGTGGATGCCTGATGTTGTTCGTCTGGATGCCTGATCTTGTTTGTCTGGATGCCTGATCTTGTTCGTCTGGATGGCTGATCTTGTTCCTCTCTTTATGTGGGTGGCTGATCTTGTTCCTCTTTTTATGTGGATGACTGATCTTGTTTGTCTGGGTGGCTGATCTTGTTCATCTCTTTATGTGGATGGCTGATCTTGTTCCTCTCTTTATGTGGCTGGCTGATCTTGTTTGTCTGGATGGCTGATCTTGTTCATCTCTTTATGTGGATGGCTGATCTTGTTCCTCTCTTTATGTGGATGGCTGATCTTGTTCTTTATGTGGATGGCTGATCTTGTTCCTCTCTTTTTATGTGGATGGCTGATCTTGTTCCTCTCTTTATGTGGATGGCTGATCTTGTTCCTCTCTTTATGTGGCTGGCTGATCTTGTTTGTCTGGATGGCTGATCTTGTTCATCTCTTTATGTGGATGGCTGATCTTGTTCATCTCTTTATGTGGATGGCTGATCTTGTTCCTCTCTTTATGTGGATGGCTGATCTTGTTCCTCTCTTTATGTGGATGGCTGATCTTGTTCCTCTCTTTATGTGGATGGCTGATCTTGTTCCTCTCTTTATGTGGATGGCTGATCTTGTTCCTCTCTTTATGTGGATGGCTGATCTTGTTCCTCTCTTTATGTGGATGGCTGATCTTGTTTGTCTGGGTGGCTGATCTTGTTCCTCTCTTTATGTGGATGGCTGATCTTGTTCCTCTCTTTATGTGGCTGGCTGATCTTGTTTGTCTGGATGGCTGATCTTGTTCATCTCTTTATGTGGATGGCTGATCTTGTTCCTCTCTTTATGTGGATGGCTTTATGGCTGATCTTGTTCCTCTCTTTATGTGGATGGCTGATCTTGTTCATCTCTTTATGTGGATGGCTGATCTTGTTCCTCTCTTTATGTGGATGGCTGATCTTGTTCCTCTCTTTATGTGGATGGCTGATCTTGTTCCTCTCTTTATGTGGATGGCTGATCTTGTTCCTCTCTTTATGTGGATGGCTGATCTTGTTCCTCTCTTTATGTGGATGGCTGATCTTGTTCCTCTCTTTATGTGGATGGCTGATCTTGTTTGTCTGGGTGGCTGATCTTGTTCCTCTCTTTATGTGGATGGCTGATCTTGTTTGTCTGGATGGCTGATCTTGTTCCTCTCTTTATGTGGATGGCTGATCTTGTTCCTCTCTTTATCTGGATGGCTGATCTTGTTCCTCTCTTTATGTGGCTGGCTGATCTTGTTTGTCTGGATGGCTGATCTTGTTCATCTCTTTATGTGGATGGCTGATCTTGTTCCTCTCTTTATGTGGATGGCTGATCTTGTTCCTCTCTTTATGTGGATGGCTGATCTTGTTCCTCTCTTTATGTGGATGGCTGATCTTGTTCCTCTCTTTATGTGGATGGCTGATCTTGTTCCTCTCTTTATGATGGGATCTTGTTCCTCTCTTTATGTGGATGGCTGATCTTGTTCCTCTCTTTATGTGGATGGCTGATCTTGTTCCTCTCTTTATGTGGATGGCTGATGGCTGATCTTGTTCCTCTCTTTATGTGGATGGCTGATCTTGTTCTCTCTTTATGTGGATGGCTGATCTTGTTTTATGTGGATGGCTGATCTTGTTCCTCTCTTTATGTGGATGGCTGATCTTGTTCTCTCTCTTTATGTGGATGGCTGATCTTGTTTGTCTGGGTGGCTGATCTTGTTCCTCTCTTTATGTGGATGGCTGATCTTGTTCCTCTCTTTATGTGGCTGGCTGATCTTGTTTGTCTGGATGGCTGATCTTGTTCATCTCTTTATGTGGATGGCTGATCTTGTTCCTCTCTTTATGTGGATGGCTGATCTTGTTCCTCTCTTTATGTGGATGGCTGATCTTGTTTGTCTGGATGGCTGATCTTGTTCATCTCTTTATGTGGATGGCTGATCTTGTTCCTCTCTTTATGTGGATGGCTGATCTTGTTCCTCTCTTTATGTGGATGGCTGATCTTTCGTCTGGATGGCTGATCTTGTTCCTCTCTTTATGTGGATGGCTGATCTTGTTCCTCTCTTTATGTGGATGGCTGATCTTGTTCCTCTCTTTATGTGGATGGCTGATCTTGTTTGTCTGGATGGCTGATCTTGTTCCTCTCTTTATGTGGATGGCTGATCTTGTTCCTCTCTTTATGTGGATGGCTGATCTTGTTCGTCTGGATGGCTGATCTTGTTCCTCTCTTTATGTGGATGGCTGATCTTGTTCCTCTCTTTATGTGGATGGCTGATCTTGTTCCTCTCTTTATGTGGATGGCTGATCTTGTTTCTCTTTATGTGGATGGCTGATCTTGTTCCTCTCTTTATGTGGATGGCTGATCTTGTTCCTCTCTTTATGTGGATGGCTGATCTTGTTCCTCTCTTTATGTGGATGGCTGATCTTGTTCCTCTTTATGTGGATGGCTGATCTTGTTCCTCTCTTTATGTGGATGGCTGATCTTGTTCCTCTCTTTATGTGGATGGCTGATCTTGTTTCTCTTTATGTGGATGGCTGATCTTGTTCCTCTCTTTATGTGGATGGCTGATCTTGTTCCTCTCTTTATGTGGATGGCTGATCTTGTTCCTCTCTTTATGTGGATGGCTGATCTTGTTCCTCTCTTTATGTGGATGGCTGATCTTGTTCCTCTCTATGTGGATGTCTGATCTTGTTCCTCTCTTTATGTGGATGGCTGATCTTCTTCGTCTGGATGGCTGATCTTGTTCGTCTCTTTATGTGGATGGCTGATCTTGTTCCACTCTATGTGGATTGCTGATCTTGTTTATGTGGATGGCTGATCTTGTTCCTCTCTTTATGTGGATGGCTGATCTTGTTCCTCTCTTTATGTGGATGGCTGATCTTGATGGCTGATCTTGTTCCTCTCTTTATGTGGATGGCTGATCTTGTTCTCTTTATGTGGATGGCTGATCTTGTTCCTCTCTTTATGTGGATGGCTGATCTTGTTCCTCTCTTTATGTGGATGGCTGATCTTGTTCCTCTCTTTATGTGGATGGCTGATCTTGTTCCTCTCTTTATGTGGATGGCTGATCTTGTTTCTCTTTATGTGGATGGCTGATCTTGTTCCTCTCTTTATGTGGATGGCTGATCTTGTTCCTCTCTTTATGTGGATGGCTGATCTTGTTCCTCTCTTTATGTGGATGGCTGATCTTGTTCTCTCTTTATGTGGATGGCTGATCTTGTTCCTCTCTTTATGTGGATGGCTGATCTTGTTTCTCTTTATGTGGATGGCTGATCTTGTTCCTCTCTTTATGTGGATGGCTGATCTTGTTCCTCTCTTTATGTGGATGGCTGATCTTGTTCCTCTCTTTATGTGGATGGCTGATCTTGTTCCTCTCTTTATGTGGATGGCTGATCTTGTTCCTCTCTTTATGTGGATGGCTGATCTTGTTCCTCTCTTTATGTGGATTATGTGGATGGCTGATCTTGTTCCTCTCTTTATGTGGATGGCTGATCTTGTTCCTCTCTTTATGTGGATGGCTGATCTTGTTCCTCTCTTTATGTGGATGGCTGATCTGGATGTTCCTCTCTTTATGTGGATGGCTGATCTTGTTCCTCTCTTTATGTGGATGGCTGATCTTGTTCCTCTTTGTGGATGGCTGATCTTGTTCCTCTTTATGTGGATGGCTGATCTTGTTCCTCTCTTTATGTGGATGGCTGATCTTGTTCCTCTCTTTATGTGGATGGCTGATCTCTTTATGTGGATGGCTGATCTTGTTCCTCTCTTTATGTGGATGGCTGATCTTGTTCTCTCTTTATGTGGATGGCTGATCTTGTTCCTCTCTTTATGTGGATGGCTGATCTTGTTCCTCTCTTTATGTGGATGGCTGATCTTGTTCCTCTCTTTATGTGGATGGCTGATCTTGTTCCTCTCTTTATGTGGATGGCTGATCTTGTTCCTCTCTTTATGTGGATGGCTGATCTTGATCTATGTGGATGGCTGATCTTGTTCCTCTCTTTATGTGGATGGCTGATCTTGTTCCTCTCTTTATGTGGATGGCTGATCTTGTTCCTCTCTTTATGTGGATGGCTGATCTTGTTCCTCTCTTTATGTGGATGGCTGATCTTGTCCCTGGATCTGATCTTTTATGTGGATGGCTGATCTTGTTCCTCTCTTTATGTGGATGGCTGATCTTGTTCATCTGGATGGCTGATCTTGTTCGTCTCTTTATGTGGATGGCTGATCTTGTTCCCTCTATGTGGATGGCTGATCTTGTCTCTTTATGTGGATGGCTGATCTTGTTCCTCTCTTTATGTGGATGGCTGATCTTGTTCCTCTCTTTATGTGGATGGCTGATCTTGTTCCTCTCTTTATGTGGATGGCTGATCTTGTTCCTCTCTTTATGTGGATGGCTGATCTTGTTCCTCTCTTTATGTGGATGGCTGATCTTGTTCCTCTCTTTATGTGGATGGCTGATCTTGTTCCTCTTTATGTTCTTGTTCTCTTTATGTGGATGGCTGATCTTGTTCTGATCTTGTTCCTCTTTATGTGGATGGCTGATCTTGTTCCTCTCTTTATGTGGATGGCTGATCTTGTTCCTCTCTTTATGTGGATGGCTGATCTTGTTCCTCTCTTTATGTGGATGGCTGATCTTGTTCCTCTCTTTATGTGGATGGCTGATCTTGTTCCTCTCTTTATGTGGATGGCTGATCTTGTTCCTCTCTTTATGTGGATGGCTGATCTTGTTCTCTCTTGCTGATCTTGTTCCTCTCTATGTGGATGGCTGATCTTGTTCCTCTCTTTATGTGGATGGCTGATCTTGTTTGTCTGGATGGCTGATCTTTTCCTCTCTTTATGTGGATGGCTGATCTTGTTCCTCTCTTTATGTGGATGGCTGATCTTGTTCTGATCTCTCTTTATGTGGATTGCTGATCTTGATCTTGATCTTGTTCCTCTCTATGTGGATGGCTGATCTTGTTTGTCTGGATGGCTGATCTTGTTCATCTCTTTATGTGGATGGCTGATCTTGTTCCTCTCTTTATGTGGATGGCTGATCTTGTTCCTCTCTTTATGTGGATGGCTGATCTTGTTCCTCTCTTTATGTGGATGGCTGATCTTGTTTGTCTGGATGGCTGATCTTGTTCCTCTCTTTATGTGGATGGCTGATCTTGTTCCTCTCTTTATGTGGATGGCTGATCTTGTTCCTCTCTTTATGTGGATGGCTGATCTTGTTCCTCTCTTTATGTGGATGGCTGATCTTGTTCCTCTCTTTATGTGGATGGCTGATCTTGTTCCTCATCTTTATGTGGATGGCTGATCTTGTTCCTCTCTTTATGTGGATGGCTGATCTTGTTCTCTCTTTATGTGGATGGCTGATCTTGTTCATCTGGATGGCTGATCTTGTTCCTCTCTTTATGTGGATGGCTGATCTTGTCTGATCTCTCTTTATGTGGATGGCTGATCTTGTTCATCTCTTTATGTGGATGGCTGATCTTGTTCCTCTCTTTATGTGGATGGCTGATCTTGTCTGATCCTCTCTTTATGTGGATGGATCTTGATCTTGTTCTTGTTCTCTTTATGTGGATGGCTGATCTTGTTCTCTCTATGTGGATGGCTGATCTCTTTATGTGGATGGCTGATCTTGTTCCTCTCTTTATGTGGATGGCTGATCTTGTTCCTCTCTTTATGTGGATGGCTGATCTTGTTCCTCTCTTTATGTGGATGGCTGATCTTGATCTTTCCTCTCTTTATGTGGATGGCTGATCTTGTTCTTGTTCCTCTCTTTATGTGGATGGCTGATCTTGTTCCTCTCTTTATGTGGATGGCTGATCTTGTTCCTCTCTTTATGTGGATGGCTGATCTTGTTCCTCTCTTTATGTGGATGGCTGATCTTGTTCCCTCTTTCTTTATGTTCCCCTCTGGATGGCTGATCTTGTTCCTCTCTTTATGTGGATGGCTGATCTTGTTCCTCTCTTTATGTGGATGGCTGATCTTGTTCCTCTCTTTATGTGGATGGCTGATCTTGTTCCTCTCTATGTGGATGGCTGATCTTGTTCCTCTCTATGTGGATGGCTGATCTTGTTCTCTCTTTATGTGGATGGCTGATCTTGTTCCTCTCTTTATGTGGATGGCTGATCTTGTTCCTCTCTTTATGTGGATGGGATCTTGTTCCTCTCTTTATGTGGATGGCTGATCTTGTTCCTCTCTTTATGTGGATGGCTGATCTTGTTCCTCTCTTTATGTGGATGGCTGATCTTGTTCCTCTCTTTATGTGGATGGCTGATCTTGTTCTCTCTTTATGTGGATGGCTGATCTTGTTCCTCTCTTTATGTGGATGGCTGATCTTGTTCCTCTCTATGTGGATGGCTGATCTTGTCTCTCTGTGGATCTGATCTTGTATCTCTCTGGATGGCTGATCTTGTTCCTCTCTTTATGTGGATGGCTGATCTTGTTCCTCTCTTTATGTGGATGGCTGATCTTGTTATCTGGATGGCTGATCTTGTTCCTCTCTTTATGTGGATGGCTGATCTTGTTCCTCTCTTTATGTGGATGGCTGATCTTGTTCCTCTCTTTATGTGGATGGCTGATCTTGTTCCTCTCTTTATGTGGATGGCTGATCTTTATGTGGATGGCTGATCTTGTTCCTCTCTTTATGTGGATGGCTGATCTTGTTCCACTCTTTATGTGGATGGCTGATCTTGTTTGTCTGGATGGCTGATCTTGTTCCTCTCTTTATGTGGATGGCTGATCTTGTTTGTCTCTTTCTTTATGTGGATGGCTGATCTTGTTCCTCTCTATGTGGATGGCTGATCTTGTTCCTCTCTTTATGTGGATGGCTGATCTTGTTCATCTGGATGGCTGATCTTGTTCGTCTCTTTATGTGGATGGCTGATCTTGTTCCTATGTGGATTGCTGATCTTGTTTTATGTGGATGGCTGATCTTGTTCCTCTTATGTGGATGGCTGATCTTGTTCCTCTCTTTATGTGGATGGCTGATCTTGTTCCTCTCTTTATGTGGATGGCTGATCTTGTTCCTCTCTTTATGTGGATGGCTGATCTTGTTCCTCTCTTTATGTGGATGGCTGATCTTGTTCTCTCTTTATGTGGATGGCTGATCTTGTTCCTCTTTATGTGGATGGCTGATCTTGTTCCTCTTTATGTGGATGGCTGATCTTGTTCCTCTTTATGTGGATGGCTGATCTTGTTCCTCTTTATGTGGATGGCTGATCTTGTTCCTCTCTTTATGTGGATGGCTGATCTTGTTCCTCTCTTTATGTGGATGGCTGATCTTGTTCCTCTCTTTATGTGGATTGCTGATCTTGTTCCTCTCTTTATGTGGATTGCTGATCTTGTTCCTCTCTTTATGTGGATGGCTGATCTTGTTCTCTCTTGGATGGCTGATCTTGTTCCTCTCTTTATGTGGATGGCTGATCTTGTTCCTCTCTTTATGTGGATGGCTGATCTTGTTCCTCTCTTTATGTGGATGGCTGATCTTGTTCCTCTCTTTATGTGGATGGCTGATCTTGTTCCTCTCTTTATGTGGATGGCTGATCTTGTTCCTCTCTTTATGTGGATGGCTGATCTTGTTCGTCTCTCTTTATGTGGATGGCTGATCTTGTTCCACTCTTGGATCTGATCTTGTTCTTTATGTGGATGGCTGATCTTGTTCCTCTCTTTATGTGGATGGCTGATCTTGTTCTCTCTTTATGTGGATGGCTGATCTTGTTCTCTCTTTATGTGGATGGCTGATCTTGTTCGTCTCTTTATGTGGATGGCTGATCTTGTTCTCTCTTTATGTGGATGGCTGATCTTGTTCCTCTCTTTATGTGGATGGCTGATCTTGTTCCTCTCTTTATGTGGATGGCTGATCTTGTTCCTCTCTTTATGTGGATGGCTGATCTTGTTCCTCTCTTTATGTGGTTGGCTGATCTTGTTCCTCTCTTTGTGTGGATGGCTGATCTTGTTCCTCTCTATGTGGATGGCTGATCTTGTTCTCTCTTTATGTGGATGGCTGATCTTGTTCCTCTCTTTATGTGGATGGCTGATCTTGTTCCTCTCTTTATGTGGATGGCTGATCTTGTTCTTTATGTGGATGGCTGATCTTGTTCTCTTTATGTGGATGGCTGATCTTGTTCCTCTCTTTATGTGGATGGCTGATCTTGTTCCTCTCTTTATGTGGATGGCTGATCTTGTTCCTCTCTATGTGGATGGCTGATCTTGTTCATCTGTGGATGGCTGATCTTGTTCCTCTCTTGGCTGATCTTATTCCTCTCTATGTGGATGGCTGATCTTGTTCCTCTCTTTATGTGGATGGCTGATCTTGTTCCTCTCTTTATGTGGATGGCTGATCTTGTTCCCTCTCTTTATGTGGGATGGCTGATCTTGTTCCTCTCTATGTGGATGGCTGATCTTGTTCCTCTCTTTATGTGGATGGCTGATCTTGTTCCTCTCTTTATGTGGATGGCTGATCTTGTTCCTCTCTTTATGTGGATGGCTGATCTTGTTCCTCTCTTTATGTGGATGGCTGATCTTGTTTGTCTGGATGTCTGATCTTGTTCCTCTCTTTATGTGGATGGCTGATCTTGTTCCTCTCTTTATGTGGATGGCTGATCTTGTTCCTCTCTTTATGTGGATGGCTGATCTTGTTCCTCTCTTTATGTGGATGGCTGATCTTGTTCCTCTCTGTGGATGGCTGATCTTGTTCCTCTCTGTGGATGGCTGATCTTGTTCCTCTCTTTATGTGGATGGCTGATCTTGTTCCTCTCTTTATGTGGATGGCTGATCTTGTTCCTCTCTTTATGTGGATGGCTGATCTTGTTCCTCTCTTTATGTGGATGGCTGATCTTGTTCCTCTTTTTGGATGGCTGATCTTGTTCCTCTCTTTATGTGGATGGCTGATCTTGTTCCTCTCTTTATGTGATGGCTGATCTTGTTCCTCTGATCTTGTTCCTCTCTTTATGTGGATGGCTGATCTTGTTTGTCTGGATGGCTGATCTTGTTCCTCTCTTTATGTGGATGGCTGATCTTGTTTCTCTGGATGGCTGATCTTGTTCCTCTCTTTATGTGGATGGCTGATCTTGTCTCTTTATGTGGATGGCTGATCTTGTTTGTCTGGATGCTGATCTTGTTCTCTTTATGTGGATGGCTGATCTTGTTCTCTCTTTATGTGGATGGCTGATCTTGTTCCTCTCTTTATGTGGATGGCTGATCTTGTTCTCTCTTTATGTGGATGGCTGATCTTGTTCCTCTCTTTATGTGGATGGCTGATCTTGTTCCATCTTTATGTGGATGGCTGATCTTGTTCCTCTCTTTATGTGGATGGCTGATCTTGTTCCTCTCTTTATGTGGATGGCTGATCTTGTTTGTCTGGATGCTGATCTTGTTCCTCTCTTTTTGGATGTGGATGGCTGATCTTGTTCCTCTCTTTATGTGGATGGCTGATCTTTTCGTCTGGATGGCTGATCTTGTTCGTCTCTTTAATGAATTGCTGATCTTGTTCACTCTATGTGGATTGCTGATCTTGTTCACTCTATGTGGATGGCTGATCTTGTTCCGTCTGGATGGCTGATCTTGTTCCTCTCTTTATGTGGATGGCTGATCTTGTTTGTCTTTATGTGGATGGCTGATCTTGTTCCTGTCTTTATGTGGATGGCTGATCTTGTTCCTCTCTTTATGTGGATGGCTGATCTTGTTCCTCTTTATGTGAATGGCTGATCTTGTTCCTCTTTATGTGGATTGATCTTGTTACACTTTATGTGGATGGCTGATCTTGTGCCCCTTTTACTTGTGGGTATTTGCATCGGATTCCTCTTTATGTGGATGGCTGATCTTATCCCCCTCTTTATGGGATGGCTGATCTTGTTCCTCATCAGATGTCTTTATGTGGATGGCTGATCTTGTTCAATTTTATGTGGATGATCTTGTTCCTCTCTTTAATTGCTGATCTTGTTCCTCTCTTTAATTGCTGATCTTGTTCCTCTCTTTATGTGGATTGATCTTGTTCCTCTCTTGGATGGCTGATCATCTCATGTGGATGGCTGATCTTGTTATGTGGATGCTGAAACCACTCTTTATGTGGATGGCTGATCAAAACTTTTATGTTGGCTGATCATTCATTTTAACTGATCTTGTTCCTCTCTTTATGTGGATGGCTGATCTTGTTCCTCTCTATTGGATTTGATCTTGTTCTTCTCTTTATGTGGATGGCTGATCTTCAGCTTAGCCGTCTGGATGGCTGATCTTGAATCAAACTTTCTGTGGATGGCTGATCTTGTTCCACTCTATGTGGATGGCTGATCTTGTTCCTCTCTATGTGGATGGCTGATAACTCTTTAATGGCTGATCTTGATTTACCTCTTTGAAGCTGATCTTGTTCCTCTCTTTATGTGGATGGATGTTTTCAATGTGGATGGCTGATCTCTCTTTATGTGGAGCTACATGGATGGCTCATCTTGTTCATCTCAGATTTTCTTTAAAGGATGGCTGATCTTGAACTCTCTTTAGGAGCTGATCTTGTTCCTCTTTTTGTGGATGGCTGATTTGTTCCTCGCTTTATGTGGATGGCTGATCTTGTTTCTCTTTAATGGCTGATTCAGTCACTCTCTTTATGTGGATGGCTGATCTTGTTCCTCTCTTTATGTGGATGGCTGATCTTGTTCCTCTCTTTATGTGGATGGCTGATCTTGTTCCTCTCTTTATGTGGATGGCTGATCTTGTTCCTCTCTTTAAATGCGCTGATCTTGTTCCTCCTTTATGTGGATGGCATCTTGTTCTTGTAACTCTATGTGGATGGCTGAATCTTTATGTGGATGGCTGATCTTGTTTGTCTGGATGTCTGAATCTTGTTCCTCTTTAATGGTGATTTTTTCACATATCTCTTCACTGATATGCTGATCTTGTTCCACTCTATGTGGAATCTTGTTTTCTCTGTATCCCATGGATGGCTGAAAAATATGGCATGGTGATCTTGTTCCTCTCTTTTGTGGATGGCAATCTTGTTCCTCTCGCAGGATGGCTGGTTTGTCTGGATGTAAAATGTGGTCTCTTATGGAATCTTCCTCTCTATGATGGATGGCCTCTTTATGTGGATGGCTGATCTTGTTCAATCTTTATGTGGATGGCTGACACTTTATGGATGGCTGACTTGTTCCTCTCTTTATGTGGATGGCTGATCTTGGCTCATTCTTGTTCTCGCATTGGACAGCCATATATGGAGACTCTCTGGAAAACTGATCTTGCCTCTTATCCTGCTCTGATTTCCTTTATGTGGATGGCTGATGCCTCTCATCTTGATCTTGTTCCTCTCTTTATGTGGATGGCTGATCTTGTTCTTTATGTGGCACTGATCTTGTTTCTCTTTAATGGATGGCTGATCTTGTTTCTTTATGTGGATGGCTGATCTTGTTCCTCTCTTTATGTGGATGGCTGATCTTGTTCCTCTCTTTATGTGGATGGCTGATCTTGTTCCTCTCTTTATGTGGATGGCTGATCTTTTCCTCTCTTTATGTGGATGGCTGATCTTGTTCCTCTCAATTATTTGGCTTCTTGTTCCTCTCTTTATGTGGATGGCTGATCTTGTTTCTTTATGTGGATGGCTGATCTTGTTCCTCTCTTTATGTGGATGGCTGATCTTGTTCCTCTCTTTATGTGGATGGCTGATTTCATGGATGGCTGATCTTGTCTTTATGTGGATGGTTGTCTTGTTCCAGAACTAATGTGGATAAGCTTTTATATGGATTATCTTGTTCCTCTCTTTATGTGGATGTGATGGAGTTCTGAGTTCCTCTAATTTTGTGGACATTTAATGTGGATGGCTGATCTTGTTACTCAATATTTATGTGGATTGATGATCTTGTTTTATCTGGATGATGGCTGATCTTGTTTTTTTATGTGGATTGCTGATCTTGTTCCACTCTTTATGTGGATGGCTGATCTTGTTCCTCTCTATGTGGATTTGATCTTGTTCCTTCTTTATGTGGATGGCTGATCTTGTTGCCTCTTTATGTGGATACTGAATATATATGTGGATGGCTGATCTTGTTATCTCTTTATGTGGATGGCTGAGCTCTTTATGTGGATGGCAAATTGTTACCTTTATGTTGGCTGATAATTCACAGAAATATGTGGATGGCTGATGTTCCTGCAAAAAGTGGATGGCTGACTTTATGTATTCTTGTTCCTCAAACTTCTGGACTGACCTTTTATGTGAATATGGCTGATCTTGTTCCTCTTTATGTGGATTTATCTTGTTCCTCTTTTATGTGGATGGCTGATCTTGTTCCTCTCTTTATGTGGATGGCTGATCTTGTTCCTCTCTTTATGTGGATTGCTGATCTTGTTCCTCTCTTTAAATTGCTGATCTTGTTCCTCTCTTTATGTGGATGGCTGATCTTGTTCCTCTCTATGTGGATGGCTGATCTTGTTCCTCTCTTTATGTGGATGGCTGATCTTGTTAATCTTTATGTGGATGGCATTCTTGTATCTTTAACTCTGATCTTGTTCCTCCTTTATGTGGATTGACATACTTTATGTGGATGGCTGACCTGACTTTAATAATCCTGACAGATATCCACTATGTGCATGTGGAGGTGATTAAAGTCTCTTTATGTGGAGCTGATCTTTTACTCTATGGAAAGGACTCTATGTGGATGGCTGATCTTGTTCTCTCTTTATGTGGATGGCTGACTTGTTCCTCCTTATGTGGATGGCTGATCTTGTTGTCTCTTTTTATGTGGATGGATGATCTTGTTCCTCTCTTTATGTGGATGGCTGATCTTGTTCCTCTCAAAAGTGTTATGTGGATGGCTGACTTTATGTGGATGGCTCACTCTCTTTTTGGATGGCTGACTGTTCCTCTCTTTATGTGGATGGCTGATCTTGACAGTGGTTGGCTGATCTCTTTTGTGGATGGCTGATCTTGTTCCTCTAGACATCTTGTTCCTCATGCTGATCTTATGCTGGATGCAGATCCTTCTTTATGTGAACTGACCTTCATCACATGCTGGAACTGATCTTTTCAGATCATGGCTGTCATCAGTATCTTAGTGATGGCTGATTTTTCCCCTCATGTGACTGGCTACTAGATTAGCTGATCTTGTTCAATTTGGTTGGCTGATCTTGTTCCCTCTTTAAATGGATGGCTGATCTTGTTTGTCTCTGTTTGATGAAAGATCTTGAAAATGGGTCTCATCAAAAACTTTGTAACTTATTCTGTGATAAGGTCTTGTTCCTCTCTTTAAGATCTGTTTGTCTGGATGGCTAATCTTGGGAAATGATCAGTCTGCCATGGAACACTGTCTCTTCTTATTTCCTGGAATGGAATTTTTGTCTGTGACATCATGTTATACAAATAATTACTCTCCATTAAATATCATACATGGATAACTGATCTGTTACTTCTTTTGTGGATGGTGTTACTGTGCCTACATGTATAACATCTTGTTCAAATCTATTACATTGATGACTGATCTTGGTCTTTATGTGGATGGATGATCTTATTCCCTACAGTGTAACCTATCCTACCATTGTGAAGGATCTTGTTTACTGTGGATGGTGATCAGTATAACCTATATACCATTGTGAAGCTGTGTTACTGTGTTCTTACAGTATAACCTATATACCATTGTGAAGGTGTTACAATGATCTGTGTCTACAGTATAACCTATATACCATTGTGAAGGTGTTACTGTGCGCTACAGTGTAACCTATATACCATTGTGAAGGTGTTACTGTGCGTGACAGTAATAACCTATATACCATTGTGTTAACTTCAAACACCTAAGTGGATCTCAAGCATCTTTATTCCATTCATTTTAAAGGTGTTACTGTGCGTTAAGTATAACCTATATACCATTGTGAAGTTTTGTTACTTAATGTAATCAGTTACAGAACTAATATTGTACATTTAACCTGATTTTACCATTTGAAGGTGATATTCTGTTTTATCTACAGTATAACCTATATACCATTGTGAAGGTGTTATTGTGCTACTACAAGTATAACCAACTATATACCATTGTGAAGGTGTTAGAAATAGGGAATATGCGAAACAACAGTATAACCTATATACCATTGAATGAAGGTGTTATTTTTTAATTTCTTCCAACTTCAATCTCAAATATACCTGAAACCCTACTCCGTAGGCATTTATACCATTGTGAATCTGTGTTACTGTATAACTCCACCTTGTATAACCTATATACCATTGTGAAGGTGTTACTGTGACAGATATCCACTAGTGCATGTGGAGTAAGTGTTAAAGCAAAGCTGTAACCTTTATACCATTGGAAGGTGTTACTGACTTCACCTGACAAAGAGTGTATAAGCTCCTATATACCATTGTGAAGGTGTTACTGTGCCTACAGTATAACCTATATACCATTGTGAAGGTGTTATTGATCCTACAGTATAACCTATATACCATTGTGAAGGTGTTATCCTGAGTGAAAAAATTAAGAAATAACCTAGGCTACTAGATTAGCTGTGCAATTTAAGAGAGGGAAAGAAAGGAAAATGTCTCTATATAACCATTGTGAAGGTGTTACTGTGCCTACAGTATAACCTATATACCATTGTGAAGGTGTTACTGTGCCTACAGTATAACCTATATACCATTGTGAAGGTGTTACTGTGCCTACAGTATAACCTATATACCATTGTGAAGGTGTTACTGTGCCTACAGTATAACCTATATACCATTGTGAAGGTGTTACTGTGCCTACAGTATAACCTATATACCATTGTGAAGGTGTTACTGTGCCTACAGTATAACCTATATACCATTGTGAAGGTGTTACTGTGCCTACAGTATAACCTATATACCATTGTGAAGGTGTTACTGTGCCTACAGTATAACCTATATACCATTGTGAAGGTGTTACTGTGCCTACAGTATAACCTATATACCATTGTGAAGGTGTTACTGTGCCTACAGTATAACCTATATACCATTGTGAAGGTGTTACTGTGCCTACAGTATAACCTATATACCATTGTGAAGGTGTTACTGTGCCTACAGTATAACCTATATACCATTGTGAAGGTGTTACTGTGCCTACAGTATAACCTATATACCATTGTGAAGGTGTTACTGTGCCTACAGTATAACCTATATACCATTGTGAAGGTGTTACTGTGCCTACAGTATAACCTATATACCATTGTGAAGGTGTTACTGTGCCTACAGTATAACCTATATACCATTGTGAAGGTGTTACTGTGCCTACAGTATAACCTATATACCATTGTGAAGGTGTTACTGTGCCTACAGTATAACCTATATACCATTGTGAAGGTGTTACTGTGCCTACAGTATAACCTATATACCATTGTGAAGGTGTTACTGTGCCTACAGTATAACCTATATACCATTGTGAAGGTGTTACTGTGCCTACAGTATAACCTATATACCATTGTGAAGGTGTTACTGTGCCTACAGTATAACCTATATACCATTGTGAAGGTGTTACTGTGCCTACAGTGTAACCTATATACCATTGTGAAGGTGTTACTGTGCCTACAGTATAACCTATATACCATTGTGAAGGTGTTACTGTGCCTACAGTATAACCTATATACCATTGTGAAGGTGTTACTGTGCCTACAGTATAACCTATATACCATTGTGAAGGTGTTACTGTGCCTACAGTATAACCTATATACCATTGTGAAGGTGTTACTGTGCCTACAGTATAACCTATATACCATTGTGAAGGTGTTACTGTGCCTACAGTATAACCTATATACCATTGTGAAGGTGTTACTGTGCCTACAGTATAACCTATATACCATTGTGAAGGTGTTACTGTGCCTACAGTATAACCTATATACCATTGTGAAGGTGTTACTGTGCCTACAGTATAACCTATATACCATTGTGAAGGTGTTACTGTGCCTACAGTATAACCTATATACCATTGTGAAGGTGTTACTGTGCCTACAGTATAACCTATATACCATTGTGAAGGTGTTACTGTGCGTACAGTGTAACCTATATACCATTGTGAAGGTGTTACTGTGCGTACAGTGTAACCTATATACCATTGTGAAGGTGTTACTGTGCCTACAGTGTAACCTATATACCATTGTGAAGGTGTTACTGTGCCTACAGTATAACCTATATACCATTGTGAAGGTGTTACTGTGCCTACAGTATAACCTATATACCATTGTGAAGGTGTTACTGTGCCTACAGTATAACCTATATACCATTGTGAAGGTGTTACTGTGCCTACAGTATAACCTATATACCATTGTGAAGGTGTTACTGTGCCTACAGTATAACCTATATACCATTGTGAAGGTGTTACTGTGCCTACAGTATAACCTATATACCATTGTGAAGGTGTTACTGTGCCTACAGTATAACCTATATACCATTGTGAAGGTGTTACTGTGCGTACAGTGTAACCTATATACCATTGTGAAGGTGTTACTGTGCGTACAGTGTAACCTATATACCATTGTGAAGGTGTTACTGTGCCTACAGTGTAACCTATATACCATTGTGAAGGTGTTACTGTGCCTACAGTATAACCTATATACCATTGTGAAGGTGTTACTGTGCCTACAGTATAACCTATATACCATTGTGAAGGTGTTACTGTGCCTACAGTATAACCTATATACCATTGTGAAGGTGTTACTGTGCCTACAGTATAACCTATATACCATTGTGAAGGTGTTACTGTGCCTACAGTATAACCTATATACCATTGTGAAGGTGTTACTGTGCCTACAGTATAACCTATATACCATTGTGAAGGTGTTACTGTGCGTACCC
The DNA here is from genome assembly GCF_036934945.1 of Oncorhynchus masou masou. NCBI lineage: Eukaryota > Metazoa > Chordata > Actinopteri > Salmoniformes > Salmonidae > Oncorhynchus > Oncorhynchus masou. The sequence continues at coordinate 44,397,837 of NC_088228.1, read as the reverse complement.
CGTACAGACCTTTCTTTTCTGCATGTCCGCATTTACAGCACCCCTTTTTGACTTAAACAAGTCCAATAGTTTGCTTATATTCGTCCAGCTTCTGCATCAAGGTGGACTGGAGCAACATTTTCTGAACTCTTCCTTAATGCTATTGAGAAACCCCTCCCAAAGCTTGTGTAGAGTGAGAATGTTCAGACTAATCTTTAATGCATATTTAATTCTAGATTAGAACATTAGGTCAAGACAGCACAACATATTTAAATCAATATACAGTTTTTACCTACAGTGCATTGACTATTTTAATTAAGCTGTATTTTGTACCTGAGTGGGCTCAAACAGGGCTGGCCATCTTTCTTTGAAGTCCATCACAGAAAAGGCCTGAACAACATCTTGTCTTCGATATGAGAAGGTCTTTGCCACAGTGTTGTGGTTGTCACGTATTTGTAGCTCCACTCGCTCCCTCTCCAGGTTCTCATCTGTTTCTCCAGCAGGGTGGGGTGGGAGGTAATTTACCTCGGCCTTTGGTTTTTTCATGTTCTTGGCAACGGGCCTGTCCTCTGGTGATTTCTCTTGACAGAGTTCACTTCCAGTTCTGGGCAACCAATTCCTCTCAGTTTCGATCTGTAATTTCCCATCTTGTACTTCAGGCTGGTTTGCCATCCGTACAGGCCTGAGAAGGACCCAAGCTCTTTAAGGCACGGGTACTTTTCTACCAAAGCTTCTGCAACTTGGAAGATTTGTAGACTTGATGGATGTAAACTGGAAGATCCTTTCAGACTTTTCCAGGATGTCTGATTTCACAGGCAGATTGTTGAGTCCATCCTTCATGTGTGCTTCATTAGCTGCCTCAAGAATGAGCTCTGTATCAGTACTCAGGATCGTCTGGATACGTGAATACCCAAAGAAGACGATTGTCATAGATTTTAATGTCAGGAAAATAAACCAGACTTCAGCTTTAGGTAAAGAATGTAAACATCGTAATTCAAGCAGACTTGGAAGAGTAGCTTGTTATCTATCTTACTAGCCAGCCCAGTTATTTCATTCAGCTTTAGGTAAAGAATGTAAACATCGTAATTCAAGCAGACTTGGAAGAGTAGCTTGTTATCTATCTTACTAGCCAGCCCAGTTATTTCATTCAGCTCGTTTGACTGTTAGATTATTGACTAGATAACTACTACAGAAAGTCCACGTTTGCAGTGCTGCCTTGAGCATGTTGTGAATACGTGAACAACACGAAGGTTTCTGCAAGTACCAGTGGAGCTAGATAGCTAGGTGTTATAATTTGGTCCTTAACTCCCGCATGGCCATTCCAGAGAAGAAGATGACATCTGTTCCAAGAACAATTGACGTTCCAAACTAGATCTAGCATGTCAGTCCAACATAATAATGATAATTTGAATATCATATTTTTAAGTTCTTGGTTGTTTATAAGACATATTCATTCAAATTTAGTAGCATATTACCTTGGCTTTTTATTTGCAAATGCCAGTCTTTTTCAACAAATAAATTAAGTACTGTATTAAGAAATGTAAGTTAAACCAGAAAACCTATTATTTTAGGTAAAAATCATTGATATTCTTTTGCAATATTTACACATTTACAGTGTAGCCAGCTAACTAACAAATATATGCAATCCAAAAACTAGCTTCCAAGTCTTTGGAAGCTAGTTTTATATCTATTATTTCTATTTATTCTCACATCAACCCTCAGCACTTTAATGCGCTTTGGCAATGCACACATATTTTGCAGATGCAGGTTTAGCAAAATGCTTATGTTACTAGTTCCAACAGTGCAGTAATACCTATATATGTATATTATATACTACCGTTCTAAAGTTTGGGATCACTTTAAAATGTCCTTGTTTTTGAAAGAAAAGCACATGTTTCTTTGTCCATTAAAATAACATCAAATTGATCAGAAATAGTGTAAGGTTTGTAAATGACTATCGTACCTGGAAACTGATTTAAAAACTTTTTTTTAATGGAATATCTATATAAGCATACAGAGGCCCATTGTCAGTAAACATCACTCCTGTATTCCAATGGCACGTTGTGTTAACTAATCCAAGTTTATAATTTTAAAAGGCTAATTGATCATTAAACCCTTTTGCAATTATGTTAGCACAGCTGAAAACTGTCCTGTGTCATGTTCGTCGTATACATAATGAGCGAACCAAGGCGCAGCGTGAGTAGAGTTCCACATATTTATTAAAGTGAACCTTCAAAGAATAAACAAATGTGAAGTTCGTAGCGCACATAGCACTAAACCAAAACAAAACAATATCCCACAAACACAGGTGGGAAAAGGACCACAGTAAGTATGATCCCCAATTAGAGGCAACAATCATCAGCTGCCTCCAATTGGGAACCATACTTGAAACCAACATAGAAATTCAAGGGCTCTCTATGGTCAGGGCGTGACAGTACCCCCCCCCCCTGCTTCGGTGGCGGCTCCGGTGCGGGACATAGCCCCCGTCCAGACCGGGGATCTGACCCTGAAGCCAGGCTGAATGCGGTGCCTGGACTGGGCACTGGAGCAGAGGAAGGCTCTGGCCATGGAGCAGGACTGGACGTCGCGCCTGGACTGGGCACTGGAGCAGAGGAAGGCTCTGGCCATGGAGCAGGACTGGACGTCGCGCCTGGACTGGGCACTGGAGCAGAGGAAGGCTCTGGCCATGGAGCAGGACTGGACGTCGCGCCTGGACTGGGCACTGGAGCAGAGGAAGGCTCTGGCCATGGAGCAGGACTGGACGTCGCGCCTGGACTGGGCACTGGAGCAGAGGAAGGCTCTGGCCATGGAGCAGGACTGGACGTCGCGCCTGGACTGGGCACCAGCGCAGAGGAAGGCTCCGGCCATGGAGCAGGACTGGACGTCGCGCCTGGACTGGGAACCAGCGCAGAGGAGGGCTCCGGCCATGGAGCAGGACTGGACGTCGCGCCTGGACTGGGCACCAGCGCAGAGGAAGGCTCTGGCCATGGAGCAGGACTGGACGTCGCGCCTGGACTGGGCACCAGCGCAGAGGAAGACTCTGGCCATGGAGCAGGACTGGACGTCGCGCCTGGACTGGGCACTGGAGCAGAGGAAGGCTCCGGCCATGGAGCAGGACTGGACGTCGCGCCTGGACTGGGCACTGGAGCAGAGGAAGGCTCCGGCCATGGAGCAGGACTGGACGTCGCGCCTGGACTGGGCACTGGAGCAGAGGAAGGCTCTGGCCATGGAGCAGGACTGGACGTCGCGCCTGGACTGGGCACCAGCGCAGAGGAAGGCTCCGGCCATGGAGCAGGACTGGACGTCGCGCCTGGACTGGGAACCAGCGCAGAGGAGGGCTCCGGCCATGGAGCAGGACTGGACGTCGCGCCTGGACTGGGCACCAGCGCAGAGGAAGGCTCTGGCCATGGAGCAGGACTGGACGTCGCGCCTGGACTGGGCACCAGCGCAGAGGAAGGCTCTGGCCATGGAGCAGGACTGGACGTCGCGCCTGGACTGGGCACTGGAGCAGAGGAAGGCTCCGGCCATGGAGCAGGACTGGACGTCGCGCCTGGACTGGGCACTGGAGCAGAGGAAGGCTCCGGCCATGGAGCAGGACTGGACGTCGCGCCTGGACTGGGCACTGGAGCAGAGGAAGGCTCTGGCCATGGAGCAGGACTGGACGTCGCGCCTGGACTGGGCACCAGCGCAGAGGAAGGCTCCGGCCATGGAACAGGACTGGACGTCCCGCCTGGACTGGGCACCAGCGCAGAGGAGGGCTCCAGCCATGGCACCGGCGCAGGAAGCCATGGCACCGGCACTCTGACCTATTGCACCATAGAGAATCCCAAGGGCTCACTATGGTCAGGGTGTGACATCCTGATTAAGGAAGCAATAAACCTGACCTTCTTTAGACTAGTTGAATGTCTGGAGCATCAGCCTTTTTAGGTTTAATTACAGGCAAAAACAAAAAAAATGGCCAGAAACAAAGCACTTTCTTCTGAAACTCGTCAGTCTATTCTTGTTCTCAGAAATTAGCACTTTTCCATGCGAGAAATTGCCAAGAAACTGAAGATCTAGTACAATGCTGTGTACAACTGCCTTTACAGAACAGCTCAAACTGGCTCTAACCAGAATAGAAAGAGGAGTGGGAGGCCCGGTGCATGACTGAGCAAGAGGACAAATATGTTAGGGTGTCTAGTGTGAGAAACAGACGCCTTACAAGTCGTCAACTGGCAGCTTGATTAAATAGTACCCGCAAAACACAAGTCTCTGTAACGGCTTTCGTCTGGTGGAAGAGAAGCGGACCAAAATGCAGCGTGGTATCTTTGAAACATGTTTAATGACAAATGAAAAAACAAACTATACAAAACAACAAACGGAACGTGAAAACCTATACAGCCTATCTGGTGACAAACACAGAGACAGGAACAATCACCCACGAAATACTCAAAGAATATGGCTGCCTAAATATGGTTCCCAATCAGAGACAACGATAATCACCTGACTCTGATTGAGAACCGCCTCAGGCAGCCATAGACTATGCTATACACCCCCAAGACAAAATACACCACAAAAAACCCATGTCACACCCTGGCCTGACCAAATAAATGCAGACAAACACAATATACTTCGACCAGGGCGTGACAGTCTCAATGTAAAAAATGTAGTTACGACTCCAGGATGCTGGCCATCTAGGCTGTTGAAGAACAAATGATAGTCCCACAGAATTGGACTGATTTCCACTGGTCTAATATCCATTCCTCCTGTTTCTTGGCTCAAGCAAGTCTCTTTTTCTTGTTGGTGTCCTTGAAAGACCCAGCCACGTTTCATCTTCAATGCCCTTGCTGATGGAAGGAGGTTTTCACTCAATCTCACGATACATGGCCCCATTCATTCTTTCCTTTACACGGATCAGTCGTCCTGGTCCCTTTGCAGAAAAACAGCCCGAAAGCATGATGTTTCCACCCCCATGCTTCACAGTGGGTATGGTGTTCTTTGGATGCAACTCAGCATTCTTTGTCCTCCAAACACGACGAGTTGAGTTTTTACCCCAAAATTATATTTTGGTTTCATCTGACCATATGACCTTCTCCCAATCTTCTTCTGGCTTATGTTTTTTAATTCATGTAAAAAATACAATCTGAGTGGTAGATTTTGGCTTGTGACTCAAAGTATTCTTGACCCTAAAGCCATGGCATTACTCTGACAGTGTGCCTCTGTAACTTTAATGAGTGTAGCTCGCCTTGGTATAGGAAGGCTTCGTCAGCCCAGTAGTTGGAATCAGAGTGGGTATCTCTCTGTGTCACTTCATTGATCCAGTCGTATGACTGATTGGCTCAGCGAGTGCTCACCTAGTTTCCAGGTCTAAGTTAGGATTAGACTGTTTTCTTTCTTTTCTGTTTTTATTTGATATCCGCCCTCATAGTTTAAGTTATGATGTCTGGTTGAATCTCCAAGGACATCTGGTCGTATCGTCATGTCTCATCACGTCTTGTCTCAAATCTTGAGACTATTTTCTCAATTGAACATTTCCCCCGACTGATTTTTCCATGTAAAGGAGAATCAGCAGAACAGCAGAGCAGATCCAAAGCAGAACATGGTGTGTATAAAGAAGGCTCTTATCAGAGAGAGCAGTACTGCAGCCCCCCCTCCCATATTTCACACCACAAGCCAGCCGATGTGTGTGTGTCTGTTTTCATTCCAGGACAGGGTAAGACCAGAAGGCTGCAGGCAAAAGAGAGGCTGGCTGGTGTGGAGAATACTAAGCTGGCAACCATCCACCCGTACTGGATAAATACCTAGAGGAACACACACACCCAGAGACATGTACACACACACTTGGAAGGGTTGTGGTAAATTACATTTTTATTCAGTCAATTTAGGGGATGAAGTGGACAGTTAGTACAACAGTATGAACACGTTTTATGACCTGGAGCCGGTAGATGTGACCTAGAGTTAGTGGCCATTCCGTAGTTGTCCAATATAATATCCAACCCACGTATTGGGCAGATCAGTCATCTGCCCTGTGTGTGCACGTGGGGAGCAGGGCCAAACGGGGAACGAGTTTTCTCCCTTTGGTTGGCGTTCCCAGCAGGAGGTCCCACTGGCCATTTGTTGGCTTTAGAAGGCTTGTGAAATGTGATACAGGAGACGACACGGGTGTGTGTCTGTGTGTTGTAGTCTTCTTTCTGCAAATGTATGGACGGGTGTTTAATGCCTTTAGTGTTAGCGACGAAATGCCACAGTTTCTGTCAAAGATGTCGTTAGTGTCACGGATTAACTCTCCATCTCTCTGGCATCAGCCCTCTAGCACAGACAATGGCATTTGTTTGGTGTGTGTGTGTGTGTGTACTGAGTTACATCATCTGTAACCTCTCTTTGCCCTCTCCGGGAAGACCAGGTGCTTTCGCTCTCCAAGACATGGGCGAACGAGTGGCGCAGCAGTTTAAGGCACTGCATCTCAGTGCTAGAGGTGTCACTACAGACCCTGGTTCGATTCCAGGCTGCTGTATCACAACCGCCCGTAATTGGGAGTCCCATAGGGCGACGTACAATTGGCCAAGTGTCGTCCGGGTTAGGGTTTGGCTGAGGTAGGCCATCATTGGAAATAAGAATTTGTTCTAAACTCTCGAGTCAATACTCACAAAACTGCCGGCCCAGCCACCATCCCTGGCCGCTTCCTAAGAATGGCGGGCGTCTTCTCAGACATCTTCAACTAGTCCCTGTTCCAGGCCGTCGTCTCCACTGTCTTCAAGGCACACTTGACCCACTCCAATTTGCCTACAGATCCACAGAAGATGCCAATTCCATCGCTATTCACATGGCCCTAGCAAATCTGGACAAGAGAAATACCTATATAGGAATGCTGTTCATTGTCTACAGTTCAGCATTAAACACTATTGTTCCCATCGTCATCAAGCTCAGAGCCCTGGGTCTGGACACTACCCTCTTCAACTGAATCCTGAATATCCTGACAGGCAGAACACTATAGACCAGAGGCAACCTCTACAGACTCTCCCCAGGGATGTGTCCTCAGCCCTCTGCCTTACACCCTGTTCACCCACGACTGTGTGGCTCTGTACGACACCAACTCCATCAAGTTTGCTGACGACACCATGGTTGTAGGCCTGACCGACGATGACAAGGCTGCCTGTAGGGAGGAGGTAAGTGACACTGTGGTGCCAGGACAGCAACCTATCCCTCAACATCAGCTAAACAAAGGGGTTGTATACGGCCCAGTACATCAATGGGGCCGTGTTCCCACACGTCCAGGACATCTACTTGAAACAGTGCTGAGGAAGTCCCGCAGCGTCATGAAGGACCCCACACACCTCAGCCACGAGCTGTTCACTTCCTTACCGTCGGGCAGATGGTATCGGAGCATGAGGTCTGATACCAACAGGCTCAGAGACAGTTTCTATCTACTCTTTGCACTTTGGCAAGTAGGCCCTAATGCGCGCGCACGTGCACACACACATACACACACACACACACACGTACATCTATACAGTACATTGATGCTACATACATCTTTCCTGATAGGGTGGACTGTGTATAAATTGTACAGTACTAGCAATAGTAAACAAGAGTCTGGTAGCAGCATTTGTGATGTATGTAACATGAATGTACTGTATAGGTGTGTGTGTGTGTGTGTGTGCATACGTTAGGGCCTACTTGCCAAAGTGCAAAGAGTCAGTCCAGTTCAAGTGTTCAGCAGTCTGATGGCTTGAAGATAGAAACAGTCTCTGAGCCTGTACTTTCAATTGTGCCTTTCTGTATTATACTTATGCTAAAATGTTATTCTATTCTACAGAGCCATTTACTTTGTTCGTATTCCTATCTTTTTTTTAAATGTCATTGTTTCCTTGTTGAGAAGGACCCTGTAAGTTTTGTTTGGTATGGTGTATACCATGTGTATCCTGTACATATGACTAATAAAACTTAAGGACACATGGAGGAAGACCGCGAGCAGGATAAAGAGAGAGTAAGAGAACAGTGAGGGGAGGGAGTGTAAACATTTACACATCAGTCTGTGCGTATGATAGGAGTGACGTGTGTTCTGAGCAGGCAGTCTTGTGGTTAGACATTAGCTTTGTTGGGATTGGGATAATTGTCAGCAATGAGGGAGAGCTTCTCCTCCATTTCTCTCTCATCCCCACCTTCCACTCATGTCTTCTGAAGTAATGAGGGAGAGCTTCTCGATGTTCTGATCAGACCACCTCCTCCATTTCTCTCTCATCCCCACCTTCCACTCATGTCTTCTGAAGCAATGAGGGAGAGCTTCTCCTCCATTTCTCTCTCATCCCCACCTTCCACTCATGTCTTCTGAAGCAATGAGGGAGAGCTTCTCCTCCATTTCTCTCTCATCCCCACCTTCCACTCATGTCTTCTGAAGCAATGAGGGAGAGCTTCTCCTCCATTTCTCTCTCATCCCCACCTTCCACTCATGTCTTCTGAAGCAATGAGGGAGAGCTTCTCCTCCATTTCTCTCTCATCCCCACCTTCCACTCATGTCTTCTGAAGCAATGAGGGAGAGCTTCTCCTCCATTTCTCTCTCATCCCCACCTTCCACTCATGTCTTCTGAAGTAATGAGGGAGAGCTTCTCGATGTTCTGATCAGACCACCTCCTCCATTTCTCTCTCATCCCCACCTTCCACTCATGTTTTCTGAAGCAATGAGGGAGAGCTTCTCCTCCATTTCTCTCTCATCCCCACCTTCCACTCATGTCTTCTGAAGCAATGAGGGGGAGCTTCTCCTCCATTTCTCTCTCATCCCCACCTTCCACTCATGTCTTCTGAAGCAATGAGGGAGAGCTTCTCCTCCAATTCTCTCTCATCCCCACCTTCCACTCATGTCTTCTGAAGCAATGAGGCCTCTCTCTGTTCCGGTTCTGTGTTCCAGTGTTCTGGCCCCAAATTGTCCCTCTCCTCCTCTTTCTTCTACTCTCCTGCTTCATCCCCCTCTCCTCCTCTACAATTAGAGAACGCACAGGCCCATATCCAATATCTCTCCTTTAATTGGTGTTCAACAGCAAGAGAGCGGGGATGGCGGTTATACTTATTAGGTAGCTGTGATTTATACAGGGGTTTCTTCCCTCACGCACAACACACTACCTAAGTTACCGACCTAATGGAAGTCCGTGGCCGAAAGCAGATACACACACACACACACACACACACACACACAAGGTGTGAGTCAGTCAGAGGATGAATGGTGTCATGACGTTGTCTTTGTTAATGTGACGACTGTTGCTCATCGAATGATTAAAAGTTTTGAATTGCGTGATTAACTGAATCAAGCAATTATTAACTCAATAACCTGGGGCACCATGGGAAAACTAGTTTTTATTGAGTTTCTATTTCCCAAATTAACTCAAAGAATATCAGAATATCGATTTTACAACAGCTGCTAATTAACCAGTTACCTCTACAATCTCGTTCTGAACGTCGTATAGTCCGTGAATCTGCACGGACCCGGGTCTCACCAATGAGTTCGTACCACACCAATCTGCACGGACCCGGGTCTCACCAATGAGTTCGTACCACACCAATCTGCACGGACCCGGGTCTCACCAATGAGTTCATACCACACCAATCTGCACGGACCCGGGTCTCACCAATGAGTTAGTACCACACCAATCTGCACGGACCCGGGTCTCACCAATGAGTTAGTACCACACCAATCTGCACGGACCCGGGTCTCACCAATGAGTTCGTACCACACCAATCTTAGTTGAGTATTTATTTACTAGAAAGCTAAAATGATGATAAAAGATGCACATAGACAAAACACATTATAGGCTATTGATTAGAACTTAGTATAACGGGCCAACACACTATGGCGCGTGTTACCAAAAATGGGGATTTAAAAGAGAGAAAAAGCGAAAGTACATGAGAGAAATATACATTTGCGTTTGTCAGCTATGCTATTCTAACCCTAGCCTTGCTCCAAACTGCCGCTCTTATGGGTCAGAATATAATGATGTAATTATGTGGGGAAGGTCTCTGTGGATCCGTTCAGGCTACTCAATGACGCACTTCTCCGGCGCACCTCTCTGCTCGTCCTCACGATGACAGTGAAACTTGTAGATGACCTGGAGCCAGTGGGTTTGGCGGTGAGTATGAAGCGAGGGCCAGCCAACGAGAGCATACAGGTCGCAGTGGTGGGTAGTATATGGGGCTTTCGTGACAAAACGGATGGCACTGTGATAGACTGCATCCAATTTGTTGAGTAGAGGTGTTGGAGGCTATTTTAGAAGTGACATCGCCGGAGTCAAGGATCAAGGATATTATGCTCTATACATACAGTGAGCTACAGTAGAAACTACATGACATACAGAAAATATATTGATAATGTAATAAGGGACTTACTTTGATAGAAACGCTCACATGTCCAAAGTTATTATCATGTAGTAATGAAAACAACAATGAAGGCGAAGCGGGCACCAGCCGGGAAAATGTGAAAAATTTGTGCAGGTCCTGTTCTAACTGGAGATCCACAAATGTCTGCATACTTGATCTGCAGAAACAGTGGGGAAGGGCTGGGGGAAGTTTGTCCGGCTCTGTAATGCCTAAAAAATTAATTGTCTGTAAAAGTGAAATGGCCTACTGTCACGTCCGTCGTTAGAATGAGACCAAGGTGCAGCGTGCAAGCTAAACAAAATAGCAACTACACATAGTCAAGATCCCATACACACAAATGAGGAAATGGCTACCTAAATATGAGCCCCAATCAGAGACAATGATAGACAGCTGCCTCTGATTGGGAAACATATCAGGCCACCATAGAAATACAAAAACACCTAGACCCACCCAAGTCACTATCACGCCCCAACCAACACAGAGAAAAAACAGCTTACTATGGTCAGGGGGTGACACCTACTTTTATGTGAATTAATGAGAAGGCAGAACACACCTCAATTCAAACTGTTAGAAAATAAAACTTGTTAGAAAAATCATTTGAAATGGATAAGTTGAAACAGCCTATAAATAATAGCAGGCAGCATGCCTTAGTTTGAGGGCAGCGCGGATTAACTGTCTTGTTCTATAACAATCACATTTTGGAACAGTGAACACATTCTGACATCACGCTAGAGAGAGATTTGGAGAATGAATGTTCTTCAATCCTTTAATGTCCTTAATTCTTGTAATTCTCTGCCATAGGCCCCAGATTACTACTTCATTCATTCTTATATGGTTAATTTAATAATTAAATGTAGTTAATTGATTTTATTAAAAAAACAGTCAAACACATTAATAACAGCAAAGACAAGACAGTGCCTTGGTTTGAGGGCAGCGTGGATTAACTGTCCTTTTGCATGACAATCCCATTTTGGAACAGTGAGCACATTCTGACATCACGTGCATGAAAAACTCACGCTGGGGCGACCGTTAGAGATATTAAACTCACGCTGGGGCGACCGTTAGAGATATTAAACTCACGCTGGGGCGACCGTTAGAGATATTAAACTCACGCTGGGGCGACCGTTAGAGATATTAAACTCACGCTGGGGCGACCGTTAGAGATATTAAACTCACGCTGGGGCGACCGTTAGAGATATTAAACTCACGCTGGGGCGACCGTTAGAGATATTAAACTCACGCTGGGGCGACCGTTAGAGATATTAAACTCACGCTGGGGCGACCGTTAGAGATATTAAACTCACGCTGGGGCGACCGTTAGAGATATTAAACTCACGCTGGGGCGACCGTTAGAGATATTAAACTCACGCTGGGGCGACCGTTAGAGATATTAAACTCACGCTGGGGCGACCGTTAGAGATATTAAACTCACGCTGGGGCGACCGTTAGAGATATTAAACTCACGCTGGGGCGACCGTTAGAGATATTAAACTCACGCTGGGGCGACCGTTAGAGATATTAAACTCACGCTGGGGCGACCGTTAGAGATATTAAACTCACGCTGGAAATTGAGCTAGCTAGCAGGCTCAGATAAATAAAAAGCTCCCTAGATACAGCCACATCTCATAGCCACGGAACATAAAGTTATCAGATCACAAGCTCGCTCCCAAACTTCAGAAGGAGAGCGAATGACAGACCCCCACTGTCTCTCTGTTCACTCATCATTCACTCATCATTCCTGCTGCTTACAAATTACTTTATTTCTCTCCTCTCACCCTCTAAATATAAGTATAACTTTACTTAAGTTTAAGGTGAGGGAAAATAGGATTTTGAATGGTTATAAATTGTGTGTGCCGACAAGGTTAGTTAAATTAGACTGTGTGGGTGGGTGCGTTGGGGGTCGAGGGGTTACAAACAGGGCTGGGCGATATATCGAATTTGTTTCATTAATTAAAATGTATGTATTAGCGCGGAATTCCAAATGCCTGTATCACAAGAATCAAGTTTGTTGTGTTTGTTCTGTGTTTATGTCCGTCCACTTGTTTTCATTTTGTCTTTTTGGTCTCGTGTCCTTCACTCCTTCTGTGCTGTGTGCACCTTCCTGCTCATACACAAAGCCCCTCCCCCTGCCCATGGGGGTCAATTTCACGCCTTAAAGGACAAATCCATCCAAAATCACTAATTCCTATAATTTACAGTGTTAAATAACACTAGTTTGTGAGAACAATATATTTTGTGAACAAATCTTTAACTTTGTCATTATAATAAGATTGGTAGCAACGTGGAATATATTGCAGCTCAAGTTGTCTTCAAAACCCACAATGCAATGCTCTCTATGGGCCGGCTGGCTAGGTAGCGAGCTAGCTAGAAAACGTATCTACAGTGCCTTGCGAAAGTATTTGGCCCCCTTGAACTTTGTGCCTTTTGCCACATTTCAGGCTTGAAACATAAAGATATAAAACTGTATTTTTTTTGTGAAGAATCAACAACAAGTGGGACACAATCATGAAGTGGAACGACATTTATTGGATATTTCAAACTTTTTTAACAAATCAAAAACTGAAAAATTGGGCGTAGGACTACATCCCCACTGTCACATCTGCTAACCATGTGTATGTGACCAATAACATCTGCTAAACACGTGTATGTGACCAATAACTTTTGATTTGATTTTACACTAATTACACTTTAATGGTAACAAACTGTTAGGGCCTACATAAAGCTGTCCCAACAGCAGCGCTTTTCAGCACCATGGAGTGAATCCTTACCACTGCTACAGCTGGCTATCAGTGGCAGCGACACAGTGCATTCAGCCTCATTTACTGCCTTTAAAAAAAACATAGCTGATATGGCTGACTTGCTTAAACAAATGTAGTTTCTACTGACAATTGAGATGTGCAAACTGTGTTATAAGGGAACGATGAGCGGATTCAATTCAAATCAAATTTTATTTGTCACGTACACATGGTTAGCAGATGTTAATGCGAGTGTAGCGCAATGCTTGTGCTTCTAGTTCCAACAATGCAGTAATAACCAATGAGTAATCTAACCTAACAATTCCACAACTTCTACATTATACACACAAGTGTAAGGGTATAAAGAATATGTACATAAAGATATATGAATGAGTGATGGTACAGAACGGCATAGGCAAGATGCAGTAGATGGTATCGAGTACAGTATATACATATGAGATGAGTAATGTAGGGTATGTAAACAAAGTGGCTAGTGATATTTTTACCATCAATTTCCATCCATTTCTATTATTAAAGTGGCTGGAGTTGAGTCAGTGTGTTGGCTGCAGCCACTCAATTTTAGTGGTGGCTGTTTAACAGTCTGATGGCCTTGAGATAGAAGCTGTTTTTCAGACTCTCTGTTCCAGCTTTGATGCACCTGTACTGACCTCACCTTCTGGATGATAGCGGGGTGAACAGGCAGTGGCTCGGGTGGTTGTTGTCCTTGATAATCTTAATGGCCTTCCTGTGACATCGGGTGGTGTAGGTGTCCTGGAGGGCAGGTAGTTTTCCCCTGGTGATGCGTTGTGCAGACCTCACTGCCCTCTGGGGAGCCTTAAAGTTGTGGATGGAGCAGTTGCTGTACCAGGCGGTGATACAGCCCGACAGGATGCTCTCGATTGTGCATCTGTAGAAGTTTGTGAGTGGTTTTGGTGATAAGCCAAATTTCTTCAGCCTCCTGAGGTTGAAGAGGTGCTGCTGCGCCTTCTTCACAATGCTGTCTGTGTGGTTGGACCAATTCAGTTTGTCCATGGCGTGTACGCCGAGGAACTTAAAACTTACTACCCTCTCCACTACTGTCCTGTCGATATGGATAGGGGGGTTGCTCCCTCTGCTGTTTCCTGAAGTCCACAATCATCTTCTTCGTTTTGTTGACGTTGAGTGTGAGGTTATTTTCCTGACACCACACTCCGGGTGCCCTCACCTCCTCCCTGTAGGCCGTCTCATCGTTGTTGGTATTCAAGCCTACCACTGTAGTGTCGTCTGCAAACATGATGATTGAGTTTGAGGCGTGCATGGCTACGCAGTCGTGGGTGAATAAGGAGTACAGGAGGGGGCTCAGAACGCTCCCTTGTGGGGCCCCAGTGTTGAGGATCAGCGGGGTGGAGATGTTGTTACCTACCCTCACCACCTGGGGGCGGCCTGTCAGGAAGTCCAGTACCCAATTGCACAGGGCGGTGTCGAGACCTGGGGTCTCGAGCTTGAAGACGAGTTTGGAGGGTACTATGGTGTTAAATGCCGAGCTGTAGTCGTTGAACAGCATTCTCACATAGGTATTCCTCTTGTCCAGATGGGTTAGGGCAGTGTGCAGTGTGGTTGCGATAGCGTCGTCTGTGGACCTATTGCGGCGGTAACCAAATTGGAGTGGGTCTAGAAGTGTCAGGTAGGGTAGAGGTGATGTGGTCCATTTGCACCACCAAGGCAGAGCAGTTGGCTAAATTTTGAGGGGGAAAGGAACCAAATTATTAGGGTGAGGCACATGGTCCACTAACAGCTTACTACACAACATACACTTAGTATTACGTTCTTAGCTACAGTATACTGCGCATTCAGAAAGTATTCAGACCACTTCACCTTTTCCACATTTTGTTGTTATTCTAAAATTGATTTAAATAAATACAATATCCTAATGAATCCACACTCAATATCTCATAATGACAATGCAAAAAACATTTTTTTAGAAATGTTTGATAATTTATTTAAAAAAAATGGAAAGCAGAAATACCTTATTTTCATTGCCCTTTGCTATGAGACTCAAAATTGAGTTCAGGTGCATCCTGTTTCCATTTATTATCCTTGAGATGTTTCTACAACTTGATTGGAGTCCACCAGTGGTAAATTCAATTGATTGGACATGATTTGGAAAGGCACACACACGTGTCTATATCAGGTCCCAGAGTTGACAGTGCATGTCAGAATAAAAACCAAGCCATGAGGTTGAAGCAATTGTCCATAGAGCAGCATTGTGTCGAGGCACAGATCTGGGGAAGGGTACCAAATAATTTCTGCAGCATTGAAGGTCCAAGAACACAGTGAATTCCATCATTCTTAAATGGAAGAAGTTTGGAACCACCAAGACTCTTCCTTGAGCTGGCCAGCCGGCCTAACTGAGCAATCGGGGGAGTAGGGCCTTGGTAAGGGAGGTGACCAAGAACCTGATGGTCACTCTGACAGAGTTCCTCTGTGGAGATGGGAAAACCTTCCAGAAAGACGACAATCTTTGCAGAACTCCACCAATCAGGCTTTTATGGTAGAGTGGCCAGACGGAAACCACTCCTCAGTAAAAGGCACATAACAGCCCACTTGGAGTTTGCCAAAAGGCACCTAAAGGACTCTCAGACCATGATAAATAACATTCTCTGCTCTGATGAAAGCAAGATTCAACTCTTTGGCCTGAATGCCAAGCGTCATGTCTGGAGGAAACCTTGCACCACTCATCACATGGCCAATACCATCCCTATGGTGAAGCATGGTGGTGGCAGCATAATGTTGTAGGGATGTTTTTCAGCGGCAGGGACTGGGAGACTAGTCAGGCTTGACGGAAAGATGAACAGAGTAAAGTACAGAGATATCCTTGATTTAAAAACCTGCTCCAGAGTGCTCAGGACCTCAGACTGGTGTGAAGGTTCACCTTTCAACAGGACAATGACTCTAAGCACACAACCAAGACAACGCAGGAGTGGCTTTGGACAACTCTCTGAATGTCCTTGAGTGGCCCAACCAGAGCCCGGGCTTGAACTTGATCGAACATCTCTGGAGAGACCTGAAAATAGTTGTGCAGCGACGCTCCCCATCCAACCTGACAGAGCTTGAGAGGATCTGCAGAGAGGAATAGAAGAAACTTCCCAAATACATGTGTACCAAGCTTGTAGCGTCATACCCAAGAAGACTGGAGGCTGTAATCACTGCCAAAGGTGCTTCAACAAAGTACTGAGTAAACAGTCTGAATACTTAAGTAAATGTTATTCCATTTTTTATTTTAAATACATTTGCTAAAATGTCTAAAAACCTATTTTAGCTTTTTCATTATGGGGTGTTGTGTGTAGATTGATGAGGGGGGGGGAAACACATTTTTAAATGTGGAAAAAGTGAAGGGGTCTGAATACTTCCAAATGCACTGCATTTCCAGCTCCGGACAATAAAGGTGAAATAAAAAATTTTTTTAAAATTAACCTGTGGAGAGTTATTCACATTTTTTTATGAACAAAGAAGGTTTTATATGTAAGATGGCTAAATAAAGAGCAAAACCCCTCAGTCCTGAGCTGCCCCTCAGTCCGGAGCTGCCCCTCAGTCCAGTGGGGCCCTTTAGTAGGGTTGCCAGTCCTAGGTTGGCGGCGAGGGTCGGAGGCTGAGAACAAGTTCTCATTTGCAACTGCGACCTGGCCAAGATAAAGCATAGCAGTGTGAACAGACAACACAGAGTTACACATGGAGTAAACAATTAACAAGTCAATAACACAGTAGAAAAAAGGGGAGTCAATATACATTGTGTGCAAAAGGCATGAGGAGGTAGGCGAATAATTACAATTTTGCAGATTAACACTGGGGTGATAAATGATCAGATGGTCATGTACAGGTAGAGATATTGGTGTGCAAAAGAGCAGAAAAGTAAATAATTAAAAACAGTATGTGGATGAGGTAGGTGAAAATGGGTGGGCTATTTACCAATAGACTATGTACAGCTGCAGCGATCGGTTAGCTGCTCAGATAGCAGATGTTTGAAGTTGGTGAGGGAGATAAAAGTCTCCAACTTCAGGGATTTTTGCAATTCGTTCCAGTCACAGGCAGCAGAGTATTGGAACGAAAGGAACGAAAGGCGGCCAAATGAGGTGTTGGCTTTAGGGATGATCAGTGAGATACACCTGCTGGAGCGCGTGCTACGGACGGGTGTTGCCATCGTGACCAGTGAACTGAGATAAGGCTTTACCTAGCATGGACTTGTAGATGACCTGGAGCCAGTGGGTCTGGCGACGAATATGTAGCGAGGGCCAGCCGACTAGAGCATACAAGTCGCAGTGGTGGGTGGTATAAGGTGCTTTAGTGACAAAACGGATGGCACTGTGATAAACTGCATCCAGTTTGCTGAGTAGAGTGTTGGAAGCAATTTTGTAGAGGACATCGCTGAAGTCGAGGATCGGTAGGATAGTCAGTTTTACTAGGGTAAGTTTGGCGGCGTGAGTGAAGGAGGCTTTGTTGCGGAATAGAAAGCCAACTCTTGATTTGATTTTCGATTGGAGATGTTTGATATGAGTCTGGAAGGAGAGTTTACAGTCTAGCCAGACACCTAGGTACTTATAGATGTCCACATATTCAAGGTCGGAACCATCTAGGGTGGTGATGCTAGTCGGGCATGCGGGTGCAGGCAGCGATCGGTTGAAAAGCATGCATTTGGTTTTACTAGCGTTTAAGAGCAGTTGGAGGCCACGGAAGGAGTGTTGTATGGCATTGAAGCTCAATTGGAGGTTAGATAGCACAGTGTCCAAGGACGGGCCGGAAGTATATAGAATGGTGTCGTCTGCGTAGAGGTGGATCAGGGAATCGCCCGCAGCAAGAGCAACATCATTGATATATACAGAGAAAAGAGTCGGCCCGAGAATTGAACCCTGTGGCACCCCCATAGAGACTGCCAGAGGACCGGACAGCATGCCATCCGATTTGACACACTGAACTCTGTCTGCAAAGTAATTGGTGAACCAGGCAAGGCAGTCATCCGAAAAACCGAGGCTACTGAGTCTGCCGATAAGAATATGGTGATTGACAGAGTCGAAAGCCTTGGCAAGGTCGATGAAGACGGCTGCACAGTACTGTCTTTTATCGATGGCGGTTATATCGTTTAGTACCTTGAGTGTGGCTGAGGTGCACCCGTGACTGGCTCGGAAACCAGATTGCACAGCGGAGAAGGTACGGTGGGATTCGAGATGGTCAGTGACCTGTTTGTTGACTTGGCTTTCGAAGACCTTAGATAGGCAGGGCAGGATGGATATAGGTCTGTAACAGTTTGGGTCCAGGGTGTCTCCCCCTTTGACGGCTCCGTAGCGGATACAGGCAATGAGGCAGTGATCGCTGAGATCCTGGTTGAAGACAGCGGAGGTGTATTTGGAGGGCCAGTTGGTCAGGATGACGTCTATGAGGGTGCCCTTGTTTACAGAGTTAGGGTTGTACCTGGTGGGTTCCACCAGTTTAGGTCACCTAACAGAACAAACTCTGAAGCTAGATGGGGGGCGATCAATTCACGAATGGTGTCCAGGGCACAGCTGGGAGCTGAGGGGGGTCGGTAGCAGGCGGCAACAGTGAGAGAGTAATTTTCAAAATTAGTAGTTCGAAATGTTTGGGTATGGACCTGGAAAGTATGACATTACTTTGCAGGTTATCTCTGCAGTAGACTGCAACTCCTCCCCCTTTGGCAGTTCTATCTTGACGGAATATGTTATAGTTGGGTATGGAAATCTCAGAATTTTTGGTGGCCTTCCTGAGCCAGGATTCAGACACGGCAAGGACATCAGGGTTAGCAGAGTGTGCTAAAGCAGTGAGTAAAACAAACTTAGGGACGAGGCTTCTGATGTTGACATGCATGAAACCAAGGCTTTTTAGATCACAGAAGTCAACAAATGAGGGTGCCTGGGGACATGCAGGGCCTGGGTTTACCTCCACATCACCCGCGGCACAGAGAAGGAGTAGTATGAGGGTGCGGCTAAAGGCTATCACAACTGGTCGCCTAGAGCATTGGGGACAGAGAATAAGAGGAGCAGGTTTCTGGGCATGGTAGAATATATTCAGGGCATAATGCGCAGACAGGGTATGGTGGGGTGCGGGTACAGCGGAGGTAAGCCCAGGCACTGGGTGATGATGAGAGAGGTTGTATCTCTGGACATGCTGGTTGTAATGGGTGAGGTCACCGCATGTGTGGGAGGTGGGACAAAGGAGGTATCAGGGGTATGAAGAGTGGAACTAGGGGCTCCATTGTGAACTAAAACAATGATAACTAACCTGAACAACAGTACACAAGGCATATTGACATTTGAGAGAGACATACAGCGAGGCATACAGTAATCACAGGTGTTGAATTGGGAAAGCTAGCTAAAACAGTAGGTGAGACAACAACAGCTAATCAGCTAGCACAACAGCAGCAGGTAAAATGGCGTTGACTAGGCAACGGGGCCGACAGATAAAACATAAACAAGCAGAATGGACTAACGTGATTAATGGA
Organism: Oncorhynchus masou masou; assembly: GCF_036934945.1. Lineage (NCBI taxonomy): Eukaryota > Metazoa > Chordata > Actinopteri > Salmoniformes > Salmonidae > Oncorhynchus > Oncorhynchus masou. The sequence continues at coordinate 44,378,292 of NC_088228.1, read as the reverse complement.
TTAATGGACAGTCCAGCGTGCATCAGCTATGTAGCCAAGTGATCAGTGTCCAGGGGGCAGCGGTGGATGGGGCAGGGAAGCTGGACTGGCGAGGGTTATCCAGGTAAAAAAAAAAGAAAAAAGAAAAAAAACTAACAATGACTAAATAGCTTGTAGATAGTTAGCTGGTTAGCTTCTGGAGGTTCTTGAGTGTGTTCTAAAAATTAAAAATAATAGCGATTCCGTATCACATTGGGTGAGGCAGGTTACCGGAAGGTATAAACAAATTAAAAATCGAAAAGAGATTCAGACGGTTAGCAGGCCTGTGCTAACAAGCTAACAGTTAGTAGGCCAGGGCTAAACAAGGTAGCAGTTAGCGGACCGGGGCTAAACAAGCTAGCAGTTAGCAGGCCGAATTAGTAGGCAAGGAGATAGCAAGGGCTAGAGAGTTAGCCTTTGGGGGACGTCGCAATGGGGTGAGTCTTTATTCCTCTTCATGCGGTGACATCGATAGACCGGTCGTGGGTCCGGGTATTGTAGCCCAGGAGTATGCTACGGTGGTAGGTATTGTAGCCCAGGAGTATGCTACGGTGGTAGCACAGGGGCTCTGGCCGGGCTAGCTTCAAGCTAAGTGGGTGGAAAGGGTGGGTGTGCTTGAAAGGGTGTGCTTGAAAGGATGCACATAACTCTGCAGTGTTGGGTTGTATTGGAGAGAGTCTCAGTCTTAAATAATTTTCCACACAGTCTGTGCTTGTATTTAGTTTTCATGCTAGTGAGGGCCGAGAATCCACTCTCACATAGATACGTGGTTGCAAAGGCCATCAGTGTCTTAACAGCACAATTTTCCAAGGCAAGAAACTGAGCGCAGCCCAATTCAGAAATCTGGCTGTGGCTTCTGATTTAATAAAATGTTCACAGAACCGCTTGTTGCAATTTCGATGAGACTCTCTTGTTCAGATATCGGTAAGTGGACTGGAGGCAGGGCATGAAAGGGATAACGAATCCAATTGTTTGTGTCGTCCATTTCGTTAAAATACCTGCCTAATTGCACACCCAGCTCACTCAGGTGCGTCGCTATATTTTGACATTGTCCGTAAGCTTGAGTTCATTTGCACACAAAAAATTATGGAAAGACCTGTGTTGTCCTTATTAATGTAGACAGAATAGAGATCCAAGTGTGTGATCATACACATGAAATGGTTAAGTTTACAGACGACATGATGGTGGTAGGCCTGATCACTGACGACGATGAGAGCATACAGGGAGGAGGTCAGAGACATGGTTAAGTTTACAGATGACATGATGGTGGTAGGCCTGATCACTGACGACGATGAGAGCATACAGGGAGGAGGTCAGAGACATAGCAGGTTGTTGCCAGGACAACAACCTCTCCCTCAACGTTTGCCCATTATTTTATTTTCTCTTTGTATATTTATTCTTCGTTTTATTATTTTTCTGATCTTTTTTTTCTCTGCATTGTTTGGAGGGGCTTGTATAAGTAAGCATTTCACCTGTTGTTTGCAAATCATGTGTCACAACTTCCCCTGGAGTCGGTCCCTCTCCTTGTTCGAGCGGCATTCGGCGGTCGATGTCACCGGACTTCTAGCCATCACCGATCCACTTTTCATTTTCCATTTGTTTTGTCTTTGTTTTCTACACACCTGGTTTCAATTCCCCTATTACATGTTCCTTATTTAACCCTCTGGTTTTCCCCATTTTTATGTGCGTGTTTTATTGTTCAGGCTGTTACTGACGGCATTTTGATGCCGGGTTTTGTTATTAAGCCCTTTTATGTCGTGGTACCGGTATTTTTCCAGCACCATAGTATTGTGTTTATACTGGTGTTATCTTGTATTAAATACCTTGTCCACGCATCTCATCTCTCCTGCGCCTGACTCCTTTCACCAGTTACCCACAGCCTTGACAGCATGTTTCAAATAATATTTAATTGATTGAGATGGTCAGCGGCGGTGGTGGTATGATGGTAAGATGCTCAGCATGTCTAAAGGCAGGAAGGTAGGCAGGCAGGCGGCTCCAGGGCGTCTCCACCATCTGCAGATTCTCTGTGTTGGGACTGTGATGAAGTTTGAGCTCCCCACAGAGTAAAGCCTATTCCTTACTTGAGAAGTATCCTCCTAAGCAATGAAAAAGCTGTCCCACTGCCAGCTCTGGATGCATAAGCCTCCTCTTGGTCACCGTTGGTGAAAAAGAACCCAAAGTCAGTAGTAATGTATTTCTAATTTAAACAAACACCGGCTAGCTAGCATTAGGCGGCTTGTTGACACTGATTTTCAGCTATTTACGTGCAGGAACCAATTCATGATATCAAGATTTGATCAACACAAATGTAACTATTGAAAATAAAAACGTCTAAATATGATTATATATGAACAGAATTTGCATGAGTTCTTGCCTAGGCTGCCACTAGGCTCTATGGCAGCGGTAGGACTCTAATCTAGGACAAGCATGCTGAACTTATACAGTACATGTATCTACAGTGCTGTTCAATACAGATCATTAGCATATACACAGCCAACAATGGTTATTTCATCAATGCATAGCATCCCTGGAAAAAACATACACATACACACAGGTAGTAAGTCAGTGGGTAGTGGTTAGAGCTTGAGGACAGTCAATCCATCTCTCTGTGGTTTGAGGTCACGGCAGGGGAGCACGGTATCGATCTAAACACTACATGTGACCATTACAATGAACTGGAGTCCACTCTACTTACATCACTTGCAGACCAGTGTGTGGGTGGATACAATGGAGCTTTGCTGTCCATGCAAGCTACAGTCCTTCCACCAGCTTACATTAAAACAAGTATTGAGAATCAAATAAATTCGTTAGAGACCTGTGATGTTTAGTTGAAGCTGATGATTAGACCAAGGAGCTCACTGATTCCCCCATCCCAGCTATCACCCTGCAGGACTCTGCAGGCTATTACTGAAGGTACTTCTCTTTAGTGTGTGTGTTTGTCTTTAGACTATAGTGATTACACCTATTTCAGAGCTGTGAGTGTTTACTTCGTAATATCAAGACCACAGGAGGTTGGTAGCCCCTTAATTGGAGAGGACGCACTCGTGGTAACGGCTGGTAGTGGAATAGGTGTAATGGTATCAACCACACTAAATACATGGTTTCCATGTGTTTGATGCCATTCCATTCACTCCATTCCAGCCATTATTATGAGCCGTCCTCCCCTCAGCAGCCTCCTCTGATCCAGGGCATAGACGAATGGTTGAAGCAAATGATGAAAGAGTAAAGGGTAATAGTGGGATGAACCTGAGATGGTTTGCTCCAACCATTCGTCTATATGCCCTCAACACCACATTTCTCCTTCAATACATATCTGTTTACCTTCAGCCCTCCATATTACTCACCCCACTATTCCTTCACCCCTTTATCCTCTTAGTAGGTCACCATCCTGACAGTTTTCTCCAGTCACCCCTTGTTATCACCCTTTAGTTTCATACCATCAGGAAGAGAAACAGACAGCCTGAGGCAGTTTTATGATATTCAGAGGCGAAGGAGCTAGTCAGTCCTGGATATAAGGGAGGGAGAGAGGAGAAAAGGAGAGGAGAAAGTATCTCTGCGTATCTGAAATGTAAATGTGTGACACAGTGGGAGATAATCAATAGTTCTGTTTCCTCCGTACTATCACATCTATATGGGCTTATATAAATCACCGGCTGGGACGTTCACTCTCACTGGGAGTCCTCTCCTCCTAACACTGTCTAACACTGTGCCCCCTCGGCCTCATAGACACGGTGCCTGGAGAGACTGAGTGCTAAGGTCAAAGTCTGGCATTTTGTACATTGACCTTTCAACACTTCTCTTTACTCTACTCAGGGTACAGATGGGCGATTATTTCCCCCGTTTCTGAGAGCTACAGGGCACATATACAATCTGTGTTCAGGATTGAGGGCCAGTGATTGTGCCTTGAAAAAAAGATGGGGTTTTATTTATATATTTCTAGATTTCCCTTCTTGCCTCCCCTCCCCTTCTCCACTCTGGGAGATGGTCTAATTTAAGGGGTCCCATAGAGAGGGACGAAGGTAAATACCCTGGTCCTACTCCATAAACACATTTGCTGAGAGACATCATTTAGACCACAGTTAGACATAGCACATTTTCCCTAGGTCTATGTATTTTCTGCTTTCCACTCTATATTTAGCGTTTTATGTTTCATGTATTACAGAAAGCGTGAAATTACTGCAGAGTGAAGTTTCGGCCGCTCTCAGATTATGTGGCCAAAATGTGGGAGTGGATGTTTTTAGCCCCCAGAATTAGAATGCCCTCTTTTGGAGCATGAGTACTGTTCAAAAGTGCTATGGTAATCTACCGTGGGATTTGGATTGGAACAGCCTTCCATGGTACAAGACATAATAACTTATTGTCTTTTAAAAAGGGGAATAGCTTGGAGATTTCAAAAGCTTTAGCTGTGATATGGTTGAGGAGAGATGGGGATGCACTCCAATATAGTCCAGGTAGTTTGACCTGGTAAAAGCTTTGTTTTTGTCTATCCCTTTTCCCCTTGGGCTTTGCTCTTGACTCTGAGTCTCTCTCACCTTTCACCAATGAAACATAGTGTCTTCAGAATGTATTCAGACCCTTGACATTTTCCACATTTTGTTAGGTTACAGCCTTATTCTAAAATTGATTCAATCGGTTTTTTCCCTCATCAATCTACACGCAATACCACATAATTACGAAGCAAAAACAGGTTTCTATACTAAAACAGGTTTCTATACTAAAACACTGAAATATCCAATTTCTATAAGTATTCAGACCATTTACTCAGTGCTTCCCTCACTCCTCTCCTCCCTCTCCCTTGTAGGTGATAATATATTTTATTGAGAACGACGGTAGCACTTAATACAACATCACTTACCGAGGAGGTCGAAGGGGGGGAGATGTTTTCGTGGGATAAATGAGTTAATAGACCAATAAGAAAGAGTTCCAAACCTCTCTGCCAATAATAGCACATGTTCTGTTTTCCCTTCCCTACTCAGACCACTCCCAGACAGTCCGAGCAAAATCCTTGCTTGAGAAATTTCCCTTTGCGAAGAAGCTATTATGGTACTTAATTGTTGCCCCTAAATTATTTGATATTGAGATAAACATTGGATCCTTAATGAAGAGGTGTATATCCTGTATAGTACTGTGTATATCCTGTAGAGTACTGTGCATATCCTGTATGTTACTGTGGAACCCATACCCTAGCCAGGAGGTTCACTTTATTCAACAGAGGCCAGTTTAGTTCACTGTGAAAGGGTGCTGTTAATAAACCACTAAAACATGTAGACTCTTTTTATCTGGAGCACTTTCAAAGGGAATAGATTGGGTAGATGGTTGGTGCTGGTAATAAACCACTAAAACATGTAGACACTCTTTATCTGAAACACTTTCAAAGGGAATAGATTGGGTAGATGGTTGGTGCTGGTAATAAACCACTAAAACCTGTAGACACTCTTTATCTGGAACACTTTCAAAGGGAATAGATTGGGTAGGTGGTTGGTGCTGGTAATAAACCACTAAAACCTGTAGACACTCTTTATCTGGAGCACTTTCAAAGGGAATAGATTGGGTAGATGGTTGGTGCTGGTAATAAACCACTAAAACCTGTAGACACTCTTTATCTGGAGCACTTTCAAAGGGAATAGATTGGGTAGATGGTTGGTGCTGGTAATAAACCACTAAAACATGTAGACACACTTTATCTGGAGAACTTTCAAAGGGAATAGATTGGGTAGATGGTTGGTGCTGGTAATAAACCACTAAAACCTGTAGACACTCTTTATCTGGAGCACTTTCAAAGGGAATAGATTGGTTAGATGGTTGGTGCTGGTAATAAACCACTAAAACCTGTAGACACTCTTTATCTGAAACGGGACTGGAATAGATTGGGTATATGGTTGGTGCTGGTAAGCTTTATCCGAGCTGATGTTTAACCAATAAAACCTGTAGACACTTATGTCTCCCAACATTCCTCAGTTATTCACCAAATCATTATTCGTCCCTCCCACTCTCTCTATCGCTCTACTCCTCCTTCTCTCTCCATCTTTCTCTCTCTTCGCCCATAACCAGTAGATTTACAGTTCACTGACAGGACTCTCCATTCTCCTTCCTCTTCTTCTCTCCCTTCCCTCTCCCTGCTACGTTCACTGGGAAGGCCCGCTCAATCCTTCTCCCTTCTGTCTCGTCCTCTCACCCTCTCTTTCTGCTGTTCTCTTCTGAGAGAGGGACCACAGAATTGACAGAGATGGGAAAGCAGAGGAGAGAGGGGAGAGAGGAGAAAGCAGAAGCAGACAGGAAAGACATCACTGCTCTCTGAAATACGTTTCTCTCTTCAGTCTCTTTTCCTTCCTTTTTTCGTTTCTCCATGTTTCTCTGACCTCTGTATCACCTGTGCTCTATGTAACAGTATAATATCATTTTAACCCTTCCCCTCGCGCGAACCAGGGACCTTCTGCAGACATCAACAACAGTCACCCTCGAAGCGTCGTTACCCATCGCTCCACAAAAGCTGCGGCCCCTGCAGAGCAAGGGGAACTACTACTTCAAGGTCTCAGAGCAAGTGACGTCACCGATTGAAACGCTATTTAGCGCACACCGCTAACTAAGCTAGCCGTTTCACATCCGTTACATCTATGGAACAGTCTCTGGCTTGTCAGCTGTGAGCAGATGTACACCAGAATTTCCTTTTGTCTCAAAACACTGTCTCTCTGTCACTATGATACACATAACTAAATAGAGACTGGGGAGAGAGAGAGGGGTAGGAGAGAGAGGGCAGGGTTACAGTAAGTTACAGAGTTATAGAACTGTAGTAGTAGTCACATTGATATTGAAGAGTTTTTGTTCAGTTAATCCTGGATTTGAGTTTAATATTTTTAAACCATATTTTATTTTCCGTAAGTGATCTCTTATTATACATACAGTATGTTTTATGACTACTATGACATGGCCACATACATCTGAGAGTGTTTTTAACTGAATCAAATCAAGTGTATTTATATAGCCCTTCGTACATCAGCTGATATCTCAAAGTGCTGTACAGAAACCCAGCCTAAAACCCCAAACAGCAAGCAATGCAGGTGTAGAAGCACGGTGGCTAGGAAAAACTCCCTAGAAAGGCCAAAACCTAGGAAGAAACCTAGAGAGGAACCAGGCTATGTGGGGTGGCCAGTCCTCTTCTGGTAGTGCCGGGTGGAGATTATAATAGAACATGGCCAAGATGTTCAAATGTTCATAAATGACCAGCATGGTCGAATATTAATAAGGCAGAACAGTTGAAACTGGAGCAGCAGCACGGCCAGGTGGACTGGAGACAGCAAGGAGTCATCATATCAGGTAGTCCTGGGGCATGGTCCTAGGGCTCAGGTCCTCCGAGAGAGAGAAAGAAAGAGAGAATTAGAGAGAGCATATGTGGGGTGGCCTGAATGGTTTGGGGGGTTTTATTCAACAAGCTCTCGGTCTCACGTCAGAACTAGAAGTGCATCCATGTTTCTCAAACGTCTAATAATCTAAACTGTCTGTCTGTCTGCAGCTGCGTCCAGCTTCAGCTTCTGCCGTGCATCCCTGGAGCAAACCGTTTCTGCAGAGGAGCTACGCTACCAACTGCCTCGCCGGTCTAGTCTCACCTGGCATGATGGGAGGGGACAGATGAACACGTACACACGCGCCGTCAAACTACTGCAGCAACCTGGCTCAAAGGGCATACAGGTATAGTGGGCATAGTTTCGCTTTGGAAAGTTTTCAAATCCCATGACTTTTTCTACATTTTTTTAATGTTGCAGCCATTCGAAAATGGATTAAATAAAATAAAAAGTCCTCAGCAATCTACAAACAATACAGAAATACCTTATTAACATAAGTATTCAGACCCTTTGCTACGAGACTCAAAATTGAGCTCAGGTGCATCCTGTTTCCATTGATCATCCTTGAGATGTTTCTACAACTTAATTGGAGTCCACCTGTGGTAAATTCAATTTATTGGACATGATTTGGAAAGGCACACACCTGTCTATATAATGTCTTATAGTTGACAGTGCATGTCAGAGCAAAACCCAAGAAATTAGGTCGAAGGAATTGTTTGTAGCGCACCGAGACAGGACTGTGTCAAGGCACAGATCTGGGGAAGAGCACCAAAACATTTATGCAGCATTGAATGTCCAAGAACATAGTGGCCTCCATCATTCTTAAATGGAAGAATGACTCTTCCTAGAGCTGCCAGCCCAGCCAAACTGAGCAATCGGGGGAGAGGTGACCAAGAACCAGATGGTCACTGTGACAGAGCTCCAGAGTTCCTGTGTGGATATGGGAGAACCTTCCATTAGGACAACCATCTCTGCAGCACTCCACCAATCAGGCTTTTATGGTAGAGTGGCCAGGCGGAAGCCACTCCTCAGTAAATGGCACATGACAGCCCACTTGGAGTTTGCTAAAAGGCACCTAAAGTCTCTCCGACCATGAGAAACCAGATTCTCTGGTCTGATGAATCCAAGATTTAACTATTTGGCCTGAATGCCAAGCATCACATCAGGAGGAAACATGGCACCATCCCTATGGTGAAGCATGGTGGGGGAAGCATCATGCTGTGGAGGTGTTTTTCAGCGTCAGGGTCTGGTCAGGATCGAGGAAAAGATGAATGGAGCTAAGTACAGAGATCCTTGTTAACAACCTGCTCCAGAGCACTCAGGACCTCAGACTGGGGCTAAGGTTCACCTTCCAAAAGGACAATGACCCTAAGCACACAGTTAAGACAACACAGGAGTGGCTTCGGGACAAGTCTCTGAATGTTCTTGAGTGGCCCAGCCAGAGCCTGGACTTGAACCCGATCTAACATCTCTGGAGAGACCTGAAAATAGCTGTGCAGCAACGCTCCCCATCCAACCTGACAGAGCTTGAGAGGATCTGGAGAGAAGAATGGGAGAAACTCCCCAAATACAGATGTGCCAAACTTGTAGCGTCATGCCCAAGATGACTCAATGCTGTAATCACTGACAAAGGTTCTTCAACAATGTAATGAGTAAAGGGTCTGAATACTTATGTAAATGTGATATAAAAAAATGTAAAATAACTTTTTGCTTCGTCTTTATGGGATATTGTGTGTAGATTAATGATGGGAAAAAACAAATCTATTTTAGAATAAGGCGTAACAAATGTGGAAAAAAGCAAGGGGTCCGAAGAAATGTATCATGTATAATCATAATCATGTATGTAAAGACAAGATTAAATCAAGAAGAGTGTGATAGGTGACAATAGTAGCCTATCACTTGCGACTTATATATTATCTCTTGTGAATGGCAAACAGTGCATGCTTTTTTGTGACTTTTTCAAATCACCTCATGTAGCCCATAGGCCTATATGTTCTGATAAAGTTAGTATCACAACTAAAGTGACCAAATAACTAGCCTAACTTGTACACAAACGCAGCGCGTGAGTTTCAAGTTTGGGGAAGATAATTTTCAACATAAAAATGCACCTTTATAATAAAATCATTACCTGCATAATGACAGTTGTGGTCACTTTCGAGAATGGTGTTGTCCTGCTAATGGAACATACATGCTTACTACAGTGTTCACATTGCTGCACTCATAATGTGAAGAAATAGCCTAATAGTTTATCAAAATGTTAAGCAAAACATTCTCATCTGTTGTGTCAGGCTCATTGCTTCAAACAGGTTTTTCGATGGTAGTGGTTGTATTAATTTGGGATCTATCGCATCCCACAACTGTCCCAGACTATGTTTAGGAATATTTATTTCTCGCGAAGAATAGGTCAGCTTTTGTACTATGGGGGATAGTAGATTGACATATCCTATTGCTTTTGCTGTTTGTTAGGCCTACTCATCTTGTTGGCTGACAAAGTAATTGTGGACAGTTCTTCCAATATCTTGAATATGCACCTCTGAATTGGATAAGGAAGCACGCAGTTGCGTCCCCGACATGTAAGAAAGACCCAATCACATGACTGAGAGCGATGTGAGTGAGAGGTGCTTTGGCACGCAGTCGGGGAGAAGGGTGAATTATTATATTCAGCCCAAAGGCACAACGGGCACTGGCTGCAAAAGGCATGGATTTATTAACCTCTTGAAGCTAGGGGGCACTATTTTGATTTGGAAAAATAACATTCCCAAAGTAAACGGCATATTTTTCAGGACCAGATGCTAGAATATGCATATAATTGACAGATAAGGCTAGAAAACACTCTAAAGTTTCCAAAACAGTCAAAATATTGTCTGTGAGTATAACAGAACTGATATTTCAGGCAAAACCCTGAGGAAAATCAAACCAGGAAGTGGCTTCTATTTTGAAAACTCCATGTTCCATAGCCTGTCTTTGCTCCATTTAAAGTGATAACAACCATATTCTTTTCCTATCGCTTCCCCCAAGTGTCAACAGTCTTTAGACATAGTTTGAGGCTTTTATTTTGAAAAATGAGCGAGAAAGATAACATTGCGTCATTGTATGGCATGGTGCCCGCAGCGTTTTGCTTGGCGCAACAGAGTTTGGGCAGCCTTTCCCTCTCCTACTGAAGACAGTTGCGGTTGATATATTATTGATTATATATTTTAAAAACAACCTGAGGATTGATTATAAAAAACGTTTGACATGTTTCTGTGGACATTTTTGGATACTGTTTGGATTTTGTCTGCGTTGTAGTTTTGGTGGTCGGCCATTTTGTGATCTGTAGTTCTGACAGGGGTGGCCATTTTAGTGATCGGGCAGAGCCCGTTTATTAGTTCTGCTCTCACAAATCTGCCATTTACCACTCGACCCCCTTCTTTGCCACAGTGCCAAACAAACGGAGGTATTTTGGATATAAAAATAATCTTTGTGGAACAAAAGGAACATTTATTGTGTAACTGGGAGTCTCGTGAGTGTAAACATCCGAAGGTCATCAAAGGTAAACGATTAATTTGATTAATTAATTAATTTTCTGAATTTCGTGACCAAGCTACTTGATGCTAGGTGTTCATAATGTTTTGTCGAGCGATCGATAAACATCACCAACCAAGATCAATAGACCGTGTCCACTTCTACATTCTGTCTGCTGACAACATATCACTGGGTTACATTTGAGGGAACTAACTGCCAATGGAAGTGAGAGAGTGAGAGAGAGAGAGAGAGAGAGAGAGAGGGGAGAATGAGGGAGAGCAGAACACTCCACCCTAGACCTTGACCATATCCTCAACATCACAGCAGAACAGACAAATGGAGAACTCCAAGCCCAGGGGATCGAACACCCTCTGAGCACCCCCCTGTCAGCCCCCCCCACAAGCCACAGATTGTACACCGTATGGACTCAAATTGAAATGTATACAAGTAAATAAACTTTTTCCCAAACACACAGTGTCTAAACTCTGGTGGCCAAACACCCAGCACGCCCTAGACCTTCTCTCTGAGGACCAACTAGGTTCACCTAGCCACATAATAAATCACACAGGCACACACGACCTGAGAGCACAGCAGGAAAGGGTGGCCACAGCACTCAAGGGAGTGATTAAAAAAGCTTCTTCTACTTTCCCCACCGTACAGCGTGTAAATGCAAGTATTTACCATGACTGGCCCACGGCTCCACCCTGGACTTGATTAGCCTTTACGACCAGGTCCACCTATACAAGGCAGCAGTGCCCACCTTCTCCCGGACCCTAAAGGACATCGCCCTCAACCACAGCCCCAACACCTCACACTGGAGCAACAGATCAATAGACACCACTCCCAGACCAGTGAGACACTCTTCCGGCGGGATCCAATTCGAGAGGACTTACATCCAGACCACAGCACCACCAGACAAGTCCACACCAATCCACCCCAACCAATCAACACCCCCCCAAGTCAACCATGCCCACAACCCATTTAGGCCCCCGCGATTCAGACCTGCCCACCCCATGCCCCCCACTCCTGCAAACATGGCCTCAAGATGAAAGTCACACATACGCCCAGGCAGTGAACAGGCTAACAGGCCCAACGCCCACTCTTACACTAGACCAAGTCAATGGCATGTACCTGATGCTCAGCAGGCTCTGCTCACACTTACTGGTCTGAGGCCAAACCACACGGCTGACAACATTGGACACTTTATGGAACACAAAGCCTTCACTATCTCATCCTGGAATATACCAGGTCTGAGGTCATCTGCCTTTGGCCTAAAGAGGAACCTGGACTTCATCAAAGAAATCAGAAATACAGACTTTGTCATCCTACAAGAAACATGGATTATAGGATATGGACCCACTGGTTGCCCTCTAGATTACAGAGAGCTGGTAGTCCCATCCACTGAACTACCAGGTGTGGACCCCTAGAAGGGACTCAGGGGTTATGCTAAGATTTGTACAGAGCACACCTAACTCACTCTATTAAATTAATCAAAGCAGGAACATTTTACATTTGGCTAGAAATTCTAAAGGAAATTCTAAAGGAAACAGAGACAAATGTCCTCCTGTGTGCTACCTATATCTCCCCACTAGAATCCCCACACTTTAATGAAGACAGCTTCTCCATCCTGGAGTGGGAGATCAACCATTTCCAGGCCCAGGGACATGTACTAGTCTGTGGCGACTTAAATGCCAGAACTGGACAAGAACCTGACACCCTCAGCACACAGGGGGACAAACGCCTGCCTGGAAGTGATAGCATTCCCTCCCCCATATGTCCCCCTAGACACAAATACGACAACATACCAAAAAAAATGGATCACAACTCCTGCAGCTCTGTCGTACGCTGGGTATGTACATAGTAAATGGTAGGCTTTGGAGGGGACTCCTATGGTAGGTAGACCTATATCTCATCTCTTGGCAGTAGTACTGTAGACTACTTTATCACTGACCTCAACCCAGAGTCTCTCAGAGCGTTCACAGTCAGCCCACTGACACCCCTATCAGATCACAGCAAAATCACAGTCTACTAGAACAGAGAAATAGTCAGTCATGAGGCATCAAAGCCAAAGGAACTGAATAATATTAAGAAATTATATAGATGGAAAGAAAGTAGTGTGAAAACCTAACAAAAAACAATTAGGCAACAACAAATTCAATCCCTTCTACACAACTTCCTGGACAAAATGTTTCACTCAAATAGGGAAGGTGTAAACTTGACAGTAAAAAAACCTAAACAGTACATTTGATCTTTCAGCTTCCCTATCAAATCAAAACATTTCAAACAAAAATCAGAAGAACATTAACGATGACAAATGGTTTGATGAAGAATGCAAAAATCTAAGAAAGAAATTGAGAAACCTATCCAACCAAAACAATAAAGACCTAGAAAATCTGAACCTACACCTTTACTATTGTGAATCACAAAACATTTGTTTTATTTAATCACGTCAGTTAAGAACAAATTCTTATTTACAATGACAGCTGTGCAACAGATTTGTACTTTTTCAGCTTGGGGATTCAATCCAGCAACCTTACGTTAACTGGCCCGATGCTCTAACCACTACACCGCCCAAACAATACAGAAATACACTATGCAAAAAATCAGCTCAATGTAATTGAAGAATCCATACACTAACCACTCCTGGGACAATTGGAAAACACTAAACAATCAACAACACAAAGAGTTATCTATCCAAAATGTAGATGTATGGGTAAACCACTTCTCCAATAATTTTGGCCCTGTAGCAAAGAACAAACAGCAAAAAAATATACATGATCAAATACAAATCTTAGAATCAACTATTAAAGACTACCAGAACCCACTGGATTCTTCAATTACCTTGAATGAACTACAGGACAAAATACAAACCCTCCAACCCCAAAAAGGCATTTGGTGTTGATGGTATCCTCAATGAAATTATAAAATATGCATTTCACAAATTCCAATTGGCTATTCTTAAACTCTTTAACATCATCCTTAGCTCTGGCACCTTCCCCAATATTTGGAACCAAGGACTGATCACCTCAATCCACAAAAGTGGAGACAAATTTGACCCCAATAACTACTGTGGGATATGCGTCAACAGCAACCTTGGAAAAATCCTCTGCAATATCATTAATAGCAGACCAGTTCAATTCCTCAGTGAAAACATTGTACTAAGCAAATGGAAAATTGTCTTTTTACCAAATTACTGTACGACAGACCACGTATTCCCACTGCACACTCTAATTGATAAACAAACCATAACAAAGGCAAAGTTTTTTTCATGCTGATTTCAAAGAAAGCTTTTGACTCAATTTGGCACGAGGGTCTGCTATACAAATTCATGGAGAGTGATGTTAGGGGAAAAACATATAACATTATAAATCCATCTACACAAACAACAAAATTAAAATTTCCAAAAAACACAAACATTTCTTTCCACAGGGCCGTGGGGTGAGACAGGGATGCAGCTTAGGATCTGAAGTCGAATGTCTGTTTGCTGATGATCTGGTGCTTCTGTCACCAACCAAGGAGGAACTACAGCAGCACCTAGATCTTCTGCACAGACTCTGTCAGACCTGGGCCCTGACAGTAAATCTTAAATAAAACATAAATAATGGTGTTCCAAAAAAGGTCCAGTTGCCAGGACCACAAATACAAATTCCATCTAGAAACCGTTGCCCAAGAGCAGACAAACAAACTTTACATGCCTCGGCCTAAACATCAGCGCCACAGGTAACTTCCACAAAGCTGTGAACGATCTGAGAGACAAGGCAAGAAGGGCCTCCTATGCCATCAAAAGGAACATACAATTTCACATGCAAATCAAATCAAGACTATATACAGGGGGGTACCGCTACAGAGTTAGACGAGGTTACTCATGGTATAAAATGCGTTAGCAGAGAGAAGAGTTTATGACTAGGGTGGCAGGAGTCTGACAATTTTTAAGACCTTCCTCTGACACCGCCTGGTATAGAGGTCCTGGATGACAGGAAGCTTGGCCCCAGTGATGTACTGGACCGTTCTCACTACACTCTCTAGTGCCTTGCGGTCGGAGGCCAAGCAGTGATGCAACCAAGCAGTGATGCAACCAGTCAGGATCCTCTCGATGGTGCAGGTTTAGAACCTTTTCAGGATCTGAGGATCCATAACAAATCTTTGCAGTCTCCTGAGGGGGAATAGGTTTTGTTGAGCCCTCTTCAAGACTGTCTTGGTGTGCTTGTACGATGTTAGTGTGTTAGTGATGTGGACACCAAGGAACTTGAAGCTCTGAGCCAGCTCCACTGCAGCCCCGTTGATGAGAATGGGGGTGGGGTGTGCTCTGTCCTCTTTTTCCTGTAGTCCACAATCGTCTCCTTTGTCTTTATCACGTTGAGGGAAAGGTTGTTGACCTTGCACCACACGGCCAGGTCTCTGACTTCCTCCCTATAGGCTGTCTCATTGTTGAAGGTGATCAGGCCTACCACTGTCGGGTCTTCGGCAAACTTAATGATGGTGTTGGAGTCGTGCCTGGCCGTGATCACAGAGTGAACAGGGAGTACAGGACATGACTGAGCACGCACCCCTGAGGGGCTCCTGTGTTGAGGATCAGCGTAGTGGATGTGTTGTTACCTACCCTTACCACCTGGGAGCAGCCCGTCAGGAAGTCCAGGATCCAGTTGCAGAGGGAGGTGTTTAGTCCCATGGTCCTTAGTTTATTGATGAGCTTTGAGGGCACTATGGTGTTGAACTCCCAGCTCTAGTCATTGAATAGAATTCTCACATATACTACCGTTCAAAAGTTTGGGGTCACTTGGAAATGTCCTTGTTTTTGAAAGAAAAGCACATTTTTGTCGATTAACATAACATCAAATTGATCTGAAATACAGTGTAGACATGGTTAATTTTGTAAATGACTACTGCAGCTGGAAAATACCAATGTTTTTATGGAATATCTACATTGGCATATAGAGGCCCATTATCCTCAACCATCACTCCTGTGTTCCAATGGCACGTTGTGTTAAATCCGTTTATAAGGTTATAATTTTAAAAGGCTAATTGATCATTGGAGAACCCCTTTGCAATTATGTTAGCACAGCTGAAAACTTTTGTTCTTATTAAAGAAGCAATAAAACTGCCCTTCTTTAGATTAGTTGAGTATCTGGAGCATCAGTATTTGTGGGTTCGTTTACAGGCTAAAAATGGCCAGAAACAAGCACTTTCTTCTGAAACTCGTTATTCTGTTCTTGTTCTGAGAAATGAAGGCTATTCCATGCGAGAAATTGCCAAGAAACTGAAGATATCGTACAACGCTGTGTACTACTCCCTTCACAAAACAGCACAAACTGGCCCTAACCAGAATAGAAAGAGTTGTCAGAGGCCCAGGTGCACAACTGATTAAGAGGACAAAGTACATTAGAGTGTCTAGTTTGAGAAACAGATGCCTCACAAGTCCTCAACTGGCAGCTTCATTAAATAGTACCCGCAAAACACCAGTATCAACGTCAACAGCGAAGAGGCAACTCCAGGATGCTGGCCTTCTAGGCATAGTTGCAAAGAAAAAGCCATATCTCAGACTGGCCAATAAAAATAAATGATTAATATGGGCAAAAGAACACAGACACTGGATATAGAAAGCCAGCATCCCGGATGTTGACTTGTTAAAAGGTCTTATTCACATCGGCTGCGGAGAGCGTGATCACGCAGTCTTCCGGGAACAGCTGGTGCTCTCATGTATGTTTCAGTGTTATTTGCCTCGAAGCAATCAAGGAATTTAGCTCGTTTGGTAGGCTTCTGTCACTGGGCAGCTCTCGGCTGTGCTTCCCTTTGTAGTCTGTAATGGTTTGCAAGGCCTGCCACATCCGACGAGCATCAGAGCCAGTGTAGTACGATTCAATCTTAGTCCTGTATTGACGCTTTGCCTGTTTGATGGTTAGTCGGAGAGCATTATAAGTGTAGCCCCTACCTGGGCTTGAAACAGGGACCCTCTGCACACATCAACAACTGACACCCACAAAGCATCATTACCCATCACTCCACGGCCCTTGTTCCCCCTGCTCTGCAAGTACTTCAAGGTCTCAGAGTGAGTGACATCACTAATTGAAACGCTATTAGCGTACCTCCCCCTAACTAGCTAGCCATTTCACATCGGTTACACTCACCCCGCTCTCCTTTTCCGCAGCAACCAGTGATCCGGGTCAACAGCATCAATGTAGCAGTTTGGCTTCCGTCTCTCTCCTCGCCCCGAACCAGGGACCCTCTGCACACATCAACAACAGCCAACCTGAAGCATCACTCCACAAAAGCCGCGGCCCTTGCAGGGAAAGGGGAAGAACAACTTCAAGGTCTCAGAGCGAGTGACGTCACCGATTGAAACTCTATTAGCGCGCACCCCACTAACTAGCTAGCCATTTTAAATCGGTTACATAAGCTTCCGGGTTAGAGTCCAGCTCTTTGAATGCTCCAACTCTAGCCTTTAGCTCAGTGCGGATGTTGCTTGTAGTCCAAGGCTTCTGGTTGGAATATGTACGTACGGTCACTTTGGGGACAACGTCATCGATGCACTTGTTCTTGAAGCCAATAACAATAGCTAGCAAAACAGTCCTGGAGCTTAGCATCTGCTTCATCTAACCACTTTTTTATTGATTGAGTCACTGGTGTTTCCTGCTTTAATTTTTGCTAATAATCAGGAGGATCGAATTATGGTCAGATTTGCCAAATGGAGGGCGAGGGAGATCTTTGTATGCGTCTCTGTGTGTGGAGTAAAGGTGGTCCAGAGTTTTTTTTTCCCTCTGGTTGCACATTTAACATGCAAATGCAAATTTGGAAAGATCAATTTAAGTTCCCGGCTACTAGGAGCGCCGCCTCTGGGTGAGTGTTTTCTTGTTTGCTTATGGCGAGTACAGCTCATTCAATGCTGTCTTAGTGCCAGCCTCTGACTGCATGTAAACAGCTACACAGAATATAGATGAATACTCTCTCGCTAGGTAATGTGGTCTGCAGCTTATCATGAGAAACTCTACCTCGGGTGAGGAATAGCTTGAGACTTCCTTAGATATCGTGCACCAGCTGTTGTTAACAAAAATACATAGACTGCCGCCCCTTGTCTTACCAGACGTCGCTGTTCTATCGTGCCAGTACATCATATTACCAGCCAGCTGTTGTTGATATTGTCGTCGTTCAGCCACGACTTTGTGAAACATAAGATGTTACAGTTTTTAATGTCCCATTGGTAGTTCAATCTTCCCAATAACTCGTCCATTTCATTTTCCAAAGATTGCATGTTTGCTATGAAAAATACAGATAAACTCTCTTGGTAGATAGTGTGGTCTACAGCTTATCATGAGATACTCTACCTCAGGCGAGCAAAACCTTGGGACTTCCTTAGATATCGTGCACCAGCTGTTATTTACAAAAATACATAGTCCGCCGCCCCTTGTCTTACCAGACGCCGCCGTTCTGTCCTTCTGGTACAATGTATAACCAGCCAGCTATATGTGGATTGTGTCGTCGTTCTGCCATGACTCCGTGAAGCATAAGATAAGATTCCAATTGGCTAAAAAAACTTGAATCAGTTATAGAACCCATTGCTCTTCATGGTTGTGCGGTCTGGGGTCTGCTCACCAAGCAAGACTTCACAAAATGGGACCAACACGCAATTGAGACTCTGCATGCAGAATTCTGAAAAAATATAATCAGTGTACTTAAAACACCAAATAATGCATGCAGAGCAGAATTAGGCCGATACCTGCTTAATTATCAAAATCCAGAAAAGAGCCGTTAAATTCTACAACCAGCTAAAAGGAAGCGATTCCCAAACCTTCCTTAACAAAGCCATCACCCACAGAGAGATGAACCTGGAGAAGAGACCCCTAAGCAAGCTGGTCCTGGGGCTCTCTTAACAAACACAAGCATACCCCACAGAGCCCCAGGACAGCAACACACAATTAGACCCAACCAAATCATGAGAAAACAAAAAGATAATTACTTGACACATTGGAAAGAAATAACAAATAAACAGAGCAAACTAGAATGCTATTTGGCCCTACACAGAGAGTACACTGTGGCAGAATACCTGACCACTGTGACTGACCCAAACTTAAGGAAAGCTTTGACTATGTACAGACTCAGTGAGCATAGCCTTGCTATTGAGAAAGGACGCCGTAGCCTGTCCTGGCTCTCAAGAGAAGACAGGCTATGTGCTCACTGCCCACAAAATTATGTTGAAACTGAGCTGCACTTCCTAACCTCCTGCCCAATGTTTGACCATTTTAGATACACATATTTTCCTCAGATTGTTTTCAAATTCTTTGTGGATCTGCACAATCCGAAATTTGATAAACTCCCATATCTACTGAGTGAAATACCACAGTGTGCCATCACAGCAGCAAGATGTGTGACCTGTTGCCACAAGAAAAGGTAAACCAGTGAAGAACAAACACCATTATAAATACAACCCATATTTATGTTTATTTATTTCCCTTGTGTATTTTAACTATTTGTTACAACACTGTACATAAACATAATATGGCATTTGAAATTTGTCTATTCTTTTGGAACTTCTGTGAGTGTAATGTTTACCTTTCATTGTTATTATTTATTTCACTTTTGTTTATTATCTATTTCACTTACTTTGGCCATGTTAACGTATGTTTCCCAATAAATTAAATTGAATTTGAGGGAGAGAGAGTGAATTTGAGAGTGAGAGAGTGAGAGAGACAGGGATGTATTGGCCTCTGATTAGGATAGTTTCCTCATTACTGACAGTCATTGACCTCCTAGGCAGCAGAAACAACATAACACCTTTCCTTCAGAAAGGAATGTGAATGCATAGAATAGAAAAAGAGTGTGTCCAGTTGTGTATATTGAGATGATGGTTGGTTTTATGCTTTATTTTTTGTAATTTGTCAGTTTGTAGACAGTTGAGACAGAGAGAGGCCAGACAGAGAGAGGCTAGAAAGAGAGAGGGCAGACAGAGAGAGGCTAGAAAGAGAGAGGGCAGACAGAGAAAGAAAGAAGAAGAAATAATCCCATCCAGCCCAAATGAAGTCTGCTCCACTGAGATCATGGACATTTTACTGGCACTCAGTCCTTAGAGAGAGCCATCAGAGTTTTACTGAGACAGGGACCCAGTCCTCTCACTCAATGGTGAAGGAGTCTGAATGAATACTGAAGTGAGCTCATGGATTCTGGAATGAGACGTGACATACAAAGCTTAATATAGGGAGGGAAATATGAGGTGTCCTGTTGAAATAGGGACATACGGGGGATTCTGATACTATAGAAGAAGGGAGATAAGAATGGATGGAGATATAGTATATATTATATGTTGGAGGTAGGGTATATGAAGGGTTATTGTGAGTGATATAGGTCGGGGTTGAGGAGGTGTGAGGGGAAATTAAGGATGGTGCAACATGTCTGTCAAGCACTTTGGGTTGGAGAGAGATATTAAAGGGGAAATTAAGGATGGTGCAACATGTCTGTCAAGGACTTTGGGTTGGAGAGAGATATTAAAGGGGTGATTAAGGATGGTGCAACATGTCTGTCAAGGACTTTGGGTTGGAGAGAGATATTAAAGGGGTGATTAAGGATGGTGCAACATGTCTGTCAAGGACTTTGGGTTGGAGAGAGATATTAAAGGGGAAATTAAGGATGGTGCAACATGTCTGTCAAGGACTTTGGGTTGGAGGGAGATATTAAAGGGGTGATTAAGGATGGTGCAACATGTCTGTCAAGGACTTTGGGTTGGAGAGAGATATTAAAGGGGTGATTAAGGATGGTGCAACATGTCTGTCAAGGACTTTGGGTTGGAGGGAGATATTAAAGGGGTGATTAAGGATGGTGCAACATGTCTGTCAAGGACTTTGGGTTGGAGAGAGATATTAAAGGGGAAATTAAGGATGGTGCAACATGTCTGTCAAGGACTTTGGGTTGGAGAGAGATATTAAAGGGGTGATTAAGGATGGTGCAACATGTCTGTCAAGGACTTTGGGTTGGAGAGAGATATTAAAGGGGTGATTAAGGATGGTGCAACATGTCTGTCAAGGACTTTGGGTTGGAGAGAGATATTAAAGGGGCGATTAAGGATGGTGCAACATGTCTGTCAAGGACTTTGGGTTGGAGAGAGATATTAAAGGTGTGATTAAGGATGGTGCAACATGTCTGTCAAGGACTTTGGGTTGGAGAGAGATATTAAAGGGGTGATTAAGGATGGTGCAACATGTCTGTCAAGGACTTTGGGTTGGAGAGAGATATTAAAGGTGTGATTAAGGATGGTGCAACATGTCTGTCAAGGACTTTGGGTTGGAGAGAGATATTAAAGGGGAAATTAAGGATGGTGCAACATGTCTGTCAAGGACTTTGGGTTGGAGAGAGATATTAAAGGTGTGATTAAGGATGGTGCAACATGTCTGTCAAGGACTTTGGGTTGGAGGGAGATATTAAAGGGGTGATTAAGGATGGTGCAACATGTCTGTCAAGGACTTTGGGTTGGAGAGAGATATTAAAGGTGTGATTAAGGATGGTGCAACATGTCTGTCAAGGACTTTGGGTTGGAGGGAGATATTAAAGGGGTGATTGAAAAATGACATGACAGTAAAGGAGAGAAGAGGGAGGGAAAGAGAATGAAAAGGGAAGAGAGAAAGGGTAGAGAGAGAGAGGAGAGACGGAGGCAGAGAATGAAAAGGGAAGAGAGAGAGGCGAGACGGAGGCAGAGAATGAAAAGTGAAGAGAGAGAGAGGATAGAGAGTGAGATGGGAGACGGAGGCAGAGAATGAAAAAGGAAGAGAAAAGGGTAGAGAGAGAGAGGAGAGAGACGTAGGCAGAGAATTAAAAGGGAAGAGAGAGAGGAGAGACGGAGGTAGAGAAAGAGAATGAAAAGGGAAGAGAAAGAGAGGAGAGACGGAGGTAGAGAAAGAGAATGAAAAGGGAAGAGAGAGAGAGAGGAGAGACGGAGGCAGAGAAAGAGAATGAAAAGGGAAGAGAGAGAGGAGAGACGGAGGTAGAGAAAGAGAATGAAAAGGGAAGAGAGAGAGGAGAGACGGAGGCAGAGAAAGAGAATGAAAAGGGAAGAGAAAGAGAGGAGAGACGGAGGTAGAGAAAGACAATGAAAAGGGAAGAGAGAGAGAGGAGAGACAGGCAGAGAAAGACAATGAAAAGGGAAGAGAGAGAGGAGAGACGGAGGCAGAGAAAGAGAATGAAAAGGGAAGAGAGAGAGAGGAGAGACACAGGTAGAGAAAGACAATGAAAAGGGAAGAGAGAGAGAGGAGAGACAGGCAGAGAAAGACAATGAAAAGGGAAGAGAGAGAGGGGAGAGACAGAGGCAGAGAAAGACAATGAAAAGGGAAGAGAGAGAGGGGAGAGACAGAGGCAGAGAAAGACAATGAAAAGGGAAGAGAGAGAGGGGAGAGACGGAGGCAGAGAAAGACAATGAAAAGGGAAGAGAGAGAGAGGAGAGATGGAGGTAGAGAAAGACAATGAAAAGGGAAGAGAGAGAGAGGAGAGATGGAGGTAGAGAAAGACAATGAAAAGGGAAGAGAGAGAGAGGAGAGATGGAGGTAGAGAAAGACAATGAAAAGGGAAGAGAGAGAGAGGAGAGATGGAGGTAGAGAAAGACAATGAAAAGGGAAGAGAGAGAGAGGAGAGATGGAGGCAGAAAAAAGAGAATGAAAAGGGAAAAGAGAGAGGAGAGAAGAGAGAAGGTCAAAGATGAGGGTAGGCAAAGGGAAGGGAGTGTGAAGAGAGTGAAAGAAGAAGAGCAACAAATCAAATCAAATCAAATTTATTTATATAGCCCTTCGTACATCAGCTGATATCTCAAAGTGCTGTACAGAAACCCAGCCTAAAACCCCAAACAGCAAGCAATGCAGGTGTAGAAGCACGGTGGCTAGGAAAAACTCCCTAGAAAAGCCAAAACCTAGGAAGAAACCTAGAGAGGAACCAGGCTATGTGGGGTGGCCAGTCCAACAGAGTGATAGACAGAGGCGAAAGGGCAAGAGATGGGTTGCAGAGGGAGGAGGGGAATTGGAAGAGAGTGGTAACATTGTTAAGAAAGCTGTGACTGCTGTCTACCCTGCTTCTGCTTTGTAACACTCACACATACACACACACACCTCCAGGGCTTTCCTCTGCTAATTGGCTGAGCCCTTTTGATAAATGAGAGTGGGATGTGTGTGTGTGTCAGGGGGCAGGGGAGTGTGTGCGGAGGTGCAGAGGGCGCGGGACTAGCAGGCTCTAGGGAGGAGGCTGAATGTCTTATTGGTGGATGTGGAGGGAGCCCTGGAATCCACTGATTCAGCGCCACTGGAGAACAGAGGACACACACAGGAAGATGTGCAGTGGCAAAGACACACACTTTCTCCTTCTCTCACACATACAACAGACAATCAGACAGACAGCTAGAAACTCAGAACTCAAGGTCGAGCTGCTGATTGGAAAGGAGAGGAAATGAGAAGTGAGGAAAAAAGGTGCAGGAAGGGATATGGAGGGGAGAAAGAGAGGGATGACAAGATGGAGGGAGGGGGAGAAGACAAGGAGAGTATAGAGAGTCAGAGGAGAGGGAGAGTAATGGACTTGATGGGGAGTAGAGGAGGTGAAAGACATTAGAGAACAACATTAGAATGAAAGGCAGGAAGGAGAGGTGGTTGAAGGATAGGAACAGGGGAATGAATATAGTCCAGAGAGAGAAGAGTGAGGACAGAGGAGAAAGAAGGGAATAGACATGAATACAGGAACAAATCACAGAGACAAGGGGAACAAGGGAACACATCTAGGAAAAGAAACAGGCATGGCAAAAGAGGGTGAGATGACAAAGAATGAGTAAAGATTACACATTAACATTCCATTAGTATTCTACAATTGCTACCAACACTCATGAACCAGGCATAATACCAACCATAAAACATGGAGCCCAGAGAGGATTGATATTATCTTTCATTTAAGACAATCATCCACAGAAGCATCTCTCTTTCACCCACCTGTCACCGATAATCCCTCTCTGACCTCTAGGTCATCAGGCTGTACACCTGTCACCTATACTCCCTCTCTGACCTCTAGGTCATCAGGCTGTACACCTGTCACCTATACTCCCTCTCTGACCTCTAGGTCATCAGGCTGTACACCTGTCACCTATACTCCCTCTCTGACCTCTAGGTCATCAGGCTGTACACCTGTCACCTATACTCCCTCTCTGACCTCTAGGTCATCAGGCTGTACACCTGTCACCGATACTCCCTCTCTGACCTCTAGGTCATCAGGCTGTACACCTGTCACCTATACTCCCTCTCTGACCTCCAGGTCATCAGGCTGTTGATTATCCTGTACACCTGTCACCTATACTCCCTCTCTGACCTCTAGGTCATCAGGCTGTACACCTGTCACCTATACTCCCTCTCTGACCTCCAGGTCATCAGGCTGTTGATTATCCTGTACACCTGTCACCTATACTCCTCTCTGACCTCTAGGTCATCAGGCTGTACACCTGTCACCTATACTCCCTCTCTGACCTCTAGGTCATCAGGCTGTACACCTGTCACCTATACTCCCTCTCTGACCTCCAGGTCATCAGGCTGTTGATTATCCTGTACACCTGTCACCTATACTCCCTCTCTGACCTCTAGGTCATCAGGCTGTACACCTGTCACCTATACTCCCTCTCTGACCTCCAGGTCATCAGGCTGTTGATTATCCTGTACACCTGTCACCTATACTCCCTCTCTGACCTCTAGGTCATCAGGCTGTACACCTGTCACCTATACTCCCTCTCTGACCTCTAGGTAATCAGGCTGTACACCTGTCACCTATACTCCCTCTCTGACCTCTAGGTCATCAGGCTGTACACCTGTCACCTATACTCCCTCTCTGACCTCCAGGTCATCAGGCTGTTGATTATCCTGTACACCTGTCACCTATACTCCCTCTTTGACCTCTAGGTCATCAGGCTGTACACCTGTCACCTATACTCCCTCTCTGACCTCTAGGTCATCAGGCTGTACACCTGTCACCTATACTCCCTCTCTGACCTCTAGGTCATCAGGCCGTTGATTATCCTGTACACCTGTCACCTATACTCCCTCTCTGACCTCTAGGTCATCAGGCTGTACACCTGTCACCTATACTCCCTCTCTGACCTCTAGGTCATCAGGCTGTTGATTATCCTGTACACCTGTCACCTATACTCCCTCTCTGACCTCTAGGTCATCAGGCTGTACACCTGTCACCGATACTCCCTCTCTGACCTCTAGGTCATCAGGCTGTTGATTATCCTGTACACCTGTCACCTATACTCCCTCTCTGACCTCCAGGTCATCAGGCTGTACACCTGTCACCTGTACTCCCTCTCTGACCTCTAGGTAATCAGGCTGTTGATTATCCTGTACACCTGTCACCTATACTCCCTCTCTGACCTCTAGGTCATCAGGCATTACACCTGTCACCTATACTCCCTCTCTGACCTCTAGGTCATCAGGATAACCTGTCACCTATACTCCCTCTCTGACCTCTAGGTCATCAGGCTGAAACACCTGTCACCTATCCTCCCTCTCTGACCTCTAGGTCATCAGGCTGTACACCTGTCACCTATACTCCCTCTCTGGCTTCTAGGTCATCAGGCTGGTGATTATCCTGTACACCTGTCACCTTACACATTCACATCTCCTGATTCTCGGGTCATCACCTATACTCCCTCTCTGGCCAGGTCATCACAACCTGTCACCTGTCATACTCCCTCTCTGACCTCTAGGTCATCAGGCTGTACACCTGTCACCTATACTCCCTCTCTGGCTTCTAGGTCATCAGGCTGTTGATTATCCTGTACACCTGTCACCTCTAGGTCATCAGGCTGTACCTGTCACCCTCTCTGACCTCTAGGTCATCAGGCTGTACACCTGTCACCTATACTCCCTCTCTGACCTCTAGGTCATCAGGCTGTTACACCTGTCACCTATACTCCCTCTCTGATAGGTCATCAGGCTGTACACCTGTCACCTATACCTCCCTCTACACCTGACTCCCTCTCTGACCTCTAGGTCATCAGGCTGTACACCTGTCACCTATACTCCCTCTCTGACCTCTAGGTCATCAGGCTGTTGATTATCCTGTACACCTGTCACCTATACTCCTCTCTGACCTCTAGGTCATCAGGCTGTACACCTGTCACCTATACTCCCTCTCTGACCTCTAGGTCATCAGGCTGTTGATTATCCTGTACACCTGTCACCTATACTCCCTCTCTGACCTCTAGGTCATCAGGCTGTACACCTGTCACCTATACTCCCTCTCTGACCTCTAGGTCATCAGGCTGTTGATTATCCTGTACACCTGTCACCTATACTCCCTCTCTGACCTCTAGGTCATCAGGCTGTACACCTGTCACCTATACTCCCTCTCTGACCTCTAGGTCATCAGGCTGTTGATTATCCTGTACACCTGTCACCTATACTCCCCTCTCTGACCTACACCTAGGTCATCAGGCTGTACACCTGTCACCTATACTCCCTCTCTGACCTCTAGGTCATCAGGCTGTACACCTGTCACCTATCTGACCTCCATCATACCTGTCACCTATACTCCTCTCTGACCTCTAGGTCATCAGGCTGTACACCTGTCACCGATACTCCCTCTCTGACCTCTAGGTCATCAGGCTGTACACCTGTCACCATCGTGCACCAGCATCTTTTGACCTTCCATGACCTCCTTGATTATCTTCCCTATATCTGTCACTCCCCTCGGTTCTTTCCTCAGGTGATATTGACTGTTTCATGTTGGTGCGTTTGTTTCGTGTTTATTTATTAAAACACTCACTCCCTGTACTTGCTTCCTGACTCTCAGCACACTCATTACACCAGCGCTTCCCCTCTCTATCCTCTGACTTGGATAATCAGTCAAAGATGGCTTTTACATGGTTGAGATCCCACCCATTCACACACACCTCCCCCTCATCTCTTTCTGCTGTAATGAATGAGAGGCTCTGTGGTTTTAGAAGTAGGTATCTAGGATTTAAGGGTGAGTTTTTACAGCACAGAGCTGGCCAAGGGGAGACACGGCTTCATGAATGGCTATAAACCCAGAGTAGGGAAGGAAGGATAGAGACAGGCAGAGAGACAAAAGATAAGAGAGGAGATAAAGCCTGATGGATGGTCGTGGAATGAGAGGAGTGGAGAGAGGTTCAGGAGGATACCAGACAGTGTAGGGCTGGTGTGGTACACAGTGAAGGCTTCTTCTGGATGCACCTGAAACACACAGTGTGTGTGTGTGTGTGTGTGTGTGTGTGTGTGTGTGTGTGTGTGTGTGTGTGTGTGTGTGTGTGTGTGTGTGTGTGTGTGTGTGTGTGTGTGTACATGCAGTTAACATCCCATCATGCTAAGGGTCATGTATAAAAATGCTGGGGAGGCCATTATTTTAGCCATTATTTTGGCTACCATGGCTATACCCACATAGGATGACAATGGCCCCATCCATAGGGCACGAGTTGTCACTGAATGGTTGGATAAGCATGAAAATGATGTAAACCATACGCCACGGCCGTATCAATCACCAGATCTCAAACCAATGGAACACTTATGGGAGATTCTGTGCAGCACCTGAGACAGTGTTTTCCACCACCATCAACAAAACACCAAATGATGGGATTTTTCGTGGAAGAATGGAGTCACATCCCTTCAATAGAGTTCCAGATACTTGTAGAAACCATGCCAAGGTGCATTGAAGCTGTTCTGGTTTGTGGTGGCCCAACGTCCTATTAAGACACTTTATGTTGGTGTTTCCTTTATTTTGGCAGTTACCCGTTGTTGGCCATATTAAATTGAGTGATGGTGCAGAACCTTTTAAAAACTCTGTTTGTGTGGCTTATTTTATGGAATTAAAGGATGTTAGCCGATCGCCTTGCTTCAACCACTGGGCCAATCACAGGCTGGATTAATGGGAGGCATGTATGAATGTAATCCATCAGAGAGATGCTGGCTCTGGTCTGACCTTATTAACGGTCAATGACCTTATGAATGGACATATTCAACCCTGTAATTATGCCAGCTGAATAAGGACGAGCAATGTGTGTGTGTGTGTGTGTGTGTGTGTGTGTGCGCGCATGTACGTGCATGTGTGAGAGTATTACAAAGCAGAAGCGGGGTCGACAGCAATGTCACAGCTTTCTCAACAGTGTTAAGAAGGGGGAGGGAGGTGACAGACACTGTCAGATCTCACACAGCCGGGCCCACTGCCATCACACTGCTGGGAGCACTAAGGCAGCTGACCTGGAAGAGTCAAAGATAATACAAAGGACACACACTCTGTCACCAGAAATAATGTTCACAATCACTCAGTCACAACACAGAGTACACTCACTCAACAAAACATCACACACACACACACACACACACACACACACACACACACACACACACACACACACACACACACACACACACACACACACACACACACACACACACACACACACACACACACACACACACACAGTAACCCCCATACTCTGTGTGTTTCAGCTGCATCCAGGAGAAGCCTTCACTGTGTACCACACCAGCCCAACGCTGTCCAGTCTGTCCAAACCAGTGGTGCTGTGGACCCAACAGGACGTCTGCAAGTGGCTAAAGAAACACTGTCCACACAACTACCTAACCTATGTAGAAGCCTTCTCCCACCACGCTATCACAGGTAATGTGTGGCCTTCTCCCACCATATACTATCACAGGTAATGTGTGGCCTTCTCCCACCATATACTATCACAGGTCATGTGTGGCCTTCTCCCACCATATACTATCACAGGTAATGTGTGGCCTTCTCCCACCATATACTATCACAGGTAATGTGTGGCCTTCTCCCACCATATACTATCACAGGTAATGTGTGGCCTTCTCCCACCATATACTATCACAGGTCATGTGTGGCCTTCTCCCACCATATACTATCACAGGTAATGTGTGGCCTTCTCCCACCATATACTATCACAGGTCATGTGTGGCCTTCTCCCACCATATACTATCACAGGTAATGTGTGGCCTTCTCCCACCATATACTATCACAGGTCATGTGTGGCCTTCTCCCACCATATACTATCACAGGTAATGTGTGGCCTTCTCCCACCATATACTATCACAGGTCATGTGTGGCCTTCTCCCACCATATACTATCACAGGTAATGTGTGGCCTTCTCCCACCATATACTATCACAGGTCATGTGTGGCCTTCTCCCACCATATACTATCACAGGTAATGTGTGGCCTTCTCCCACCATATACTATCACAGGTAATGTGTGGCCTTCTCCCACCATATACTATCACAGGTAATGTGTGGCCTTCTCCCACCATATACTATCACAGGTAATGTGTGGCCTTCTCCCACCATATACTATCACAGGTAATGTGTGGCCTTCTCCCACCATATACTATCACAGGTAATGTGTGGCCTTCTCCCACCATATACTATCACAGGTAATGTGTGGCCTTCTCCCACCATATACTATCACAGGTAATGTGTGGCCTTCTCCCACCATATACTATCACAGGTAATGTGTGGCCTTCTCCCACCATATACTATCACAGGTAATGTGTGGCCTTCTCCCACCATATACTATCACAGGTAATGTGTGGCCTTCTCCCACCATATACTATCACAGGTAATGTGTGGCCTTCTCCCACCATATACTATCACAGGTAATGTGTGGCCTTCTCCCACCATATACTATCACAGGTAATGTGTGGCCTTCTCCCACCATATACTATCACAGGTAATGTGTGGCCTTCTCCCACCATATACTATCACAGGTAATGTGTGGCCTTCTCCCACCATATACTATCACAGGTAATGTGTGGCCTTCTCCCACCATATACTATCACAGGTAATGTGTGACCTTCTCCCACCATATACTATCACAGGTAATGTGTGGCCTTCTCCCACCATATACTATCACAGGTAATGTGTGGCCTTCTCCCACCATATACTATCACAGGTAATGTGTGGCCTTCTCCCACCATATACTATCACAGGTAATGTGTGGCCTTCTCCCACCATATACTATCACAGGTAATGTGTGGCCTTCTCCCACCATATACTATCACAGGTAATGTGTGGCCTTCTCCCACCATATACTATCACAGGTAATGTGTGGCCTTCTCCCACCATATACTATCACAGGTCATGTGTGGCCTTCTCCCACCATATACTATCACAGGTAATGTGTGACCTTCTCCCACCATATACTATCACAGGTAATGTGTGGCCTTCTCCCACCATATACTATCACAGGTAATGTGTGGCCTTCTCCCACCATATACTATCACAGGTAATGTGTGGCCTTCTCCCACCATATACTATCACAGGTAATGTGTGGCCTTCTCCCACCACGCTATCACAGGTAATGTGTGGCCTTCTCCCACCATATACTATCACAGGTAATGTGTGGCCTTCTCCCACCATATACTATCACAGGTAATGTGTGGCCTTCTCCCACCATATACTATCACAGGTAATGCGTGACCTTCTACCACCACGCTATCACAGGTAATGTGTTGTCTTCTCCCACCATATACTATCACAGGTAATGTGTTGTCTTTTCCCACCATATACTATCACAGGTAATGTGTGGCCTTCTCCCACCACGCTATCACAGGTAACTGTCGGATTTAGGAAGCGGGTTACAGTCTCTCACTAGCAGATGTAAAGACCATTCATGCGATGTGAGCTAAGAAAGTGGGTTTTAGGAAGCGGGTTACAGTCTCTCACTAGCAGATGTAAAGACCATTCATGCGATGTGAGCTAAGAAAGTGGGTTTTAGGAAGCGGGTTACAGTCTCTCACTAGCAGATGTAAAGACCATTCATGCGATGTGAGCTAAGAAAGTGGGTTTTAGGAAGCGGGTTACAGTCTCTCACTAGGAGATGTAAAGACCATTCATGCGATGTGAGCTAAGAAAGTGGGTTTTAGGAAGCGGGTTACAGTCTCTCACTAGCAGAAGTAAAGACCATTCATGCGATGTGAGCTAAGAAAGTGGGTTTTAGGAAGCGGGTTACAGTCTCTCACTAGCAGATGTAAAGACCATTCATGCGATGTGAGCTAAGAAAGTGGGTTTTAGGAAGCGGGTTACAGTCTCTCACTTGCAGATGTAAAGACCATTCATGCGATGTGAGCTAAGAAAGTGGGTTTTAGGAAGCGGGTTACAGTCTCTCACTATGAGATGTAAAGACCATTCATGCGACGTGAGCTAAGAAAGTGGGTTTTAGGAAGCGGGTTACAGTCTCTCACTATGAGATGTAAAGACCATTCATGAGATGTGAGCTAAGAAAGTGGGTTTTAGGAAGCGGGTTACAGTCTCTCACTAGGAGATGTAAAGACCATTCATGCGATGTGAGCTAAGAAAGTGGGTTTTAGGAAGCGGGTTACAGTCTCTCACTATGAGATGTAAAGACCATTCATGCGACGTGAGCTAAGAAAGTGGGTTTTAGGAAGCGGGTTACAGTCTCTCACTAGCAGATGTAAAGACCATTCATGCAATGTGAGCTAAGAAAGTGGGTTTTAGGAAGCGGGTTACAGTCTCTCACCAGGAGATGTAAAGACCATTCATGCGAGGTGATCTAAGAAAGAAGGAACGCTGCGTTTTTGGGAAAGAAAGGGAAGGCTATGTAAACTTGACGTCGGAAGTTTACAAACACTAAGGTTGGAGTCATTAACACATTTTCAACCACTCCACACATTTCTTGTTAAAGTTTCGGCAATTCGGTTAGGACATCTACTTTGTGCATGACACAAGTACTTTTTCCAACAATTGTTTACAGACAGATTATTTTACTTATACTTCACTGTATCACAATTCCAGTGGGTCAGAAGTTTACATACACTAAGTTGACTGTGCCTTTTAAACAGCTTGGAAAATTCCAGAAAATGATGTCATGGATTTAGAAGCTTCTGATAGGCTAATTGACATCATTTGTTGCAAACCGTAGTCTGGCATTATGTCGGTTTTGGAGCAGTGGCTTCTTCCTTGCTGAGCGGCCTTTCAGGTTATGTTGATATAGGACTTGTTTTACTGTGGATATAGATACTTTTGTACCTGTTTCCTCCAGCATCTTCACAAGGTCCTTTGCTGTTGTTCTGGGATTGATTTACACTTTTCACACCAAAGTAAGTTCGTCTTGACCATATCCCCCGTGCATCCCGCAAAGGCGGAGGTGTTGCTAACATTTACGATAGCAAATTTCAATTTACAACAATAAAAGACGTTTCCGTCTTTTGAGCTTCGAGTCATGAAATCTATGCAGCCTACTCAATCACTTTTTATAGCTACTGTTTACAGGCCTCCTGGGCCATATACAGCGTTCCTCACTGAGTTCCCTGAATTCCTATCGGACCTTGTAGTCATAGCAGATAATATTCTAATCTTTGGTGACTTTAATATTCACATGGAAAAGTCCACAGACCCACTCCAAAAGGCTTTCGGAGCCATCATCAACTCAGTGGGTTTTGTCCAACATGTCTCTGGACTCACTCACTGTCACAGTCATACTCTGGACCTAGTTTTGTCCCATGGAATAAATGTTGTGGATCTTAATGTTTTTCCTCATAATCCTGGACTATCGGACCACCATTTTATTACATTTGCAATTGCAACAAATAATCTGCTCAGACCCCAACCAAGGAACATCAAAAGTCGTGCTATAAATTCACAGACAACACAAAGATTCCTTGATGTCCTTCCAAATTCCCTCTGTCTACCCAAGGACGCCAGAGGACAAAAATCAGTTAACCACCGAACTGAGGAATTTAACCTTGCGCAATACCCTAGATGCAGCTGCACCCCTAAAAACTAAAAACATTTCTCATAAGAAACTAGCTCCCTGGTACACAGAATATACCCGAGCTCTGAAGCAATCTTCCAGAAAATTGGAACGGAAATGGCGCCACACCAAACTGGAAGTCTTCCGACTAGCTTAGAAAGACAGTACCGTGCAGTACCGAAGAGCCCTTACTGCTGCTCGATCATCCTATTTTTCTAACTTAATTGAGGAAAATATGAACAATCCGAAATTACTTTTTGATACTGTCGCAAAGCTAACTACAAAGCAGCATTCCCCAAGAGAGGATGACTTTTACTTTAGCAGTGATAAATTCATGAACTTCTTTGAGAAAAAGATTATGATTATTAGAAAGAAAATTACGGACTCCTCTTTAAATCTGCGTATTCCTTCAAAGCTCAGTTGTCCTGGGTCTGCACAACTCTGCCAGGACCTAGGATCAAGAGAGACGCTCAAGTGTTTTAGTAGTATATCTCTTGACACAATGATGAAAATAATCATGGCCTCTAAACCTTTAAGCTGCATACTGGACCCTATTCCAACTAAACTACTGAAAGAGCTGCTTCCTGTGCTTGGCCCTCCTATGTTGAACATAATAAACGGCTCTCTATCCACCGGATGTGTACCAAACTCACTAAAAGTGGCAGTAATAAAGCCTCTCTTGAAAAAGTCAAACCTTGACCCAGAAAATATAAAAAACTATCAGCCTATATCGAGTCTTCCATTCCTCTCAAAAACTTTAGAAAAGGCTGTTGCGCAGCAACTCACTGCCTTCCTGAAGACAAACTATGTATACAAAATGATTCAGCCTGGTTTTAGACCCCATCATAGCACTGAGATGGCACGTGTGAAGGTGTTAAATTACATTTTAATGGCATCGGACCTAGGCTCTGCATCTGTCCTCGTGCTCCTAGACCTTAGTGCTGCTTTGATACCATCGATCACCACATTCTTTTGGAGAGATTGGAAACCCAAATTGGTCTACACGGACAAGTTCTGGCCTGGTTTATCTATCGGAAAGATATCAGTTTGTCTCTGTGAATGGTTTGTCCTCTGACAAATCAACTGTAAATTTTGGTGTTCCTCAAGGTTCCGTTTTAGGACCACTATTGTTTTCACTATATATTTTTCCTCTTGGGGATGTTATTCGAAAACATAATGTTAACTTTCACTGCTATGCGGATGACACACAGCTGTACATTTCAATGAAACATGGTGAAGCCCCAAAATTGCCCTTGCTAGAAGCATGTGTTTCAGACATAAGGAAGTGGATGGCTGCAAACTTTCTACT
Source organism: Oncorhynchus masou masou (assembly GCF_036934945.1). Taxonomy (NCBI): domain Eukaryota; kingdom Metazoa; phylum Chordata; class Actinopteri; order Salmoniformes; family Salmonidae; genus Oncorhynchus; species Oncorhynchus masou. Next base: position 44,344,375 of record NC_088228.1, on the reverse strand, counting down.
TTTAAACTCGGACAAAACAGAGATGCTTGTTCTAGGTCCCAAGAAAAAAAGAGATCTTCTGTTGAATCCGACAATTAATCTTAATGGTTTTACAGTCGTCTCAAATAAAACTGTGAAGGACCTCGGCGTTACTCTGGACCCTGATCTCTCCTTTGAAGAACATATCAAGACCATTTCAAGGACAGCTTTTTTCCATCTACGTACATTGCAAAAATCAGAAACTTTCTGTCCAAAAATGATGCAGAAAAATTCATCCATGCTTTTGTCACTTCTAGGTTAAACTACTGCAATGCTCTACTTTCTGGCTACCCGGATAAAGCACAAATAAACTTCAGTTAGTGCTAAATACGGCTGCTAGAATCCTGACTAGAACCAAAAAAATGGATCATATTAATCCAGTGCTAACCTCTCTACACTGGCTTCCTGTCAAAGCAAGGGCTGATTTCAAGGTTTTACTGCTAACCTACAAAGCATTACATGGGCTTGCTCCTACCTACCTATCTCTCTGATTTGGTCCTGCCGTACATACCTACACGTACGCTACGGTCACAAGACGCAGGCCTCCTAATTGTCCCTAGAATTTCTAAGCAAACAGCTGGAGGCAGTGCTATCTCCTATAGAGCTCCATTTTTATGGAACGGTCTGCCTACCCATGTCAGAGACGCAAACTCGGTCTCAACCTTTAAGTCCTTACCGAAGACTCATCTCTTCAGTGGGTCATATGAGTGTAGTCTGGCCCAGGAGTGTGAAGGTGAACGGAAAGGCTCTGGAGCAACGAACCGCCCTTGCTCTCTCTGCCTGGCCAGTTTCCCTCTTTCCACTGGGATTCTCTGCCTCTAACCCTATTACAGGGGCTGAGTCACTGGCTTGCTGGGGCTCTCTCATGCCGTCCCTGGAGGGGGTGCGTCACCTGAGTGTGTTGATTCATTGATGTGGTCATCCTGTCTGGGTTGGCTCCCCCCCCTTGGGTTGTGCCATGGCGGAGATCTTTGTGGGCTATACTCAGCCTTGTCTCAGGATGGTAAGTTGGTGGTTGAAGATATCCCTCTAGTGGTGTGGGGGCTGTGCTTTGGCAAAGTGGGTGGGGTTATATCCTTCCTGTTTGGCCCTGTCCGGGGGTGTCCTCGGATGGGGCCACAGTGTCTCCTGACCCCTCCTGTCTCAGCCTCCAGTATTTATGCTGCAGTAGTTTATGTGTCGGGGGGCGAGGGTCAGTTTGTTATATCTGGAGTACTTCTCCTGTCCTATTCGGTGTCCTGTGTGAATCTAAGTGTGCATTCTCTAATTCTCTCTTTCTCTCTTTCTTTCTCTCTCTCGGAGGACCGGAGCCCTAGGACCATGCCCCAGGACTACCTGACATGATGACTCCTTGCTGTCCCCAGTCCACCTGGCCGTGCTGCTGCTCCAGTTTCAACTGTTCTGCCTTATTATTATTCGACCATGCTGGTCATTTTTGAACATCTTGGCCATGTTCTGTTATAATCTCCACCCGGCACAGCCAGAATAGGACTGGTCACCCCACATATGCTCTCTCTAATTCTCTCTTTCTTTCTCTCTCTCGGAAGACCTGAGCCCTTGGACCATGCCCCAGGACTACCTGACATGATGACTCCTTGCTGTCCCCAGTCCACCTGACCGTGCTGCTGCTCCAGTTTCAACTGTTCTGCCTTATTATTATTTGACCATGTTGGTCATTTATGAACATTTGAACATCTTGGCCATGTTCTGTTATAATCTCCACCCGGCACAGCCAGAAGAGGACTGGCCACCCCACATAGCCTGGTTCCTCTCTAGGTTTCTTCCTAGTTTTTCTAGGGAGGAGTTCCTAGCCACCGTGCTTCTACACCTGCATTGCTTGCTGTTTGGGGTTTTAGGCTGGGTATCTGTACAGCACTTTGAGATATCAGCTGATGTACGAAGGGCTATATAAATAAATTTGATTTGATTTGATCTTTGTCACGGCTGGCTGAAGGACTGGAACAAGGTTCAGCATGGTCAGCGTACATTTTAACTTTATTTAAAAATGACGCCAACAAAACGAAGAACAAAAAAACAACCGTGAAGCTTTCGGCTATGTGCCCTGAACAACTACAAAGTTAACTTCCCACAAAACAGTTGGGGGAAAAGGGTCCCTAAGTATGGTTCTCAATCAGAGACAATGATAGATAGCTGTTCCTGATTGAGAACCATACCTGGCCAAGACATAGAAATACAAAACATAGAAAAAGGACATAGAATGCCCACCCTAGTCACACCCTGGCCTAACCAAAATAGAGAATAAAAAGCCTCTCTATGCCCAGGGCATGACAGTACCCCCCAAAGGTGCGGACTATCCATTGCTAAAATAGCCATTCTGTCTAAGCTCCTCAAAGTGGACAGCCTAGATGCTGCTAATAATGGAAATATAATCATAGTCATAAGTTTTGCTCCCACAAGATGAACATACTTTGGTGTGAAAAATGTAAATCAATCCCACAACAACAGCAAAGGACCTTGTGAACATGCTGGAGGAAACGGGTACAAAAGTATCTATATCCACAGTAAAACGAGTCCTATATCGACATAAACCTGAAAGACCGCTCAGCAAGGAAGAAGCCACTGCTCCAAAACCGCCATAAAAAAGCCAGACTACGTTTTGCAACTGCACATGGGGACAAAGGTCGCACTTTTTGGAGAAATATCCTCTGGTCTGATGAACCAATAGTACTGTTTGGCCATAATGACCATCGCTATGTTTGGAGGAAAAAGGGGGAGATTGCAAGCCGAAGAACACAATCCCAACCGTGAAGCATGGGGGTGGCAGCATCATTTTGTGGGGGTGCATTGCTGCAGGAGGGAGGGACACAAAATAGATGGCATCATGTGTGAGGAAAATTATGTGGATATATTGAAGCAACATCTCAAGACATCAGTCAGGAAGTTAAAGCTTGGTCGCAAATGGGTCTTCCAAATGGGCGCTGACCCCAAGCATACTTCCAAAGTTGTTGCAAAATGGCTTAAGGACAACAAAGTCAAGGTATGGAGTGGCCATCACAAAGCTCTGACCTCAATTCCATAGAAAGTTTGTGGGCAGAACTGAAAAAGCGGCCTACAAACCTGACTCAGTGACACCAGCTCTGTCAGGAAGAATGGGCCAAAATTCACCCAACTTTTTGTTGGAAGCTTGTGGAAGGCTACACGAAACGTTTGACCCAAGTTTGACTCATGCAGCCAAACATACCCTAAAACTGACTATCCTACCAATCATCCACTTCTGCGATGTAATTGTAATTTACAAAATAGCCTCCAACACTCTGCTCAGCAAATTGGATGTAGCCTTTCACAGTGCCATCTGTTTTATCACCAAAGCCCCATATATTACCCACCACTGTGACCTCTATTATCTCGTTGGCTGGCCCTCATTACATATAACTCTCCAAACCCACTGGCTCCAGGTCATCTTTAAGTCTTTACTAGGTAAAGCCCCGCCTTATCTCAGCTCACTGGTCACGATAGCAACACCCACCCATAGCACCCGCTCCAGAATGTATATTGCACTGGTCATCCCCAAAGCCAAAACGTCCTTTGGCCTCCTTTCCTTCCAGTTCTCTGCTGCCAATGACTGGAACGAATTGCAAAAATCTCTGAAGCTGGAGTCTTATATCTCCCTCTCTAATTTTACGCATCTGCTGTCAGAGCAGCTTACCGATCACTGTACCTGTTCACTGTTTTATCTTGGCCAGCTCGCAGTTGTGAATGAGAACTTGTTCTCAACCTGGTTAAATAAACGTGAAATAAAAAAATACAAATTCAACAATTTAACAACTTTAACAATTTAAATGCAATGCTACCAAATACTAATTGCGTGTATGTAAACGTCTGACCAACTGGGAATGTGAATAAATAAATAAAAGCTTAAAATAAATTATTCTCTCTGCTATTATTCTGACATTTCCCATTCTTAAAATAAAGTGGTGATCCTAACTGACCTAAGACAGGGAATATTTACTAGGATGAAATGTCAGGAATTGTGAAAAACCTGAGTTTAAATGTATTTGGCTAAAGTGTATGTCAACTTCCAACTTCAGCTGTAGATATTCATAAAAAATCAGCTGCTTCTAGCTACAATAGTCATTTACAACATGAACAATGTCTACACTGTATTTCTGATCAATTTGATGTTATTTTAATGGACAAAAAATGTGATTTTCTTTAAAAAACAAGGACATTTCTAAGTGACCCCAAACTTTCAAACGGTGGTGTATATGCAGGCCTCTACCCTGAGAGCACTTGATTCAGTGTATCATGCAGCCCTCAGGTTCATTACAGTTCAAAAACGTCTACCACATCATTATGATCTCTACAGTGCTGTTGGCTGGTTGTCATTGACCTTGTGTAGGCTTCAACACTGTATACACTGATTTATAAGGCCATATTGGGTAAAATGCTATTTTATCTCTGTTCTTTTTTAATCAGGTCGGTAAATAAATATCAATTACAGTCCCATTTTCATTTGATTTTAACAGTACCAAGAATTAGAACAGGTCATGGTAGAAATAGTTTTAGTTACTCAGTTCCGTGGTCCTGGAATTCTCTCCTGAACATTTTAAAATGTGATGATCTAGTTTCGTTGGTGGAGTTTTAACACTTGATTGATGTAAATATCATACAAGAGTGTAATTGTCTTTAGGGCAGCTGTTTTTAGTCAAGATGTTTGTGTTTTTAACGTAATATGTAATTGTTGTACTGTATGTGTGTTTATAGTTTTGTTTAATGTTGTGTTAGTGTGTGTAAGTTGTTTTGTCTGAAACGTGGTTCCCCCTACTGCTATTGGACCAAGTCTCTCTTGGAAAAGAGATGTTATCTCAATGAGAAAAACCTGTATAAATAAAGGTTAAAAAATAAATGAAGAATAAATTAAGCTAGTTGAGAGAATTTAAAGAGTGTGCAAAGCTGTTCTGGTCAGCCTCAGAGAACAACATTGACATATAAACTGACTCAGTGAGTGAGTTTATAAAGGAAGTGCAGAAACCAGAAACCGTGGATGGATGGGAATATGTCTGAATATAAACAGTGTAGTTATTCCCTCTACAAGGCAATCTAACAAATGAAATGCCAGTACAGGGACAAGGTGGAGTCGCAATTCAATGGCTCAGACACGAGACGTATGTGGAAGGGTCTACAGGAAATCATGGACCACAAAAAGAAAACCAGCCACGTACGTCACACTTCCAGACAAACTAAACACCTTCTTTGCCCACTTTGAGGATAATACAATGCCACCGTCGCGGCCCCTAACAAGGACTGCGCCCCCCGCTCTCTCCTCCTCCGTGGCTGACGTGAGTAAAACATTTACAACGTGTTAACCCCCGCAAGGCTTCTGGCCCAGACGGCATCCCTAGCCATGTCCTCAAAGCATGCAGAGACCAGCTGGCTGGTGTGTTTACGGACATATTCAATCGCTCCCTATCCCAGTCTGTTGTCCCCACATGCTTCAGATGGCTACCATTGTTCCTGCACCCAAGAAGGCAAAGATGACTGAACTAAATGACTACCGCCCCGTAGCACTGACTTCTGTCATCATGAAGTGTTTTATGAAACTAGTCAATGATCATATCACCTCCACCTTACCAACCACCATAGACCCACTTCAGTTTGCATACCGCCCCAACAGGTACACAGGCAACGCAATCGCCATCACACTGCACACTGCCCTATCCCATTTGGACAAAGGGAATACCTATGTTAGAATGCTGTTCATTGACTACAGCTTAGCATTCAGAACCATAGTACCCTCCAAGCTGATCATCAAGCTGGAGGCCCCGGGTATCAACCCTGCCCTGTGCAATTGGGTCCTGGACTTTCTGAAGGGCTGCTCCCAGGTGGTGAAGGTAGGAAACAACATCTCCACTTCACTGACCCTCAACACTGGGGCCCCACAAGGGTGCGTGCTCAGCCCACTCCTGTACTCCTTATTCACCCACGACTGCGTGGCCATGCACACCTCCAACTCAATCATTGCAGACGACACAACAGTAGTGGGCTTGATTACCAACAACAACAAGACAGCCTACAGGGAAGAGATGGGGGGGGGACTCGGAGTGTGGTGTCAGGAAAGCAACCTCTCACTCAACGTCAACCAAACAAAGGAGCTGATCATGGACTTCAGGAAACAGCAATGGGAGCACCCACCTATCCACATCGAGGGGACAGCAGTAGAGAAGGTGGGAAGTTTTAAGTTCCTTGGCGTACACATCACAAACAAACTGAAATGGTCCACTCACACAGACAGTGTGCCGAAGAAGGTGCAACAGCCCCTCTTCAACCTCAGGAGGCTGAAGAAATTTGGCTTGTCACTCAAAACTCTGACAAACTTCAACAGATGCACAATCGAGAGCATCCTGTTGGGCTGTATCACAGCCTGGTATGGCAACTGCACCTACCTCAAACGCAAGGCTCTCCAGAGGGTGGTGCGGTCTGCACAACGCATCACTGGGGGCAAACTAACTGCCCTCCATAACACCTACAGTATCCGAAGGCCGGAAAGATCATCAAGGACATCAACCACCCTAGCCACTGCCTGCTCACACCACGAGAAGGCAAAGTCAGTACAGGTGCATCAAAGCTGACTGATAAACAACTCAAACAAGGCCATCAGACTGCTAAACAACAATCATTAACTCAGAGAGGCTGCTGCCTACATGGAGACCCAATCACTGGCCACTTTAATAAATTGATCACTAGTCACTTTATACAATGCACTCTAAATAATGCCACTTTAATAATAATTGCATATCTTAGTACTCATATCACATGTACTGTATATACTGTATTTTATACCATATATTGCACCGTGCCTATGCTGCTCGTCCTTTGCTCATCCATATACTTATATGTACATATTCTCATTCACCTCTTTAGATTTGTGTGTATTCGGTAGTTCTTGGGGAAGTGTTAGATTACTTGTTAGATATTACCACACTGTCAGAACTAGAAGCACAAGCATTTCGCTAAACTCTCATTAACATCTGCTAACCATGTCTATGTGACCAATAACATCTGCTAACCATGGGTATGTGACCAAAACCATCTGCAAACCATGTCAATGTGACCAAAAACATCAGCTAACCATGTGTATTTGACCAATAACATCTGCTAACCATGTATATGTGCCCAATAACATCTGCTAACCATGTCTATGTGACCAATAACATCTGCTAACCATGTCTATGTGAGCATTAACATCAGCTAACCATGTGTATGTGACCAATAACATCTGCTGACCATGTGTATGTGACCAATAACATCTGCTAACCATGTGTATGTGACCAATGCCATCTGCTAACCATGTCTATGTGACCAATAACATCAGCTAACCATGTGTATGTGATCAATAACGTCTGCTAACCATGTGTATGTGACCAATGCCATCTGCTAACCATGTGTATGTGACCAATAACATCTGCAAACCATGTATATGTTACCAATAACATCTGCTGACCATGTGTATGTGACCAATAACATCCGCTAACCATGTCTATGTGAACAATAACATCTGCTTACCATGTCTATGTGACCAATAACATCTGCTGACCATGTGTATGTGACCAATAACATCTGTAAACCATGTCTATGTGACCAATAACATCTCCTGACCAGTGTATGTGACCAATAACATCTGCTAACCATGTGTATGTGACCAATAACATCTGCTAACCATGTGTATGTGACCAATAACATCTGCTAACCATGTGTATGTGACCAATTACATCTGCTAACCATGTCTATGTGACCAATAACATCTGCTAACCATGTGTATGTGACCAATAACATCTGCTAACCATGTCTATGTGACCAATAACATCTGCTAACCATGTCTATGTGACCAATAACATCTGCTAACCATGTCTATGTGACCAATAACATCTGCTAACCATGTCTATGTGACCAATAATAACTTCTGATTTAAGCTGTCAGCAAGGCAAAGGGTGGCTACTTTAAAGAATCTCAAATATAAATATATTTTGATTTGTTTAACACTTGTTTGGTTACTGCATTTGTGTTATTTCATAGTTTTGATGTCTTCACTATTATTCTACAATGTAGAAAATAGTAAAAAATAATGAAAATTCCCTGAATGAGTAGGTGTGTCCAAACGTTTGACTGTTAGTGTATACTGAACCAAAATATAAACATCACCTTGTCAGAGAGTGATTGACATGGTAATCAAAACATCACGCCAGCCGACAGGAAACACAGCTCTTATTTTTAATGTTTCTAAAATTCCCTATGGGATAAATGAATGATGTAAAAATGATTGAAACCCTTTTCCTGTTTGACCATTAGGTTTTATTGGTGTTATGACACATCAACTCTGTTATTATTGTAACGGCGTTCTTCGTTTGTCGAAAGAGAGTCGGACCGAAATGCAGCGTGTTGGTTACTCATGTTTTTAATAGAACAAAATGACGATACATGAAATAACAAAAACAACAAACGGAACGTGAAAAACCTATACAGCCTGTCTGGTGAACACTAACACAGAGACAGGAACAATCACCCACAAAATACAAAGTGAAACCCAGGCTACCTAAATACGGTTACCAATCAGAGACAACGAGAATCACCTGACTCTGATTGAGAACCGCCTCAGGCAGCCAAACCTAAGCAACACACACCCCTAATCAGCCACAATCCCAATAACTAAAAAACCTCACTAAGAAATACAACAAACATAAACCCATGTCACACCCTGGCCTGACCAACTAATTAACTAAAACACAAAATACTAAGACCAAGGCGTGACAGTTATTGTTTCTCTGGTGGGGAGAGATGTGGATAAACTGTTTTTGACTTCACAGTAGGCCATCAGGATCCGTGGAACGTCCCTATCCTAAACCCTAACCTTAACCTGTACCCTAACCTTAACCTTAACCTGTACCCTAACCTTAACCTTAACCTGTACCCTAACCTTAACCTTAACCTGTACCCTAACCTTAACCTTAACCTGTACCCTAACCTTAACCATAACTCTGACCCTGACCTTTTTATTTATTTATTTATTTCACCTTTATTTGATCAGGTAGGCTTGTTGAGAACAAGATCTCATTTACAACTGAGACCTGGCCAAGATAAAGCAATGCAGTTCGACACATACAACAACACAGAGTTACACATGGTATAAACAAACATACAGTCAATAATACAGTAGATACTGGATAAGAGCGTCTGCCAAATGACTTAAATGTAATATATACAACATGTGCAAATGAGGTAAGATAAGAGAGGTAAGCCAATAAATAGGCCATGGTGGCAAAGTAATTACAATATAGCAATTAAACACTGGAATGGTAGGATGTGCAGAAGATGAATGTGCAGTTGAGATACTGGGGTGAAAAGTGTATATGTACAGGTGCAGTGATCTGTGAGCTGCTCTGACAGCTGGTGCTTAAAGCTAGTGAGGGAGATAAGAGTCTCCAGGTTCAGAGATTTTTGCAGTTCGTTCCGGGCGTTGGCAACAGAGAACTGGAAGGAGAGGCGGCCAAAGGAAGAATTGGCTTTGGGGTTGACCAGTGAGATATACCTGCTGGAGTAAGTGCTACGAGTGGGTGCTGCTATCGTGACCAGTGAGCTGAGATAAGGCGGGGCTTTACCTAGCAGAGACTTGTAGATGACCTGGAGCCAGTGGGTTTTGCAACGGATATGAAGCGAGTCCCAGCCAACGAGAGTGTACAGGTCGTAGTGGTGGGTAGTATATGGGGCTTTGGTGACAAAACGAATGGCATCCAGTTTCCTGAGTAGAGTGTTGGAGGCTATTTTGTAAATGACATCGTCGAAGTCGAGGATCGGAGGGATGGTCGGTTTTACGAAGGTATGTTTGGCAGCATGAGTGAAGGATGCATTGTTGTGAAATAGGAAGCCAATTCTAGATTTAATTTTGGATTGGAGATGCTTAATGTGGGTCTGGAAGGAGAGTTTACAGTCTAACCAGACACATAGGTATTTGTAGTTGTCCACATATTCTAGGTCAGTACTGCCCAGAGTAGTGATGCTGGATGGGCGGGCAGGTGCGGGCAGCGATCGGTTGAAAAGCATTTAGTTTTACTAGCATTTTAAGAGCAGTTGGATGCCAATAAAGGAAAGTTGTATCGCACTGAATCTCGTCCGGAGGTTAGTTACCACGGTGTCCAAAGAAGGGCCAGAGTTATACAGAATGGTGTCATCTGCATAGAAGTGGATCAGGGAATCACCCGCAGCAAGAGCGACATCATTGATGTAACAGAGAAAAGAGTCGGCCCGAGAATTGAACCCTTGTGGCACCCGCATAGAGACTGCCAGAGGTCCGGACAACAGGCCCTCCGATTTGACATACTGAACAAAGCGAGGCAATAATTTGAGAAACCAAGGCTGCCAATAAGAATGTGGTGATTGACAGAGTCGAAAGCCTTGGCCAGGTCCATGAATACGGCTGCACAGTAATGTCTCTTATCGATGGCGGTTATGATATTGTTTAGTACCTTGAGCGTGGCTGAGGTGCACCCATGACCATCTCTGAAACCAGATTGCACAGTGGAGAAGGTACGGTGAGATTAGAAATGGTTGGTGATCTGTTTGTTATCTTGGCTTCAACTTCAATGGGTAGGGATGTCCCAAGGATCCCGAATAACATGGACCCTCCACAGTAGGCATGCTTAACTCCTTAATCAGGTTTCCTTAAGTGCAGTTTGATTTAGAGTTCCTAAAGCGAAATGCATTTTTATTCATTGTTTGTTTGTTTTTGACATTCAAGTTGTATCCTGACCACTGCTACCACCAACTTCAAGATAACTGTTGAAAAGTTTAACTTTTTTTAGGGTGCAGAAAAGTGAATTTATAGCATATTGTTTCCCATGTTGTTAGCTGTCACCGGTGGTATCGTATATGGGTTGTTAGTTGCTACTGGTGGTAGTCTACATGGGTTGTTAGTTGTTACTGGTGGTTTACATGGGTTGTTAGTTGTTACTGGTGGTCTACATGGGTTGTTAGTTGTTACTGTTGGTCTACATGGGTTGTTAGTTGTTACTGGTGGTATCCTACATGGGTTGTTAGTTGTTACTGGTGGTACCCTACATGGGTTGTTAGTTGTTACTGGTGGTACCCTACATGGGTTGTTAGTTGTTACTGGTGGTACCCTACATGGGTTGTTAGTTGTTACTGGTGGTAGCCTACATGGGTTGTTAGTTGTTTCTGGTGGTATCCTACATGGGTTGTTAGTTGTTACTGGTGGTAGCCTACATGGGTTGTTAGTTGTTTCTGGTGGTATCCTACATGGGTTGTTAGTTGTTACTGGTGGTAGTCTACATAGGTTGTTAGTTGTTACTGGTGGTCAACAAGGGTTGTTAGCTGTTACTGGTGGTTGCCTACATGGGCTGTTAGTTGTTACTGGTGGTATCCTACATGGGCTGTTAGTTGTTACTGGTGGTATCCTACATGGGCTGTTAGTTGTTACTGGTGGTATCCTACATGGGTTGTTAGTTGTTACTGGTGGTAGCCTACATGGGCTGTTAGTTGTTTCTGGTGGTCTACATGGGTTGTTAGTTGTTACTGGTGGTAGCCTACATGTGTTGTTAGTTGTTACTGGTGGTAGCCTACATGTGTTGTTAGTTGTTACTGGTGGTACCCTACATGGGTTGTTAGTTGTTTCTGGTGGTCTACATGGGTTGTTAGTTGTTACTGGTGGTCTACATGGGTTGTTAGTTGTTACTGGTGGTTGCCTACATGGGCTGTTAGTTGTTACTGGTGGTAGCCTACATGTGTTGTTAGTTGTTACTGGTGGTATCCTACATGGGCTGTTAGTTGTTACTGGTGGTTGCCTACATGGGTTGTTAGTTGTTACTGGTGGTCAACAAGGGTTGTTAGCTGTTACTGGTGGTTGCCTACATGGGTTGTTAGTTGTTACTGGTGGTAGCCTACATGTGTTGTTAGTTGTTACTGGTGGTATCCTACATGGGTTGTTAGTTGTTACTGGTGGTATCCTACATGGGCTGTTAGTTGTTACTGGTGGTATCCTACATGGGTTGTTAGTTGTTACTGGTGGTCAACAAGGGTTGTTAGCTGTTACTGGTGGTTGCCTACATGGGCTGTTAGTTGTTACTGGTGGTAGCCTACATGGGCTGTTAGTTGTTACTGGTGGTACCCTACATGGGTTGTTCGTTGTTACTGGTGGTATCCTACATGGGCTGTTAGTTGTTACTGGTGGTACCCTAAATGGGTTGTTAGTTGTTACTGGTGGTAGCCTACATGGGTTGTTAGTTGTTACTGGTGGTATCCTACATGGGCTGTTAGTTGTTACTGGTGGTCTACATGGGCTGTTAGTTGTTACTGGTGGTAGCCTACATGGGTTGTTAGTTGTTACTGGTGGTAGCCTACATGGGCTGTTAGTTGTTACTGGTGGTTTACATGGGTTGTTAGTTGTTACTGGTGGTCTACATGGGCTGTTAGTTGTTACTGGTGGTATCCTACATGGGTTGTTAGTTGTTACTGGTGGTCTACATGGGTTGTTAGTTGTTACTGGTGGTCTACATGGGTTGTTAGTTGTTACTGGTGGCCTACATGGGTTGTTAGTTGTTACTGGTGGTACCCTACATGGGCTGTTAGTTGTTACTGGTGGTAGTCTACATGGGCTGTTAGTTGTTACTGGTGGTACCCTACATGGGTTGTTAGTTGTTACTGGTGGTAGCCTACATGGGTTGTTAGTTGTTACTGGTGGTATCCTACATGGGCTGTTAGTTGTTACTGGTGGTAGTCTACATGGGTTGTTAGTTGTTACTGGTGGTAGCCTACATGGGCTGTTAGTTGTTACTGGTGGTACCCTACATGGGTTGTTAGTTGTTACTGGTGGTAGCCTACATGGGCTGTTAGTTGTTACTGGTGGTCTACAAGGGCTGTTAGTTGTTACTGGTGGTCTACATAGGCTGTTAGTTGTTACTGGTGGTATCCTACATGGGTTGTTAGTTGTTACTGGTGGTCTACATAGGTTGTTAGTTGTTACTGGTGGTATCCTACATGGGTTGTTAGCTGTTACTGGTGGATGCCTACATGGGCTGTTAGTTGTTACTGGTGGTACCCTACATGGGTTGTTAGTTTGTTACTGGTGGTAGCCTACATGGGTTGTTAGTTGTTTCTGGTGGTATCCTACATAGGCTGTTAGTTGTTACTGCTGGTATCCTACATGTGTTGTTAGTTGTTACTGGTGGTATCCTACATGGGCTGTTAGTTGTTACTGGTGGTAGTCTACATAGGTTGTTAGTTGTTACTGGTGGTCAACAAGGGTTGTTAGTTGTTACTGGTGGTCTACATGGGTTGTTAGCTGTTACTGGTGGTTGCCTACATGGGTTGTTAGTTGTTACTGTTGGTAGCCTACATGGGTTGTTAGTTGTTACTGGTGGTATCCTACATGGGTTGTTAGTTGTTTCTGGTGGTATCCTACATGGGCTGTTAGTTGTTACTGGTGGTAGTCTACATGGGTTGTTAGTTGTTACTGGTGGTAGCCTACATGGGTTGTTAGTTGTTACTGGTGGTAGCCTACATGGGCTGTTAGTTGTTACTGGTGGTTTACATGGGTTGTTAGTTGTTACTGGTGGTCTACATGGGCTGTTAGTTGTTACTGGTGGTATCCTACATGGGTTGTTAGTTGTTACTGGTGGTCTACATGGGTTGTTAGTTGTTACTGGTGGTCTACATGGGTTGTTAGTTGTTACTGGTGGCCTACATGGGTTGTTAGTTGTTACTGGTGGTACCCTACATGGGCTGTTAGTTGTTACTGGTGGTAGTCTACATGGGCTGTTAGTTGTTACTGGTGGTACCCTACATGGGTTGTTAGTTGTTACTGGTGGTAGCCTACATGGGTTGTTAGTTGTTACTGGTGGTATCCTACATGGGCTGTTAGTTGTTACTGGTGGTAGTCTACATGGGTTGTTAGTTGTTACTGGTGGTAGCCTACATGGGCTGTTAGTTGTTACTGGTGGTACCCTACATGGGTTGTTAGTTGTTACTGGTGGTAGTCTACATGGGTTGTTAGTTGTTACTGGTGGTATCCTACATGGGTTGTTAGTTGTTACTGGTGGTAGCCTACATGGGCTGTTAGTTGTTACTGGTGGTCTACAAGGGCTGTTAGTTGTTACTGGTGGTCTACATAGGCTGTTAGTTGTTACTGGTGGTATCCTACATGGGTTGTTAGCTGTTACTGGTGGATGCCTACATGGGCTGTTAGTTGTTACTGGTGGTACCCTACATGGGTTGTTAGTTTGTTACTGGTGGTAGCCTACATGGGTTGTTAGTTGTTTCTGGTGGTATCCTACATAGGCTGTTAGTTGTTACTGCTGGTATCCTACATGTGTTGTTAGTTGTTACTGGTGGTATCCTACATGGGCTGTTAGTTGTTACTGGTGGTAGTCTACATAGGTTGTTAGTTGTTACTGGTGGTCTACATGGGTTGTTAGCTGTTACTGGTGGTTGCCTACATGGGTTGTTAGTTGTTACTGTTGGTAGCCTACATGGGTTGTTAGTTGTTACTGGTGGTATCCTACATGGGTTGTTAGTTGTTTCTGGTGGTATCCTACATGGGCTGTTAGTTGTTACTGGTGGTAGTCTACATGGGTTGTTAGTTGTTACTGGTGGTAGCCTACATGGGCTGTTAGTTGTTACTGGTGGTACCCTACATGGGTTGTTAGTTGTTACTGGTGGTATCCTACATGGGTTGTTAGTTGTTACTGGTGGTAGCCTACATGGGCTGTTAGTTGTTACTGGTGGTCTACAAGGGCTGTTAGTTGTTACTGGTGGTCTACATAGGCTGTTAGTTGTTACTGGTGGTATCCTACATGGGTTGTTAGTTGTTACTGGTGGTCTACATAGGTTGTTAGTTGTTACTGGTGGTATCCTACATGGGTTGTTAGCTGTTACTGGTGGATGCCTACATGGGCTGTTAGTTGTTACTGGTGGTACCCTACATGGGTTGTTAGTTTGTTACTGGTGGTAGCCTACATGGGTTGTTAGTTGTTTCTGGTGGTATCCTACATAGGCTGTTAGTTGTTACTGCTGGTATCCTACATGTGTTGTTAGTTGTTACTGGTGGTATCCTACATGGGCTGTTAGTTGTTACTGGTGGTAGTCTACATAGGTTGTTAGTTGTTACTGGTGGTCAACAAGGGTTGTTAGTTGTTACTGGTGGTCTACATGGGTTGTTAGCTGTTACTGGTGGTTGCCTACATGGGTTGTTAGTTGTTACTGTTGGTAGCCTACATGGGTTGTTAGTTGTTACTGGTGGTATCCTACATGGGTTGTTAGTTGTTTCTGGTGGTCTACATGGGCTGTTAGTTGTTACTGGTGGTAGTCTACATAGGTTGTTAGTTGTTACTGGTGGTCAACAAGGGTTGTTAGTTGTTACTGGTGGTCTACATGGGTTGTTAGTTGTTACTGGTGGTCAACAAGGGTTGTTAGTTGTTACTGGTGGTATCCTTCATGTGTTGTTAGTTGTTACTGGTGGTATCCTACATGGGTTGTTAGTTGTTACTGGTGGTACCCTACATGGGTTGTTAGTTGTTACTGGTGGTACCCTACATGTGTTGTTAGTTTGTTACTGGTGGTAGCCTACATGGGTTGTTAGTTGTTACTGGTGGTATCCTACATGGGCTGTTAGTTGTTACTGGTGGTCTACATGGGCTGTTAGTTGTTACTGGTGGCCTACATGGGCTGTTAGTTGTTACTGGTGGTACCCTACATGGGTTGTTAGTTGTTACTGGTGGTAGTTTACATAGGTTGTTAGTTGTTACTGGTGGTCAACAAGGGTTGTTAGCTGTTACTGGTGGATGCCTACATGGGTTGTTAGTTGTTACTGGTGGTAGCCTACATGGGTTGTTAGTTGTTACTGGTGGTAGTCTACATGGGCTGTTAGTTGTTACTGGTGGTATCCTACATGGGTTGTTAGTTGTTTCTGGTGGTAGCCTACATGGGCTGTTAGTTGTTACTGGTGGTATCCTACAAGGGCTGTTAGTTGTTACTGGTGGTCTACATAGGCTGTTAGTTGTTACTGGTGGTATCCTACATGGGTTGTTAGTTGTTACTGGTGGTAGCCTACATGGGCTGTTAGTTGTTACTGGTGGTATCCTACATGGGTTGTTAGTTGTTACTGGTGGTAGCCTACATGGGCTGTTAGTTGTTACTGGTGGTATCCTACAAGGGCTGTTAGTTGTTACTGGTGGTCTACATAGGCTGTTAGTTGTTACTGCTGGTATCCTACATGTGTTGTTAGTTGTTACTGGTGGTATCCTACATGGGTTGTTAGTTGTTACTGGTGGTCTACATGGGTTGTTAGTTGTTACTGGTGGTACCCTACATGGGTTGTTAGTTGTTACTGGTGGTAGCCACATGGGTTGTTAGTTGTTACTGGTGGTATCCTACATGGGTTGTTAGTTGTTACTGGTGGTATCCTACATGGGTTGTTAGTTGTTACTGGTGGTATCCTACATGGGTTGTTAGTTGTTACTGGTGGTCTGTCAGGACCCGGTTACGAACCTGGGTCTCCGGAGTGAGAAACAGTCACTTAACCAACTGAGCCATGAATAGTCAGCAGAACCCAGAAGATGAGGCAGACACAGCAGTACTTAAGACAGTGTAATTGATAAAGTAAAAAGGAGAAGTCCTTAAATACAAAAATGGCAAATCCAAAAGGTGGTAGGAATAGCACAAAAAAGCCTCAAGAGACACTCAAAAACAGAATTCCACAAGAGCATCCACCGGAATCGACAGGAAAACACAGAACACTAGGGCTGGGTGCTAACATACAAACACAGAGCACAGAACTGAGGGAAACTAAGGGTTTAAATACAATCAGGGGAAACGAGGTACAGGTGCAAATAATAATGGGGAACAAGGGAAAAAACATAAGGTCAAAAAGCACAATGGGGGCATCTAGTGACCAAAACCCGGAACAACCCTGGCCAAATCCTGACAGTGGTCTACATGGGTTGTTATTTGTTACTGGTGGTATCCTTTATGTGTTGTTAGTTGTTACTGGTGGTATCCTACATGGGTTGTTAGTTGTTACTGGTGGTATCCTACATGGGTTGTTAGTTGTTACTGGTGGTAGCCTACATGGAATCATGTACAGCACGTGTCAAACTCAATGCCCGTTGAAGGTGGTTTGAGTAAACAGCAAACAAAAAAAAAATCTGGAAACATTAAAATGAAATCGACACTGTGTGATCATGAACATTTATTTATAGTTTCTTCGATCTGTCCAGCTTGCTAATAGTCATCTAAACGATCATGAACATTTATTTATAGTCTCTTCTATCTGTCCAGCTTGCTAATAGTCATCTAAACGATCATGAACATTTATTTATAGTCTCTTCTATCTGTCCAGCTTGCTAATAGTCATCTGAAAGAAAGCTTGGGACTCCGGGAGCATGGAACTTTCCAAAAGTGATGGTAACTATTTTTAGCTCATTTGGAGGGCGAGGAAATGTAACACATTTTAAGTGCGGCACCCCAGACCTTGAATGTGGCCCGCGGGGAAATACGTTCGACACCCCTGATGTACAGAATCAGTGTGCGTGTTTGTGTGTGTGTGATAGGCCAACCAACCCAGGGGCATGGATTCAGACTCAGTCAAAAACATTTCAAACCAGACAGTAGTTTATGTACAGTAGGCTACAAATGTCATATCTTAATTTGATCATTCTGTCATTGCAGAGCATTTTTGCTGCACTGCAGGAAATTCAAATGATCCTTATGATTTACATAAATTTACTGAAAACCTGCAGTTTTCTGTCTATCACTAGATCTCACACATAAACTACATCCTGTAGCCTATGAAAACGAATTTCCCGTTAGGAATTATCAATTTTTTAAAATTTTTATAATCGAATCCTCCTGCTGCAGGATTATTTCACTCCTGATGAAACTGGTCAAATTAAGATCTGACATCTGTAGGCCTTAGGGAGGGGCCAACCGGTTTGAAATTGTATGAAGCTGCCACACAGGGCATTTTATGATCTCTTGAATTTGTAGTTAAGTGTAATTTTTGTGGCTTACATGATGGCAATGTCTCCCTTTTGCCCTCAGAATTCTTTATCACCAATTAACTGTGTGGGTGGAAGGAACAAAGATATTTCTGCAGAAACAGAAGAAAGTTCTTAGTCATTCCACCAATTTGGTGCCTTTTAAATTTTTATTTTTAAATCTTACCCCCTTTTTTCTCCCCAAATTCATGGTATCCAATTGTTAGTAATTACTATCTTGTCTCATCGCTACAACTCCCGTACAGGCTCGGGAGAGACGAAGGTTGAAAGTCATGCGTCCTCCGAAACACAACCCAACCGTACTGCTTTTTAACACAGCGTGCATCCAACCTGGAAGCCAGCCATGTGTCGGAGGAAACACTGTGCACCGGGCTAGCGAGCACTGCGCCCAGCCCGCCACAGGAGTCGCTGATGTGCGATGAGACAAGGATATCCCTACCGGCCAAAGCCTCCCTAACCCGGATGACACTAGGCCAATTGTGCGTTGCCCCACGGACCCCCTAGTCACGGCCTGCTGCGACGGAGCCTGGGCGCGAACCCAGGGTCTCTGGTGGCACAGCTAGCGCTGCAATGCAACTACTGCGCCACCCAGGTGGTCCCAATTTGGTGCCTTTTGAGAAGTGTAACTTTTGATGTCCCCTAATTTAAACATTCTGTCATAAAGAGCACATGTTCAACTTTGTCAAAGACAATATTTCCCATCTAAATAAATGACTATAGTAAATAAATGACTATAGTAAGTGCCTATTCAGTGACAAATAAAGTAACAGAGTTCAACCATTAATCCCATCATGACAGGGGGACAGGGACCCGCTCAGGTTTCCAGATTTATTGAATAATCCATGTGGTCTATATTAAAGGGCACTCAATTTAATATAACAGGCTTGAATTCAATTTTGGTGCACAATCACTGCTTAAAATATCAAAGGACGCAAAAGGCCCTGTTTTAGTGGGACAAGGCTTCTATCTAGTGTTCTTTTCCCTTCTCTCTATTCCTTCTATATGAGGGCTATGCCCTGAAGGCCATTATTAGGCTCTGTATTAATTCTGTCGGAGGGGAATTGGATTGGAGCTCTCATCTACTTTGTCTCATTTGTATACAAAGGAAGCAAGGGCAGCGCTTTTCTAGGACACCACGTTTCTGGGGGCAGGAAGGAGAGACCCACTGGCTGGGGTGGGAGGGAGGGAGAGGCTTGCACAGAGAGGTGTGTGTGTGTGTGTGTGTGTGTGTGTGTGTGTGTGTGTGTGTGTGTGTGTGTGTGTGTGTGTGTGTGTGTGTGTGTGTGTGTGTGTGTGTGTGTGTGTGTGTGTGTGTGTGTGTGTGTGTGTGTGGGCTGAAAGCACCTAAACTCAGAAAATACGTAGTTTAAAGAGGAACACAATCCCTCACAAGGACATAGAGCAGGAACAACGCCCCACACACACACACACTCTCTCTCTCTCTCTCTCTCTCTCTCTCTCTCTGTGTCTCTCTCTCTCTCTGTCTCTCTCTGTCTCTCTCTCTCTCTGTCTCTCTCTCAATTCAATTCAAGGGGCTTTATTGGCATGGGACACACGTGTTAACATTGCCAAAGCAAGTGAGGTAGATAATATACAAAAGTGAAATAAACAATAAAAATAACAGTAAACATTACACATACAGAATTTTCAAAACAATAAAGACATTACAAATGTCATATTATATATATATATATATATATATATATGTATATATGTATATATATATATATATATGTATATATATGTATATATATGTGTGTGTATAGTGTTGTAGCAATGTACAAATGGTAAAGTACACAAGGGAAAATAAATAAGCATAAATATGGGTTGTATTTACAATGGTGTTTGTTCTTCACTGGTTGCCCTTTTCTTGTGGCAACAGGTCACAAATCTTGCTGCTCTGATGGCACACTGTGGAATTTCACCCAGTAGATATGGGAGTTTATCAAAATTAGATTTGTTTTCAAATTCTTTGTGGATCTGTGTATTCAGAGGGAAATATGTCTCTAATATGGTCATACATTGGGCAGGAGGTTATGAAGTGCAGCTCAGTTTCCACCTCATTTTGTGGGCAGTGAGCACATAGCCTGTCTTCTCTTGAGAGCCATGTCGGTCTATGCCAGTCTTTCTCAATAGCAAGGCTATGCTCACTAAGTCTGTACATAGTCAAAGCTTTCCTTCAGTTTGGGTCAGTCACAGTGGTCAGGTATTCTGCCACTGTGTACTCTCTGTTTAGGGCCAAATAGCATTCCAGTTTGCTCTGTTTTTTTGTTAATTCTGTCCAATGTGTCAAGTAATTATCTTTTTGTTTTCTCATGATTTGGTTGGGTCTAATTGTGCTGCTGTCCTGGGGCTCTGTGGGGTGTGTTTGTGTTTGTGAACAGATTCCCAGGACCAGCTTGCTTAGGGGACTCTTCTCCATGTTCATCTCTCTGTCGGTGATGGCTTTGTTATGGAAGGTGTTACAACACAGAGGCGGATGCAAGATGCAAGCAACGATGGTTTTAATGAATGTAGTTCACAGCAGCAACATGACAGACAGACTGTACTCAGAAGGAATCCGACCCAGGAACTCGGGCGCATCTTCCGATCATAACGTGCTGAGAAAACCAGGGGAGTGTGTCCAGATGAGTAGGAAGGAGCACAGCAGATAATCCACACAAGAGAAGAGCACGGACACACGACACAACCTCAGAGAAGAAACAACGATCTGACAACAAGAAACACTGGTAACAGAACATATAAAGGGAAGATAAGTGGTTCCAGCTGGCGCAGACAATCAGGCCGAGATTGGGAAACCACGCCCACACAAACACTGGAGAGAGAGAGAGAGAGAGAGAGAGAGAGAGAGAGCGAGAAAGAGAGACGGAGGCAGTGGATTCATGAACCGTGACAATACCCCCCCCCCTAGGAACGCCTCTTGGCGTTCCCAGGCGAATTTACCTGTCGATTGAAATCATCGATAAGGGAGTGATCCAGAATGTCCCTAGCAGGTACCCAACTTCTCTCCTCCGGGCCGTAACCCTCCCAGTCCACCAGGTACTGGAATCCGCGTCCCCTCCTTCTAGAGTCCAAAATACGATTGACAGAAAAGGTGGTCTCCCCATCAACAAGTCGTGGCGGCGGGGAACCGGGACCGGCGGGTTAATGCGTGCCTGAAACACAGGTTTTATCTTAGACACATGAAAGGTAGGATGAATTCTCCTATACGCCGGAGGAAGCTTGAGCCGGACCGCCACCGGACTAATGATCCTGGTGACTCTGAACGGGCCGATAAATTTGGGGGCAAGCTTGTTCGAAACGGATCGGAGTGGAATGTTCTTAGTAGAAAGCCACACTCTTTGGCCAACGACGTATACCGGAGGCTTCGACCGGTGGCGATCGGCCTTAGCCTTGGTGCGCGCCCCACCCGGAGAAGAGTCTCACGGGCTCTGCTCCATGCGTGACGGCACCTCTGGATGAAAGCGTGAGCGGAGGGAACAGTGACCTCGGACTCCGTACTGGGAAAGATAGGTGGCTGGTAACCTAAACTACACTCAAACGGAGAGAGACCCGTGGCTGCCACTGGCAACGAATTGTGAGCGTACTCAACCATAGAGAGTTGTTGACTCCAGTAAGAGGGATTCTTAGAAACCAAACATCGCAACACTCTCTCCAAATCTTGGTTGGCCCTCTCCGTTTGACCGTTGCTCTGGGGATGAAACCCTGAAGACAGGCTGACACTCGCTCCCAGTAACCTACAAAACTCTTGCCAAAACTTGGACACAAATTGGGGCCCCGGTCAGAAACTACGTCCATCGGCAGGCCATGTAAGCGAAAGACGTGATCCACGACAGTTACCGCTGTCTCCTTGGCAGATGGTAATTTAGGCAAGGGAATAAAATGAGCCGCCTTCGAGAACCGGTCCACCACGGTCAAAACAACCGTCTTGCCCTGGGAGGGCGGGAGGCCGGTAACAAAATCTAGCGCGATGTGGGACCAGGGTCTCGAAGGGACCGACAGCGGTTGGAGTAACCCATCTGGGGGTCGATTAGAAGTCTTCCCAGTGGCACAAACCGAGCAGGCCAAGACAAAACTGTGAATGTCACGAGCCATCAATGGCCACCAAAAGCGTTGCTTAACCAAAAAGCTAGTGCGGCTGACTCCTGGATGACACGCTACGTTGGAGCAGTGCCCCCACCGAATAACATCGGACCGACACCCCTCCGGCACAAACAACCGATTAGGCGGGCAACCGGGCGGAGGCGTGACCCCCTCTAAGGCCGTTTTGACCCTCGATTCAACCTCCCATGTGAGTGTGGAGACCACTAGGGTCCCGGGTAGGATGCACTCGGGAGTGGATGGGCGTTCGGAATGGTCAAAAATGCGAGAAAGGGAATCGGGTTTGACATTCTTGGAACCCGGGCGATACGAGAGAGAGAAGTCAAAACGTCCGAAAAAGAGTGCCCACCGCGCCTGCCTGGAGTTGAGTCGCTTGGCGGTTCTGATATACTCCAAATTCTTGTGATCGGTCCAAACTATAAAAGGTACCCCGAACCCTCTAACCAATGGCGCCACTCCTCCAGTGCTAACTTCACTGCCAACAACTCTCTGTTGCCAATGTCGTAGTTGCGTTCCGCAGGTGATAACCGATGGGAAAGGAACGCGCAAGGGTGCATCTTGTCGTCAGAAGAGGAACGTTGGGAAAGTACCGCACCTACCCCCACCTCTGAAGCGTCCACCTCCACCACGAACTGACGCGAGGGATCGGGAGCTATGAGGATAGGAGCCGAAACAAAGCGGCTCTTGAGTTTGGCGAATGCAGCCTCGGCTGTATCGGACCACCTGAACGTCACTCTGGGAGAGGTTAAGGCGGTAAGAGGAGCGACTATCTGGCTAAAGTTGCGAACGAAACGCCGGTAGAAATTGGCGAATCCCAGAAACCTCTGTAGGGCCTTACGGGAATCTGGGCTTGGCCAATCCACCACAGCCTTAACCTTGTCGGGATCCATGCGAATACCTTCAGTCGAGACGATGTAACCTAGGAATGGAACGGATTGTGCATGAAAAATGCATTTCTCCGCCTTGACAAAAAGTCCATTCTCCAGCAACCTCTGAAGCACTCGTCTGACGTGTTGAGCGTGTTCCTGGAGAGAAGAAGAAAAATCAGTATGTCATCCAGGTAAACATATATGAACTGATCAATCATATCTCTCAGCACGTCATTGACGAGTGCCTGGAAAACCGCTGGGGAGTTGGATAGCCCAAAAGGCATGACCAAATATTCGAAGTGCCCTCTGGGGGTGTTAAACGCGGTCTTCCATTCGTCCCCCTCCCTTATGCGAACCAAATGATATGCATTACGTAAATCCAACTTAGTGAACACGGATGCTCCCTGTAACCTTTCAAAGGCGGAGGACATCAACGGTAAGGGATAGGTATTCTTCACTGTGATGTTATTCAACCCACGGTAATCAATGCAAGGACGCAGAGATCCGTCCTTCTTCCCCACAAAGAAGAACCCCGCCCCCGCTGGAGAAGAGGAAGGACGAATGAATTTAGATGCCAGAGAACCAGAGATGTATCTCTCCATAGCCTCCCTCTCAGGAACAGAAAGTGAATATAACTTGCCTTTAGGCGGAGACTCACCTGGCAATAATTCTATTGCACAGTCATAGGGACGATGCGGAGGAAGGGAAGCAGCACGGGACTTACTGAACACCTCCTTCAGGTCGAGGTATTCAACGGGCACGTTAGACAAATCCACTGCCTCCTCTAGAAACACAGAATCAGACACAGACGAACAAGCAGACACTAAACAGGACTCAAGACACTTGTTACTCCACATGGATATAGAGTTATGACCCCAGTCAACTCTGGGGTTGTGTTGGGTGAGCCAAGGGTGGCCGAGAACTAATGGTGCAAGGGGTGAGTCCATGAGTAGGAATGATAGTGTCTCAGTGTGATTGCCAGAAGTGATGAGTGTGATAGGTTCAGTGGTGTGAGAAATGTTGGGGAGTTCTTGACCATTGAGAGCGTTGACGGATATCTTGTGCGTGAGTGAGGTGATAGGGATCTGGAGTTTGTGAGCGAGCTTGAAGTCCATGAAATTACCCTCTGCTCCTGAGTCCAGTAAGGCTTGGGTGTCGTGCGTGTGGGTGGCCCATCTTAGTCTTACCGGGAGGAGAGTAGATGATGAGGTCTTCTCTGTGGTGACACCACCCGATAGTAGCCTCATGTTTACTACCGGGCCTGATCTTTTACCGGGCAGGAGTGGATAAAGTGGCCCGCTCTACCACAGTAGAGACAGAGTCCTTGGGATCTCCGCCTCTCCCTCTCTTCCCGGGAGAGGCGAGCTCTCCCCAGCTGCATGGGTTCGTGAGCGGAGGCTGAACTGGCCGTGTTCCCGACGCTGGCATGCCAGCCCTCCGTGTCGTTATACGGTCTGTTAGGGCATGCTCGGCGGCCAATACGACTCAGACGAGCGTCGACCCTCAGGGCTAGTTCCACTAGTCCATTTAAACTCCTGGGAAGGTCCAGAACATAAATCTCCTTCTGGATCCGGTCCTCCAGCCCATGCAGGAACATGTCCCACTGCGCCTCCTCGTTCCACTGACACTCAGCGGCCAGAGTGCGGAATTGGATGGAGTATTCCGATACTGAATGGTCTCCTTGGCGAAGGTCAGCGAGTAGTCTGGCCGTCTCCTACCCGCCACGGCCCGATCGAAGACCCTTCTCATCTCCTCGGAGAGTGTCTGGAAAGAGGTGCAGCATGGGTCCTGGTTCGCCCACACCGCCGTTCCCCAGAGAGACGCTTTGCCTGATAGCAGTGTGAGTACGAATGCTACCTTAGACTGTTCACGGTTGAAGGTCCGTGGCTGCAACGAGAAATGCATGGAACATCTCGTAAGAAAGGCTCTGCAATAGTCAGGATCACCTGAATAACCCTCTGGTGTCGGTAGCCGTGGCTCTAGCTGGGAATCCGGCTCTGGCGGGGCGGGTTGAACTGCCGGTGTAGGTGGCGCAGCGGAACCCCTCAGATGTTGCAATTGTTGGGTCAGCTGGGATACCTGCGTCGAAAGGGCTTGTACTGCACGACCTGTGCTGGAGATGTTCTCCTCTTGTTGATCCATTCTCGTGATACTGCGGGAAAGGAATTCGGTCAGACTCGTTGAACTCGCTGCATCCATGGTCTGGTCAGATCGTTCTGTTACAACACAGAGGCGGATGCAAGATGCAAGCAACGATGGTTTTAATGAATGTAGTTCACAGCAGCAACATGACAGACAGACTGTACTCAGAAGGAATCCGACCCAGGAACTCGGGCGCATCTTCCGATCATAACGTGCTGAGAAAACCAGGGAGTGTGTCCAGATGAGTAGGAAGGAGCACAGCAGATAATCCACACAAGAGAAGAGCACGGACACACGACACAACCTCAGAGAAGAAACAACGATCTGACAACAAGAAACACTGGTAACAGAACATATAAAGGGAAGATAAGTGGTTCCAGCTGGCGCAGACAATCAGGCCGAGATTGGGAAACCACGCCCACACAAACACTGGAGAGAGAGAGAGAGAGAGAGAGAGAGAGAGCGAGAAAGAGAGACGGAGGCAGTGGATTCATGAACCGTGACAGAAGGTTTGGGAATCGCTTCCTTTAGGTGGTTATAGAATTTAACGACTCTTTTCTGGATTTTGATAATTAGTGGGGATCGGCTTAATTCTGCTCTGCATGCATTATTTGGTGTTCTACGTTGTACACGGGGGATATTTTTGCAGAATTCTGCATGCAGATTCTCAATTTGGTGTTTGTCCCATTTTGTGAAGTCTTGGTTGGTGAGCGGACCTCAGACCTCACAACCATGAAGGGCAATGGGCTCTATGACTGATTCAAGTATTTTTAGCCAGATCCTAATTGGTGTGTTGAAATGTATGTTCCTTTTGATGGCATAGAATGCCCTTCTTGCCTTGTCTCTCAGATCGTTCACAGCTTTGTGGAAGTTACCTGTGACGCTGATGTGTAGGCCAAGGTATGTACATATTTTTTTTTGTGCTCTAGGGCAACAGTGTCTAGATGGAATTTGTATTTGTGGTCCTGGTGACTGGACCTTTTTTGGAACACCATTATTTTGGTCTTACTGTGATTTACTGTCAGGGCCCAGGTCTGACAGAATCTGTGCATAAGATCTAGGTGCTGCTGTACGCCCTCCTTGGTTGGTGACAGAAGCACTAGATCATCAGCAAACAGCAGACATTTGACTTCGGATTCTAGTAGGGTGAGGCCGGGTGCTGCAGACTTTTCTAGTGCCCGCGCCAATTCGTTGATATATATATTGAAGAGGGTGGGGCTTAAGCTGCATCTCTGTCTCACCCCACGACCCTGTGTGAAGAAATGTGTGTGCTTTTTGCCAATTTTAACCGCACACATGTTGTTTGTGTACATGGATTTTATAATGTCGTATGTTTTACCCCCAACACCACTTTCCATCAATTTGTATAGCAGACTCTCATGCCAAATTGAGTCAAAGGCTTTTTTTAAATCAACAAAGCATGAGAAGACGTTTCCTTTGTTTTGGTTTGTTTGATTGTCAATTAGGGTGTGCAGGGTGAATACATGGTCTGTTGTACGGGAATTTGGGAAAATGTCAATTTGACATTTGCTCAGTGCATTGTTTTCATTGAGGAAATGTACGAGTCTGCTGTTAATGATAATGCAGAGGATTTTCCCAAGTTTACTGTTGACGCATATTCCACGGTAGTTAATGGGGTCCAATTTGTCTACACTCTTGTGGATTGGGGTGATCAGTCCTTGGTTCATTGTTCATTTTCTTCACATTTCTATTTGAGATTTTTAGATTTGATAGGGAAGCTGAGAGGTCAAATATACTGTTTTCTACAGCCAAGTTTATACCTTCACTATTACAATGAAACCTTTTGTCCAGGAAATTGTCGAGAAGGGATTGTATTAGTTTTTTGGTAGGTTTCCAAACTGCATTCCTTCCATCTATAGCATTTCTTAATGTTACTCAGTTCCTTTGGCTTTGATGCCTCATGATTGAGTATTGCCCTGTTCAAGTAGACTGTGATTTTGCTGTGGTTTGATAGGGGTGTCAGTGGGCTGACTGTGAACGCTCTGAGAGACTCTGGGTTCAGGTCAGTGATAAAGTAGTCTACAGTACTACTGCCAAGAGATGAGCTATAGTTGTACCTACCATAGGAGTCCCCTCGAAGCCTATTATTGAAACATTGTGTCAATTTTGCCAAAGCAACAATGTATACAATATACATTGTAACAAAATTATAAACAATAGTAAATAATATAAAATGGTAGTAAATAATAATACAAAATTAAATACAAAAAAATGTCATGCAAAAAAATGCAAATTAATTACTTAAAAATCATACAATGTGATTTTCTGGATTTTTGATTTTTAGATTCTGTCTCACACAGTTGAAGTGTACCTATGATAAAAAAATTACAGACCTCTACATGCTTTGTAAGTAGGTAAACCTGCAAAATCGGCAGTGTATCAAATACTTGTTCTCCCCACTGTATGTATATATATATACATATACATATACATATACATATACATTCATACGTATATATACATATACACACATACATACAAATACATACATACATACATACATACATACATACATACATACATACATACATACATACATACATACATACATACATACATACATACATACACACATACATACATACATACATACATACATACATACATACATACATACATACATACATACATACATACATATACACATACATACATACATACATACATACATACATACATACATACATACATACATACATACATACATACATACATACATACATACACACATACACACATATACATACATACATACATACATACATACATACATACATACATACATACATACATACATACATACATACATACAAATACATACACACATACATACATACATACATACATACATACATACATACATACATACATACATACATACATACATACAT